>NC_060149.1:957909210-958222960 GCF_021461385.2 Schistocerca piceifrons | reverse complement strand
GAATCTTCTAAGAGTTTGTGGTTTGAGCGGCTCCTGAGAGACCAGTGTTAGATTCCGATGCACCAGTGCAGGGTTACTGTATCCCTTGGACATTCACATTGACCGTGAGACACAGAATTCGCATCCTTCACATTGACCATGAGACACAGAAATCGCATTGGAATTGAATGCAAAAGGCACAATGCCGACATAAGGACAAGAAGAATGAATCTTCGAAGAGTTTGTGCTTTGAGCGGCTCCTGGGAGACCAGGATTAGATTCCAATCCAGTAGTGCATGTTTACTTTATCCCTTGGACTATCACATTGACTTGAAACACAGAAGTTGCATCGGGATTGAGTACAAAAGGCAGAATGCCGACTTAAGTACAAGAAGAGTGAATCTTATAAGAGATTGTGGTGTGAGCGACTCCTGGGAGACCAGTATTTGATTCCGATGCACCAGCGCAGGTTTACTGTATCCCTTGGTCATTCACATTGACGATGAAACACAGAAATTGAATCGGGATATGATACAAAAGGGAAAATGCCGACTTAAGTACAAGAAGAGAGAATCTTCTAAGAGTTTGTGGTTTCAGCGGCTCCTGGGAGACCAGTATTAGATTCTGATGCACCAGTGCAGGGTTACTGTGTCCCTTGGACATTCACATTGACCATGAGACACAGAATTCGCAACCTTCACATTGACCATGAGACACAGAAATCGCATTGGAATTTAATGCAAAAGGCACAATGCCGACATAAGGACAAGAAGAATGAATCTTCGAAGAGTTTGCGCTTTGAGCGGCTCCTGGGAGACCAGGATTAGATTCCAATCCAGTAGTGCATGTTTACTTTATCCCTTGGACTATCACATTGACTTGAAACACAGAAGTTGCATCGGGATTGAGTACAAAAGGCACAATGCCGACTTAAGTACAAGAAGAGTGAATCTTATAAGAGATTGTGGTGTGAGCGACTCCTGGGAGACCAGTATTTGATTCCGATGCACCAGCGCAGGTTTACTGTATCCCTTGGACATTCACATTGACGATGAAACACAGAAATTGAATCGGGATATGATACAAAAGGGAAAATGCCGACTTAAGTACAAGAAGAGTGAATCTTCTAAGAGTTTGTGGTTTCAGCGGCTCCTGGGAGACCAGTATTAGATTCTGATGCACCAGTGCATGTTTACTGTATCCCTTGGACCCTCACATTGACCATGAAACACGGAAATTGCTCCGGGACTGAATAGTAAAGGCACAATGCAAACTTAAGTACAAGAAGAGTGAATGTTCTAAGAGTTTACGGTTTGAGCGGCTCCTGGGAGACCAGTATTAGATTCCAAAGCGCCAGTGCAGGCATAATGATCCCTTGGACATTCACATTGACCACGAAACACAGAAATCACATCGGGATTGAATACCAAGAGGACAATGCCGACTTAAGTACGGGAAGAGTGAATCTTCTAAGAGTTTGTGGTTTGAGCGGCTCCTGGGAGGCCAGTATTAGATTCCGATGCACCAGTGCAGGATTACTGTATCCCTTGAATCGTCACATTGACCATGAAACACAGAAATCGCAACGGCAAAAGAATCCAAAAAGCACAATGCCGACTTAAGTACAAGAAGAGTGAATCTTGTAAGAGTTTGTGCTTTGAGCGGCCCCTGGGAGACCTGTATTAGATTCCGATCCACCAGTGCAGGTTTACTGTATCCCTTGGATGTTCACATTTACCATGAAGCACAGAAATTGCATCGGGATTGAATTCTGAAGGCACAATGCCGACTTAAGTACAAGAGGAGTGAATCTTCTAGGATTTTGTGGCTTGAGCGGCTCCTGGGAGACCAGTATTAGATTCCGATCCATTAGTGCACGTTTACTTTATCCCTTGGACTATCACATTGACTTGAAACACAGAAGTTGCACTGGCATTGAATACAAAAGCACAATGCCGACTTAAGTACAAGAAGAGTGAATCTTATAAGAGATTTTGGTGTGAGCGACTCCTGGGAGACCAGTATTTGATTCCGATGCATCAGCGCAGGTTTACTGTATCCCTTGGACATTCACATTAACGATGAAACACAGAAATTGCATCGGGATATAATAAAAAACGGAAAATGCCGACTTAAGTACAAGAAGGGTTAATTTTCTAAGTGTTTGTGGTTTCAGCGGCTCCTGGGAGACCAGTGTCAGATTCTGATGCACCAGTGCATGTTTACTGTATCCCTTGGACCTTCACATTGGCCATGAAACACAGAAATTGCTACGGGATTGAATACTAAAGGCACAATGCAGACTTCAGTATAAGAGGAGTGAATGTTCTAAGAGTTTGTGGTTTGAGCGGCTCCTGGGAGACCAGTATTAGATTCCAAAGCACCAGTGCAGGTTTAATGATCCCTTGGACATTCACATTGACCATGAAACACAGAAATCACATCGGGATTGAATACAAAGAGGACAATGCCGACTTAAGTACAAGAAGAGTGAATCTTCTAAGACATTGTGGTTAGAGCGGCTCCTGGGAGACCAGTATTAAATTCCGACGCACCAGCGCAGGTTTACTGTATCCCTTGGACCTTCACATTGACGATGAAACACAGAAATTGCATCGGGATATAATACAAAAGGGACAATGCCGACTTAAGTACAAGGAGAGTGAATCTTCTAAGAGTTTGTGGTTTGAGCGGCTCCTGAGAGACCAGTATTAGATTCCGATGCACCAGTGCAGGATTACTGTATCCCTTGGACCTTCACATTGACCATGAGACACAGAAATCGCATCCTTCACATTGACCATGAGACACAGAAATCGCATTGGAATTGAATTCAAAAGGCACAATGCCGACATAAGGACAAGAAGAATGAATCTTGGAAGAGTTTGTGCTTTGAGTGGCTTCTGGGAGACTAGTATTAGATTTCGATGCACCAGTGCAGGTTTACTGTATCCCTTGGACGTTCACATTGACTTGAAAGACAGAAGTTGCATCAGGATTGAATACAAAAGCACAATGCCGTCTTCAAGACAAGAAGAGTGAATCTTCTAAGGGTTTGTGGTTTGAGCGGCTCCTGGGAGACCAGTATTAGATTCCAACGCACCAGTGCAGGTTTACTGTGTCCCTTGGACCTTCAAATTGACCATGAAACACAGAAATTGCATCGTGATATAATAAAAAAGGGACAATGCCGACTTAAGTACAATAAGAGTGAATCTTCTTAGAGTTTTTGGTTTGAGCGGCTCCTGATAGACCAGTATTAGATTGCGATGCACCAGGGCCGGTTTACTGTATCCCTTTGACCTTCACATTGAGCATGAAACATAGAAAGTGCATCGGGATTGAATACAAAAGGCACAATGCCGACTTAAGAACCAGAGGAGAGAATCTTCTAAGAGTTTGTGGTTTGAGCGGCTCCTCTGAGACCAGTATGAGATTGCGATGCACCAGTGCAGGTTTACTGTATCCTTTGGACCTTGACATTGACCATGAAACTCAGAAATTGCAAAGGGATAAAATACAAAATGCACAATGCCGACTGAAGTACAAGAAGAGTGAATCTTCTAAAATTTTTTGGTTTGAGCGGCACCTGGGAGACCAATATTAGATTACAACGAACCAGTGCAGTAATTACTCTATCCCTTGGACCTTCACATTGTCCATGAAACACAGAATTCGCATTAAGATTGAATACAACAGGGAAAATGCTGACTTAAGTACAAGTGGAGTGAATCTTCTAAGAGTTTGTGGTGTGAGCGGCCCCTGGGAGACCAGTATTAGTTTCCGATGCAATAGTGCTGGTTTACTGTATCCCTTGGACCTTCACATTGACCATGAGACACAGAAATTGCATTGAGATTGAATTCAAAATGCACAATTCCGACATAAGGGCAAGAAGAATGAATCATCGAAGAGTTTGTGTTATTAGCGGCTCCTGGGGGATCAGTATTAGACTCTGATGCACCAGTGCAGGTTTACTGTATCAATTGGACCTTCACATTGACCATGAAACACCAAAATTGGATCGGGATTGAATGCAGACGGCTCAATGCCGCTAAAGTACAAGAAGAGTGAATCTTCTAAGAGTTTGTGGATTGAGCGGCTCCTGGGAGAACAGTATTAGATTCCGATCCACCAGTGCAGGTTTACTGTATTTCCTTGGACTTTCACATTATCTTGAAACACAGAAGTTGCATCGGGATTGAATACAAAAGCACAATGCCGACTTAAGTATAAGGAGAGTGAATCTTCTAAGAGTTTGTGGTTTGAGCGGCTCCTGTTAGACCAGTATTAGATTCCGAGGCACCAGTGCAGTTTTACTGTATCCCTTGGACCTTCAAATTGACCACGAAACACAGAAATTGCATCGTGATATAATACAAAAGGGACAATGCCGACTTAAGTACAAGAGGAGTGAATCTTCTAAGAGTTTGTGGTTTGAGCGGCTCCTGGGAGATCATTATTAGATTCTGATGCACCAGTTCTAGTTTACTGTATCCCTTGGACTTTCAGATTGACTTGAAACACAGATATTGCATCGGGATTAAATACGAAAGCCACAATGCCGAGTTAAGTACAAGAAGAGTGAATCTTCTAAGAGTTTGTGGTTTGAGCGGCCCCTGGGAGAACAGTATTCGTTTCCGATGCATTAGTGCAGGTTTACTTTATCCCTTGGATTATCACATTGACGAGGAAACACAGAAATTGCATCGGGATATAATAAAAAACGGAAAATGCCGACTTAAGTACAAGAAGGGTTAATCTTCTAAGTGTTTGTGGTTTCAGCGGCTCCTGGGAGACCAGTGTTAGATTCTGATGCACCAGTGCATGTTTACTGTATCCCTTGGACCTTCACATTGGCCATGAAACACAGAAGTTGCTTCGGGATTGAATACTAAAGGCCCAAGGCAGACTTCAGTATAAGAGGAGTGAATGTTCTAAGAGTTTGTGGTTTGAGCGGCTCCTGGGAGACCAGTATTAGATTCCAAAGCACCAGTGCAGGTTTAATGATCCCTTGGACATTCACATTGACCATGAAACACAGAAATCACATCGGGATTGAATACAAAGAGGACAATGCCGACTTAAGTACAGGAAGTGTGAATCTTCCAAGAGTTTGTGGTTTGAGCGGCTCCTGGGAGGCCAGTATTAGATTCCGATGCACCAATGCAGGATTACTGTATCCCTTGAATCTTCACATTGACCATGCAACACAGAAATCGCAACGGGATAGAATACAAAAAGCACAATGCCGACTTAAGTACAAGAAAAGTTAATCTTGTAAGAGTTTGTCTTTGAGCGACCCCTGGGAGACCTGTATTAGATTCCGATGCACCAGTGCAGGTTTACTGTATCAATTGGACCTTTACATTGACCATGAAACACCGAAATTGCATCGGGATTGAATACAGAAGCCACAGTGCCGACTTAAATACAAGAAGAGTGAATCTTCTAAGAGTTTGTGGTTTGAGCGGCTGCTGGGAGACCACTAATAGATTCCGATGAACCAGTGCAGGTTTACTGTATCCCTTGGACCTTCACATTGACCATGAAAGCCGGAAATCGCAACGGGATAGAATAGAAAAGGCACAATGCCGACTAAAGCACAAGAAGAGAGAATCCTCTAAGAGTTTGTGGTTTAAGCGGCTCCATGGAGACCTGTATTAGATTCCGATCCACCAGTGCAGGTATACTGTATCCCTTTTACTTTCACATTGACTTGAAACACAGAAGTTGAATCGGCTTTCAACACAAAAGGCACAATGCCGACTTAAGTACAAGAAGAGTGAATCTTCTAAGACATTGTGGTTAGAGCGGCTCCTGGGAGACCAGTATTAAATTCCGACGCACCAGCGCAGGTTTACTGTATCCCTTGGATGTTCACATTGACTTGAAACACAGAAGTTGCATTAGGATTGAATACAAAAGCACAATGCCGTCTTCAAGATAAGAAGAGTGAATCTTCTAAGGGATTGTGGCTTGAGCGGCTCCTGGGAGACCAGTATTAGACTCCGAAGCACCAGTGCAGGTTTACTGTATCCCTTGGACCTTCACATTGACCATGAAACACAGAAATTGCAAAGGGATAGAATACAAAAGGCAAAATGCCGACTGATGTACAAGAAGAGTGAATCTTCTAAGAGTTTGTGGTTTGAGCGGCTCCTGGGAGACCAGTATTAGATTCCAACGCACCAGTGCAGAATTTACTCTATCCCTTGGACCTTCACATTGTCCATGAAACACAGAAATCGCATTGGGATTGAATACAACAGGGAAAACGCCGACTTAAGTACAAGAAGAGTGAATCTTCTAACAGTTTGTGGTGTGAGCGGCTCTGGGAGGCCAGTATTAGATTCCGATGCAATAGTGCTGGTTTACTGTATCCCTTGGACCTTCACATTGACCATGAGACACAGAAATCGCATTGAGATTGAATTCAAAATGCACAATTCCGACATTGCATCGGGATATTGCATCGGGATTAACTACGAAAGCCACAATGCCGAGTTAAGTACAAGAAGAATGAATCATCGAAGAGTTTGTGTTATTAGCGGCTCCTGAGGGATCAGTATCAGATTCCGATGCACCATTGCAGTTTTTCTGTATCAACTGGACCTTCACATTGACCATGAAACATCAAAATTGCATCGGGATTGAATACAGACGGCACAATGCCGACTAAAGTACAAGAAAAGTGAATCTTCTAAGAGTTTGTGGATTGAGCGGCTCCTGGGAGAACAGTATTAGATTCCGATCCATTAGTGCAGGTTTACTTTATCCCTTGGATTATCACATTGACTTGAAACACAGATGTTGCATCGGGATTGAATACAAAAGGCACAATGCCGACTTAAGTACAAGAAGAGTGAATCTTACAAGAGATTGTGGTTTGAGCGGCTCCTGGGAGACCAGTATTTGATTCCGATGCACCAGCGCAGGTTTACTGTATCCCTTGGACATTCACATTGACGATGAAACACAGAAATTGCATCGAGATATAATACAAAAGGGAAAATGCCGAGTTAAGTACAAGAAGAGTGAATCTTCTATGAGTTTGTGGTTTCAGCGGCTCCTCGGTGACCAGTATTAGATTCTGATGCACCAGTGCATGTTTACTGTATCCCTTGGACCTTCACATTGACCATGAGACTCAGAAATCGCATTGAGATTGAATTCAAAATGCACAATTCCGGCATAAGGACAAGAAGAATGAATCATCGAAGAGTTTGTGTTATTAGCGGCTCCTGGGGGATCAGTATTAGATTCCGATGCACCAGTGCAGGTTTACTGTATCAATTGGACCTTCACATTGACCATGAAACACCAAAATTGGATCGGGATTGAATGCAGACGGCTCAATGCCGCTAAAGTACAAGAAGAGTGAATCTTCTAAGAGTTTGTGGTTTGAGCGGCTCCTGGGAGATCAGTATTAGATTCTGATGCACCAGTTCTAGTTTACTGTATCCCTTGGACTTTCAGATTGACTTGAAACACAGATATTGCATCGGGATTAAATACGAAAGCCACAATGCCGAGTTAAGTACAAGAAGAGTGAATCTTCTAAGAGTTTGTGGTTTGAGCGGCTCCTGGGAGAACAGTATTAGTTTCCGATGCATTAGTGCAGGTTTACTTTATCCCTTGGATTATCACATTGACTTGAAACACAGAAGTTGCATCGGGATTGAATACAAAAAGCACAATGCCGACTTAAGTACAAGAAGAGTGAATCTTATAAGAGATTGTGGTTTGAGCGGCTCCTGGGAGACCAGTATTTGATTCCGATGCACCAGCGCAGGTTTACTGCAACCCTTGGACATTCACATTGACGAGGAAACACAGAAATTGCATCGGGATATAATACAAAAGGGAAAATGCCGAGTTAAGTACAAGAAGAGTGAATCTTCTAAGAGTTTGTGGTTTCAGCGGCTCCTGGGTGACCAGTATTAGATTCTGATGCACCAGTGCATGTTTACTGTATCACTTGGACCTTCACTTTGGCCATGAAACACGGAAATGGCTTCGGGATTGAATACTAAATGCACAATACAAACTTAAGTACAAGAAAAGTGAATCTTCTAAGAGGTTGAGGTTTGAGCGGCTCCTGAGAGGCCAGTATTAGATTCCAAAGCACCAGTGCAGGTTGACTGATCCCTTGCACTTTAACATTGACCATGAAACACAAAAATTACATCGAGACTGAATACAAGGAGGACAATGCGGACTTAAGTACAGGAAGAGTGAATCTTCTAAGAGTTTGTGGTTTGAGCGGCTCCTGGGAGACCAGTATTAGATTCCGGTGCACCAGGGCAGGTATACTGTATACCATGGACCTTCACATTGACGATGAAACACAGAAATTGCTTCGGGATTGTATACGAAAGGCACAATGCAGACTTAAATACAAGAAGAGTGAATCCTCTTAGTGTTTGTGGTTTGATCGGCTCCTGGGAGACTAGTATTAGATTCCGATGCACCAGTGCAGGTTTACTGTATCCCTTGGACCTTCACATTGACTTGAAACACAGAAGTTGCATCAGGATTGAATACAAAAGCACAATCCCGTGTTCAAGACAAGAAGAGTGAATCTTCTAAGGGGTTGTGGTTTGAGCGGCTCCTGGGAGACCAGTATTAGATTGCGATGCACCAGTGCAGGTTTACTGTATCCCTTGGCCCTTCACATTGACCATGAAACACAGAAATTTCATCGGGATTGAATACAAAAGGCACAATGCCGACTAAAGTACAAGAAGAGAGAATCTTCTAAGAGTTTGTGGTTTAAGTGGCTCCTTGGAGACCTGAATTAGATTCTGATCCACCAGTGCAGGTTTACGGTATCCCTTTTACTTTCACATTTTCTTGAAACACAGAAATTGCATCGGGATTAAATACAAAAGCCACAATGCAGACTTAAGTAAAAGAAGAGTAAATCATCTAAGAGTTTGTGGTTTGAGCGGCTCCTGGGAGGCCAGTATTACATTCCGATGGACCAGTGCAGGTTTACTGTATCCCTTGGAACTTCACATTGACGATGAAACACTGAAATTGCAACGGGATATAATACAAATGGGAGAATGCCGACTTAAGTACAAGTAGAGTTAATCTCACAAGCTTTTGTGGTTTGAGCGGCTTCTGGGAGAACAGTATTAGATTCCGATGCACCAGTGCAGGTTTACTGTATCCCTTGGACCTTCACATTGACCATGTAACACAGAAATTGCTAAGGGATAGAATACAAAAGGCACAATGCCGACCGAAGAACAAGAAGATTGAATCTTCTAACAGTTTGTGGTTTGAGCGGCTGCTGGGAGACCAGTACTAGATTCCAACGCAACAGTGCAGAATTTACTCTATCCCTTGGACCTTCACATTGACCAGGAAACACAGAAATCTCATCGGGATCGAATACAAAAAGCACAATGCCAACTTAAGTGCAAAACGAGCGAATCTTCTATTAGTTTATGCTTTGTACGGCTCTTGAGAAACCAGTATTAGATTCCGATGCAACAGTGCAGGTTTACTGTATCGCTTGGACTTTCACATTGACTGGAAACACAGAAGTTTAATCGGGATTCAACACAAAAGGCACAATGCCGACTTAAGTACAAGAAGAGTGAATCTTCTAAGACATTGTGGTTAGAGCGGCTCCTGGGAGACCAGTATTAAATTCCGACGCACCAGCGCAGGTTTACTGTATCCCTTGGACCTTCACATTGACGATGAAACACAGAAATTGCATCGGGATATAATACAAAAGGGACAATGACGACTTAAGTACTAGGAGAGTGAATCTTCTAAGAGTTTGTGGTTTGAGCGGCTCCTGAGAGACCAGTATTAGATTCCGATGCACCAGTGCAGGATTACTGTATCCCTTGGACCTTCACAATGACCATGAGACACAGAAATCGCATCCTTCACATTGACCATGAGTCACAGAAATCGCATTGGAAATGAATTCAAAAGGCACAATGCCGACATAAGGACAAGAAGATTGAATCTTCGAAGAGTTTGTGCTTTGAGCGGCTCCTGGGAGACCAGTATTAGATTCCGATCCATTAGTGCAGGTTTACTTTATCCCTTGGACTATCACATTGACTTGAAACACAGAAGTTGCATCGGGATTGAATACAAAAGCATAATGCCGTCTTAAGTATAAGAAGAGTGAATCTTCTAAGAGTTTGTGGTTTGAGCGGCTCCTGGGAGACCAGTATTAGATTCCGATGCGCGAGTGCAGGTTTACCGCATCCCTTGGACCTTCAAATTGACCACGAAACACAGAAATTGCATCGTGATATAATACAAAAGGGACAATGCCGACTTAAGTACAAGAAGAGTGAATCCTCTAAGAGTTTGTGGTTTGAGCGGCTCCTGGGAGATCAGTATTAGATTCTGATGCACCAGTTCTAGTTTACTGTATCCCTTGGATTTTCAGATTGACTTGAAACACAGATATTGCATCGGGATTAAATACGAAAGCCACAATGCCGAGTTAAGTACAAGAAGAGTGAATCTTCTAAGAGTTTGTGGTTTGAGCGGCTCCTGGGAGACAAGTATTAGATTCCGGTGCACCAGGGCAGGTTTACTGTATACCTTGGACCTTCACATTGACCATGAAACACAGAAATTGCTTCGGGATTGAATACGAAAGGCACAATGCAGACTTAAATACAGGAAGAGTGAATCTTCTAAGAGTTTGTGGTTTGAGCGGCTCCTGGGAGACCAGTATTAGATTCCGGTGCACCAGGGCAGGTTTACTGTAAACCTTGGACCTTCACATTGACCATGAAACACAGAAATTGCTTCGGGATTGTATACGAAAGGCACAATGCAGACTTAAGTACAAGAAGAGTGAATCCTCTAAGTGTTGGTGGTTTGATCGGCTCCTGGGAGACTAGTATTAGATTCCGATGCACCAGTGCAGGTTTACTGTATCCCGTGGACGTTCACATTGACTTGAAACACACAAGTTGCATCAGGATTGAATACAAAAGCTCAATCCCGTCTTCAAGACAAGAAGAGTGAATCTTCTAAGGGTTTGTGGTTTGAGCGGCTCCTGGGAGACCAGTATTAGATTGCGATGCACCAGTGCGGCTTTACTGTATCCCTTGGACCTTCACATTGACCATGAAACACAGAAATTGCAACGGGATATAATACAAATGGGAGAATGCCGACTTAAGTACAAGTAGAGTTAATCTTACAAGCTTTTGTGGTTTGAGCGGCTTCCGGGAGACCAGTATTAGATTTCGATGCACCAATGCAGGTTTACTGTATCCCTTGGACCTTCACATTGACCATGAAACACAGAAATTGCTAAGGGATAATATACAAAAGGCTCAATGCCGACCGAAGTACAAGAAGATTGAATCTTCTAAGAGTTTGTGGTTTGAGCGGCTGCTGGGAGACCAGTACTAGATTCCAACGCAACAGTGCAGAATTTACTCTATCCCTTGGACCTTCACATTGACCAGGAAACACAGAAATCTCATCGGAATCGTATACAAAAAGCACAATGCCAACTTAAGTGCAAAACGAGCGAATCTTCTAATAGTTTGTGCTTTGTACGGCTCTTGAGAGACCAGTATTAGATTCCGATGCAACAATGCAGGTTTACTGTATCGCTTGGACTTTCACATTGACTGGAAACACAGAAGTTGAATCGGGATTCAACACAAAAGGCACAATGCCGACTTAAGTACAAGAAGAGTGAATCTTCTAAGACATTGTGGTTAGAGCGGCTCCTGGGAGACCAGTATTATATTCCGACGCACCAGCGCAGATTTACTGTATCCCTTGGACCTTTACATTGAGGATGAAACACAGAAATTGCATCGGGATATAATACAAAAGGGACAATGCCGAATTAAGTACAAGGAGAGTGAGTCTTCTAAGAGTTTGTGGTTTGAGCGGCTCCTGAGAGACCAGTATTAGATTCCGATGCACCAGTGCAGGATTACTGTATCCCTTGGACCTTCACATTGACCATGAGACACAGAAATCGCATCCTTCACATTGACCATGAGTCACAGAAATCGCATTGGAATTGAATTCAAAAGGCACAATGCCGGCATAAGGACAACAAGAATGAATCTTCGAAGAGTTTGTGCTTTGAGCGGCTCCTGGGAGACCAGTATTAGATTCCGATCCATTAGTGCAGGTTTACTTTATCCCTTGGACTATCACATTGACTTGAAACACAGAAGTTGCATCGGGATTGAATACTAAAGCATAATGCCGTCTTAAGTATAAGAAGAGTGAATCTTCTAAGAGTTTGTGCTTTGAGCGGCTCCTTGGAGACCAGTATTAGATTCCGATCCATTAGTGCAGGTTTACTTTATTCCATGGACCTTCACATTGATTTGAAACACAGAAGTTGCATCGGGATTGAGTACAAAATGCACAATGCCGACTTAAGTACAGGAGGAGTGAATCTTCTAAGAGTTTTTGGTTTGAGCGGCTCCTGGGAGGCCAGTATTAGATTCCGATGCACCAGTGCAGAATTACTGTATCCCTTGGATCTTCACAGTGACCATGAAACACAGAAATCGCAACGGGATAGAAAAGAAAGAGCACAATGCCGACTTAAGTACAAGAAGAGTGAGTCTTGTAAGAGATGTGCTTTGAGCGGCCCCTGGGAGACCTGTATTAGATTCCGATGCACCAGTGCAGGTTTACTGTGTCAATTGGACGCTTACATTGACCATGAAACACCGAAATTGCATCGGGATTGAATACAGGAGGCACAATGCCGACTAAAGTAGATGAAGAGTGAATCTTCTAAGAGTTTGTGGATTGAGCGGCTCCTGGGAGAACAGTATTAGATTCCGATCCACCAGTGCAGGTTTACTGTATCCCTTCGACTTTCACATTTTCTTGAAACACAGAAGTTGCATCGGGATTGAATAGAAAAGGCACAATGCCGACTTAAGTATAAGGAGAGTGAATCTTCTAATAGTTTGTGGTTTGAGCGGCCCCTAGGAGACCAGTATTAGATTCCGATGAACCAATGCAGGTTTACTGTATCCCTTGGACCTTCACATTGACCATGAAACACAGAAATTGCTTCGGGATTGAATACAAAAGGCACAATGCAGACTTAAGTAAAAGAAGAGTGAATAGTCTAAGAGTTTGTGGTTTGAGCGGCTCCTGGAAGACCAGTATTAGATTCTGATGCACCAGTGCAGGTTTACTTTATGCCTTGGACCATCACATCGACCATGAAACACAGAAATTGCATCGGGATTGAATAGTGAAGGCAGAATGCCGACTGAAGTACAAGAAGAGTGAATCCTCTAAGTGTTTGTGGTTTGATCGGCTCCTGGGAGACTAGTGTTAGATTCCGATGCACCAGTGTAGGTTTACTGTATCCCTTGGACGTTCACTTTGACTTGAAACACAGAAGTTGCATCAGGATTGAATACAAAAGCACAATGCCGTCTTCAAGACAAGATGAGTGAATCTTCTAAGGGTTTGAGGTTTGAGCGGCTCCTGGGAGACCAGTATTAGATTCCAATGCACCAGTGCAAGTTTACTGTATCCCTTGGACCTTCAAATTGACCATGAAACACAGAAATTGCATCGTGATATAATACAAAAGGGACAATGCCGACTTAAGTACAAGAAGAGTGAATCTTCTAAGAGTTTGTGGTTTGAGCGGTTCCTGAGAGACCAGTATTAGATTGCGATGCACCAATGCAGGTTTACTGTATCCCTTGGACCTTCACATTGAGCATGAAACCTAGATAGTGCATCGGGATTGAATACAAAAGCCACTATGCCGACTTAAGAACAAGAGGAGTGAATCTTCTAAGTGTTTGTGGTTAGAGCGGCTCCTGGGAGACCAGTATTAGATTGCGATGCACCAGTGCAGGTTTACTGTATCCCTTGGACCTTCACATTGACCATGAAACACAGAAATTGCAAAGGGATAAAATACAAAAGGCACAATGCCGACTGAAGTACAAGAAGAGTGAATGTTCTAAGATATTTTGGTTTGAGCGGCTCCTGTGAGACCAGTATTAGATTCCAACGCACCAGTGCAGAATTTACTGTATCCCTTGGACCTTCAAATTGTCCATGAAACACAGAATTCGCATTGGGATTGAATACAACAGGGAAAATGCCGACTTAAGTACAAGAAGAGTGAATCTTCTAAGAGTTTGTGGTGTGAGCGGCCCCTGGGAGACCAGTATTAGTTTCCGATGCAATAGTGCTGGTTTACTGTATCCCTTGGACCTTCACATTGACCATGAGACTCAGAAATCGCATTGAGATTGAATTCAAAATGCACAATTCCGGCATAAGGACAAGAAGAATGAATCATCGAAGAGTTTGTGTTATTAGCGGCTCCTGGGGGATCAGTATTAGATTCCGATGCACCAGTGCAGGTTTACTGTATCAATTGGACCTTCACATTGACCATGAAACACCAAAATTGCATCGGGATTGAATGCAGACGGCACAATGCCGACTAAAGTACAAGAAGAGTAAATCTTCTAAGAGTTTGTAGATTGAGCGGCTCCTGGGAGAACAGTATTAGATTCCAATCCACCAGTGCAGGTTTACTGTATTTTCTTGGACTTTCACATTATCTTGAAACACAGAAGTTGCTTCGGGATTGAATACAAAAGCACAATGCCGACTTAAGTATGAGGAGAGTGAATCTTCTAAGAGTTTGTGGTATGAGCGGCTCCTTGGAGACCAGTATTAGATTCCGATGCGCCAGTGCAGGGTTACTCTATCCCTTGGACCTTCAAATTGACCACGAAACACAGAAATTGCATCGTGATATAATACAAAAGGGACAATGCCGACTTAAGTACAAGAAGAGTGAATCTTCTAAGAGTTTGTGGTTTGAGCGGCTCCTGGGAGATCAGTATTAGATTCTGATGCACCAGTTCTAGTTTACTGAATCCCTTGGACTTTCAGATTGACTTGACACACAGATATTGCATCGGGATTAACTACGAAAGCCACAATGCCGAGTTAAGTACAAGAAGAGTGAATCTTCTAAGAGTTT
Organism: Schistocerca piceifrons; assembly: GCF_021461385.2. Classification (NCBI taxonomy): domain Eukaryota; kingdom Metazoa; phylum Arthropoda; class Insecta; order Orthoptera; family Acrididae; genus Schistocerca; species Schistocerca piceifrons. The sequence goes on along the minus strand of NC_060149.1, from coordinate 958,207,965 downwards.
GTGGTTTGAGCGGCTCCTGGGAGACCAGTATTAGATTCCGGTGCACCAGGGCAGGTTTACTGTATTTTCTTGGACCTTCACATTGAACATGAAACACAGAAATTACTTCGGGATTGAATACGAAAGGCACAATGCAGACTTAAGTACAAGAAGAGTGAATCCTCTAAGTGTTTGTGGTTTGATCGGCTCCTGGGAGACTAGTATTAGATTCCGATGCTCCAGTGCAGGTTTACTGTATCCCTTGGATGTTCACATTGACTTGAAACACAGAAGTTGCATTAGGATTGAATACAAAAGCACAATGCCGTCTTCAAGATAAGAAGAGTGAATCTTCTAAGGGATTGTGGCTTGAGCGGCTCCTGGGAGACCAGTATTAGACTCCGAAGCACCAGTGCAGGTTTACTGTATCCCTTGGACCTTCACATTGACCATGAAACACAGAAATTGCAAAGGGATAGAATACAAAAGGCAAAATGCCGACTGATGTACAAGAAGAGTGAATCTTCTAAGAGTTTGTGGTTTGAGCGGCTCCTGGGAGACCAGTATTAGATTCCAACGCACCAGTGCAGAATTTACTCTATCCCTTGGACCTTCACATTGTCCATGAAACACAGAAATCGCATTGGGATTGAATACAACAGGGAAAATGCCGACTTAAGTACAAGAAGAGTGAATCTTCTAACAGTTTGTGGTGTGAGCGGCTCTGGGAGGCCAGTATTAGATTCCGATGCAATAGTGCTGGTTTACTGTATCCCTTGGACCTTCACATTGACCATGAGACACAGAAATCGCATTGAGATTGAATTCAAAATGCACAATTCCGACATTGCATCGGGATATTGCATCGGGATTAACTACGAAAGCCACAATGCCGAGTTAAGTACAAGAAGAATGAATCATCGAAGAGTTTGTGTTATTAGCGGCTCCTGAGGGATCAGTATCAGATTCCGATGCACCAGTGCAGTTTTACTGTATCAACTGGACCTTCACATTGACCATGAAACATCAAAATTGCATCGGGATTGAATACAGACGGCACAATGCCGACTAAAGTACAAGAAAAGTGAATCTTCTAAGAGTTTGTGGATTGAGCGGCTCCTGGGAGAACAGTATTAGATTCCGATCCATTAGTGCAGGTTTACTTTATCCCTTGGATTATCACATTGACTTGAAACACAGATGTTGCATCGGGATTGAATACAAAAGGCACAATGCCGACTTAAGTACAAGAAGAGTGAATCTTACAAGAGATTGTGGTTTGAGCGGCTCCTGGGAGACCAGTATTTGATTCCGATGCACCAGCGCAGGTTTACTGTATCCCTTGGACATTCACATTGACGATGAAACACAGAAATTGCATCGAGATATAATACAAAAGGGAAAATGCCGAGTTAAGTACAAGAAGAGTGAATCTTCTATGAGTTTGTGGTTTCAGCGGCTCCTCGGTGACCAGTATTAGATTCTGATGCACCAGTGCATGTTTACTGTATCCCTTGGACCTTCACATTGACCATGAGACTCAGAAATCGCATTGAGATTGATTTCAAAATGCACAATTCCGGCATAAGGACAAGAAGAATGAATCATCGAAGAGTTTGTGTTATTAGCGGCTCCTGGGGGATCAGTATTAGATTCCGATGCACCAGTGCAGGTTTACTGTATCAATTGGACCTTCACATTGACCATGAAACACCAAAATTGCATCGGGATTGAATGCAGACGGCACAATGCCGACTAAAGTACAAGAAGAGTAAATCTTCTAAGAGTTTGTAGATTGAGCGGCTCCTGGGAGAACAGTATTAGATTCCAATCCACCAGTGCAGGTTTACTGTATTTTCTTGGACTTTCACATTATCTTGAAACACAGAAGTTGCTTCGGGATTGAATACAAAAGCACAATGCCGACTTAAGTATGAGGAGAGTGAATCTTCTAAGAGTTTGTGGTTTGAGCGGCTCCTTGGAGACCAGTATTAGATTCCGATGCGCCAGTGCAGGGTTACTCTATCCCTTGGACCTTCAAATTGACCACGAAACACAGAAATTGCATCGTGATATAATACAAAAGGGACAATGCCGACTTAAGTACAAGAAGAGTGAATCTTCTAAGAGTTTGTGGTTTGAGCGGCTCCTGGGAGATCAGTATTAGATTCTGATGCACCAGTTCTAGTTTACTGTATCCCTTGGACTTTCAGATTGACTTGACACACAGATATTGCATCGGGATTAACTACGAAAGCCACAATACCGAGTTAAGTACAAGAAGAGTGAATCATCTAAGAGTTTGTGGTTTGAGCGGCTCCTGGGAGACCAGTATTAGATTCCGGTGCCCCAGGGCAGGTTTGCTATATTTTCTTGGACCTTCACATTGAACATGAAACACAGAAATTACTTCGGGATTGAATACGAAAGGCACAATGCAGACTTAAGTACAAGAAGAGGAATCCTCTAAGTGTTTGTGGTTTGATCGGCTCCTGGGAGACTAGTATTAGATTCCGATGCTCCAGTGCAGGTTTACTGTATCCCTTGGACGTTCACATTGACTTGAAACACAGAAGTTGCATTAGGATTGAATACAAAAGCACAAAGCCGTCTTCAAGATAAGAAGAGTGAATCTTATAAGGGATTGTGGCTTGAGCGGCTCCTGGGAGACCAGTATTAGACTCCGAAGCACCAGTGCAGGTTTACTGTATCCCTTGGACCTTCACATTGACCATGAAACACAGAAATTGCAAAGGGATAGAATACAAAATGCACAATGCCGACTGAAGTACAAGAAGAGTGAATCTTCTAAGAGTTTGTGGTTTGAGCGGCTCCTGGGAGACCAGTATTAGATTCCAACGCACCAGTGCAGAATTTACTCTATCCCTTGGACCTTCACATTGTCCATGAAACACAGAAATCGCATTGGGATTGAATACAACAGGGAAAATGCCGACTTAAGTACAAGAAGAGTGAATCTTCTAAGAGTTTGTGGTGTGAGCGGCTCTGGGAGGCCTGTATTAGATTCCGATGCAATAGTGCTGGTTTACTGTATCCCTTGGACCTTCACATTGACCATGAGACACAGAAATCGCATTGAGATTGAATTCAAAATGCACAATTCCGACATTGCATCGGGATATTGCATCGGGATTAACTACGAAAGCCACAAAGCCGAGTTAAGTACAAGAAGAATGAATCATCGAAGAGTTTGTGTTATTAGCGGCTCCTGGGGATCAGTATTAGATTCCGATGCACCAGTGCAGTTTTACTGTATCAACCGGGCCTTCACATTGACCATGAAACATCAAAATTGCATCGGGATTGAATGCAGACGGCACAGTGCCGACTAAAGTACAAGTAAAGTGAATCTTCTAAGAGTTTGTGGATTGAGCGGCTCCTGGGAGAACAGTATTAGATTCCGATCCATTAGTGCAGGTTTACTTTATCCCTTGGATTATCACATTGACTTGAAACACAGAAGTTGCATCGGGATTGAATACAAAAGGCACAATGCCGACTTAAGTACAAGAAGAGTGAATCTTACAAGAGATTGTGGTTTGAGCGGCGTTTAGGAGACCAGTATTAGATTCCGATGAACCAGTGCAGGTTTACTGTATCCCTTGGACCTTCACATTGACCATGAAACACAGAAATTGCTTAGGGATTAAATACTAAAGGCACAATACAGACTTAAGTAAGAGAAGAGTGAATCCTCTAAGTGTTTGTGGTTTGATCGGCTTCTGGGAGACTAGTATTAGAATCCGATGCACCAGTGCAGGTTTACTCTATCCCTTGGACGTTCACATTGACTTGAAACACAGAAGTTGCATCGGGATTGAATACAAAAGGCACAATGCCGACTTAAGTACAAAAAGAGTGAATCTTACAAGAGATTGTGGTTTGAGCGGCTCCTGGGAGACCAGTATTTGATTCCGATGCACCAGCGCAGGTTTACTGTATTCCTTGGACATTCACATTGACGATGAAACACAGAAATTGCATCGGGATATAATACAAAATGGAAAATGCCGAGTTAAGTACAAGAAGAGTGAATCTTCTACGAGTTTGTGGTTTCAGCGGCTCCTGGGTGACCAGTATTAGATTCTGATGCACCAGTGCATGTTTACTGTATCCCTTGGACCTTCACATTGACCATGAGACACAGAAATCGCATTGAGATTGAATTGAAAATGCACAATTCCGACATAAGGAAAAGAAGAATGAATCATCGAAGAGTTTGTGTTATTAGCGGCTCCTGGGGGATCATTATTAGATTCCGATGCACCAATGCAGGTTTACTGTATCAATTGGAACTTCATATTGACCATGAAACACCAAAATTGCATCGGGATTGAATGCAGACGGCACAATGCCGACAAAAGTACAAGAAGAGTGAATCTTCTAAGAGTTCGTGGATTGAGCGGCTCCTGCGAGAACAGTATTAGATTCCGATGCGCCAGTGCAGGTTTACTGTATCCCTTGGACCTTCAAATTGACCACGAAACACAGAAATTGCATCGTGATATAATACAAAAGGGACAATGCCGACTTAAGTACAAGAAGAGTGAATCTTCTAAGAGTTTGTGGTTTCAGCGGCTCCTGGGAGATCAGTATTAGATTCTGATGCAGCAGTTCTAGTTTACTGTATCCCTTGGACTTTCAGATTGACTTGAAACACAGATAGTGCATCGGGATTAAATACGAAAGCCACAATGCCGAGTTAAGTACAAGAAGAGTGAATCTTCTAAGAGTTTGTTGTTTGAGCGGCTCCTTGGAGACCAGTATTAGATTCCGGTGCATCAGGGCAGGTTTACTGTATACCTTGGACCTTCACATTGACCATGAAACACAGAAATTGCTTCGGGATTGAATACAAAAGGCACAATGCAGACTTAAGTACAGGAAGAGTGAATCTTCTAAGAGTTTGTGGTTTGAGCGGCTGCTGGGAGACCAGTATTAGATTCCAACGCAACAGTGCAGAATTTACTCTATCCCTTGGACCTTCACATTGACCAGGAAACACAGAAATCTCATCGGGATCGAATAAAAAAAGCACAATGCCAACTTAAGTGCAAAACGAGCGAATTTTCTAAGAGTTTGTGTTTCGTACGGCTCTTGAGAGACCTGTATTAGATTCCGATGCACCAGTGCAGGTTTACTGTATCGCTTGGACTTTCACATTTTCTCGATACACAGAAGTTGAATCGGGATTCAACACAAAAGGCACAATGCCGACTTAAGTACAGGAAGAGTGAATCTTCTAAGACATTGTGGTTAGAGCGGATCCTGGGAGACCAGTATTAAATTCCGACGCACCAGCGCAGGTATACTGTATCCCTTGGACCTTCACATTGACGATGAAACACAGAAATTGAATCGGGATATAATACAAAATGGACAATGCCGACTTAAGTACAAGGAGAGTGAATCTTGTAAGAGTTTGTGGTTTGAGCGCCTCCTGAGAGGCCAGTATTAGATTCCGATGCACCAGTGCAGGTTTACTGTGTCAATTGGACGCTTACATTGACCATGAAACATAGAAATTGCATCGGGATTGAATACAGGAGGCACAATGCCGACTAAAGTAGAAGAAGAGTGAATCTTCTAAGAGTTTGTGGATTGAGCGGCTCCTGGGAGAACAGTATTAGATTCCGATCCACCACTGCAGGTTTACTGTATCCCTTCGACTTTCACATTTTCTTGAAACACAGAAGTTGCATCGGGATTGAATACAAAAGGCACAATGCCGACTTAAGTATAAGGAGAGTGAATCTTCTAATAGTTTGTGGTTTGAGCGGCGCCTAGGGGACCAGTATTACATTCCGATGAACCAATGCAGGTTTACTGTATCAATTGGACCTTCACATTGACCATGAAACACAGAAATTGCTTCGGGATTGAATACAAATGTCACAATGCCGACCTAAGTATAAAGAGAGTGAATCTCCTAAGAGTTTGTGGTGTGAGCGGCGTTTAGGAGACCAGTATTAGATTCCGATGAACCAGTGCAGGTTTACTGTATCCCTTGGACCTTCACATTGACCATGAAACACAGAAATTGCTTTGGGATTGAATACAATACGCACAATGCAGACTTAAGTAAAAGAAGAGTGAATCTTCTAAGAGTTTGTGGTGTGAGCGGCCCCTGGGAGACCAGTATTAGATTCCGATGCAATAGAGCTGGTTCACTGTATCCCTTGGACCTTCACATTGACCATGAGACACAGAAATCGCATTGAGATTGAATTCAAAATGCACAATACCGACATAAGGACAAGAAGAATGAATCATCGAAGAGTTTGTGTTATTAGCGGCTCCTGGGGGATCAGTATTAGATTCCGATGCACCAGTGCAGGTTTACTGTATCAATTGGACCTTCACATTGACCATGAAACACCAAAATTGCATCGGGATTGAATACAGACGGCACAATGCCGACTAAAGTACAAGAAGAGTGAATCTTCTAAGAGTTTGTGGATTGAGCGGCTCCTGGCGGAACAGTATTAGATTCCGATCCACCAGTGCAGGTTTACTGTATCCCTTGGACCTTCACATTGATCATGAAGCACAGAAATTGCGTCGGGATTGAATACAAAAGGCACAATGCAGTCTTCAGTAAAAGAAGAGTGAATCTTCTAAGGGTTTGTGGTTTGAGCGGCTCCTGGGAGACCAGTATTAGATTCCGATGCGCCAGTGCAGGTTTACTGTATCCCTAGGACCTTAAATTGACCACGAAATACAGAAATTGCATCGTGATATAATACAAAAGGGACAAAGCCGACTTAAGTACAATAAGAGTGAATCTTTGAAGAGTTTGTGGTTTGAGCGGCTCCTGTGTGATCAGTATTAGATTCTGATGCACCAGCTCATGTTTACTGTATGCCTTGCACTTTCAGATTGACTTGAAACACAGATATTGCATCGGGATTAAATACGAAAGCCACAATGCCGACATAAGTACAGGAAGAGTGAATCTTCTAAGAGTTTGTGGTTTGAGCGGATCCTGGGAGACCAGTATTAGATTCCGGTGCACCAGGGCAGGTTTACTGTATACCTTGGACTTTCACATTGACCATGAAACACAGAAATTGCCTCGGGATTGAATACGAAAGGCACAATGCAGACTTAAGTACAAGAAGAGTGAATCCTCTAAGTGTTTGTGGTTTGATTGGCTCCTGGGAGACTAGTATTAGATTCCGATGCACCAGTGCAGGTTTACTGTATCCCTTGGACGTTCACATTGACTTGAAACACAGAAGTTGCATCAGGATTGAATACAAAAGCACAATCCCGTCTTCAAGACAAGAAGAGTGAATCTTCTAAGGGTTTGTGGTTTGAGCGGCTCCTGGGAGGCCAGTATTACATTCTGATGGACCAGTGCAGGTTTACTGAATCCCTGGGAACTTCACATTGACGATGAGACACAGAAATTGCAACGGGATATTATTCAAATGGGAGAATGCCGACTTAAGTACAAGTAGAGTTAATCTTACAAGCTTTTGTGGTTTGAGCGGCTTCTGGGAGACCAGTATTAGATTCCGATTCACCAGTGCAGGTTTACTGTATCCCTTGGACCTTCACATTGACCATGAAACACAGAAATTGCTAAGGGATAGAATACAAAAGGCACAATGCCGACCGAAGTACAAGAAGATTGAATCTTCTAAGAGTTTGTGGTTTGAGCGGCTGCTGGGAGACCAGTATTAGATTCCAACGCAACAGTGCAGAATTTACTCTATCCCTTGGACCTTCACATTGACCAGGAAACACAGAAATCTCATCGGGATCGAATACAAAAAGCACAATGCCAACTTAAGTGCAAAACGAGCGAATCTTGTAAGAGTTTGTGCTTCGTACGGCTCTTGAGAGACCTGTATTAGATTCCGATGCACCAGTGCAGGTTTACTGTATCGCTTGGACTTTCACATTTTCTTGAAACACAGAAGTTGAATCGGGATTCAACACAAAAGGCACAATGCCGACTTAAGTACAGGAAGAGTGAATCTTCTAAGACATTGTGGTTAGAGCGGCTCCTGGGAGACCAGTATTAAATTCCGAAGCACCAGCGCAGGTTTACTGTATCCCTTGGACATTCACATTGACGATGAAACACAGAAATTGCATCGGGATATAATACAAAAGGGAAAATGCCGAGTTAAGTACAAGAAGAGTGAATCTTCTACGAGTTTGTGGTTTCAGCGGCTCCTGGGTGACCAGTATTAGATTCTGATGCACCAGTGCATGTTTACTGTATCCCTTGGACCTTCACATTGACCATGAGACACAGAAATCGCATTGAGATTGAATTCAAAATGCACAATTCCGACATAAGGACAAGAAGAATGAATCATCGAAGAGTTTGTGTTATTAGCGGCTCCTGGGGGATCATTATTAGATTCCGATGCACCAATGCAGGTTTACTGTATCAATTGGAACTTCATATTGACCATGAAACACCAAAATTGCATCGGGATTGAATGCAGACGGCACAATGCCGACAAAAGTACAAGAAGAGTGAATCTTCTAAGAGTTCGTGGATTGAGCGGCTCCTGCGAGAACAGTATTAGATTCCGATGCGCCAGTGCAGGTTTACTGTATCCCTTGGACTTTCAAATTGACCACGAAACACAGAAATTGCATCGTGATATAATACAAAAGGGACAATGCCGACTTAAGTACAAGAAGAGTGAATCTTCTAAGAGTTTGTGGTTTGAGCGGCTCCTGGGAGACCAGTATTAGATTCCGGTGCATCAGGGCAGGTTTACTGTATACCTTGGACCTTCACATTGACCATGAAACACAGAAATTGCTTCGGGATTGAATACAAAAGGCACCATGCAGACTTAAGTACAGGAAGAGTGAATCTTCTAACAGTTTGTGGTTTGAGCGGCTCCTGGGAGACCAGTATTAGATTCCGGTGCACCAGGGCAGGTTTACTGTATCCCTTGGACGTTCACATTGACTTGAAACACAGAAGTTGCATCAGGATTGAATACAAAAGCACAATCCCGTCTTCAAGACAAGAAGATTGAATCTTCTAATTGTTTGTGGTTTGAGCGGCTCCTGGGAGGCCAGTATTACATTCCGATGGACCAGTGCAGGTTTACTGTATCCCTTGGAACTTCACATTGACGATGAAACACAGAAATTGCAACGGGATATTATTCAAATGGGAGAATGCCGACTTAAGTACAAGTAGAGTTAATCTTACAAGCTTTTGTGGTTTGAGCGGCTTCTGGGAGACCAGTATTAGATTCCGATGCACCAGTGCAGGTTTACTGTATCCCTTGGACCTTCACATTGACCATGAAACACAGAAATTGCTTCAGGATTGAATACAAATGTCACAATGCCGACTTAAGTATAAAGAGAGTGAATCTTCTAAGAGTTTGTGGTTTGAGCGGCGTTTAGGAGACCATTATTAGATTCCGATGAACCAGTGCAGGTTTACTGTATCCCTTGGACCTTCACATTGACCATGAAACACAGAAATTGCTTTGGGATTGAATACAAAAGGCACAATGCAGACTTAAGTAAAAGAAGAGTGAATCTTCTAAGAGTTTGTGGTGTGAGCGGCCCCTGGGAGACCGGTATTAGATTCCGATGCAATAGAGCTGGTTCACTGTATGCCTTGGACCTTCACATTGACCATGAGACACAGAAATCGCATTGAGATTGAATTCAAAATGCACAATACCGACATAAGGACAAGAAGAATGAATCATCGAAGAGTTTGTGTTATTAGCGGCACCTGGGGGATCAGTATTAGATTCCGATGCACCAGTGCAGGTTTACTGTATCAATTGGACCTTCACATTGACCATGAAACACCAAAATTGCATCGGGATTGAATACAGACGGCACAATGCCGACTAAAGTACAAGAAGAGTGAATCTTCTAAGAGTTTGTGGATTGAGCGGCTCCTGGCGGAACAGTATAGATTCCACTCCACCAGTGCAGGTTTACTGTATCCCTTGGACTTTCACATTTTCTTGAAACACAGAAGTTGCTTTGGGATTGAATACAAAAGGCACAATGCCGACTTAAGTATAAGGAGAGTGAATCCTCTAAGAGTTTGTGGTTTGAACGGCGCCTAGGAGACCAGTATTAGATTCCGATGAACCAGTGCAGGTTTACTGTATCCCTTGGACCTTCACATTGATCATGAAGCACAGAAATTGCTTCGGGATTGAATACAAAAGGCACAATGCAGTCTTCAGTAAAAGAAGAGTGAATCTTCTAAGGGTTTGTGGTTTGAGCGGCTCCTGGGAGATTAGTATTAGATTCTGATGCACCAGTTCAGGTTTACTGTATCCCTTGCACTTTCAGATTGACTTGAAACACAGATATTGCATCGGGATTAAATACGAAAGCCACAATGCCTACATAAGTACAGGAAGAGTGAATCTTCTAAGAGTTTGTGGTTTGAGCGGATCCTGGGAGACCAGTATTAGATTCCGGTGCACCAGGGCAGGTTTACTGTATACCTTGGACTTTCACATTGACCATGAAACACAGAAATTGCCTCGGGATTGAATACGAAAGGCACAATGCAGACTTAAGTACAAGAAGAGTGAATCCTCTAAGTGTTTGTGGTTTGATTGGCTCCTGGGAGACTAGTATTAGATTCCGATGCACCAGTGCAGGTTTACTGTATCCCTTGGACGTTCACATTGACTTGAAACACAGAAGTTGCATCAGGATTGAATACAAAAGCACAATCCCGTCTTCAAGACAAGAAGAGTGAATCTTCTAAGGGTTTGTGGTTTGAGCGGCTCCTGGGAGGCCAGTATTACATTCTGATGGACCAGTGCAGGTTTACTGAATCCCTGGGAACTTCACATTGACGATGAGACACAGAAATTGCAACGGGATATTATTCAAATGGGAGAATGCCGACTTAAGTACAAGTAGAGTTAATCTTACAAGCTTTTGTGGTTTGAGCGGCTTCTGGGAGACCAGTATTAGATTCCGATTCACCAGTGCAGGTTTACTGTATCCCTTGGACCTTCACATTGACCATGAAACACAGAAATTGCTAAGGGATAGAATACAAAAGGCACAATGCCGACCGAAGTACAAGAAGATTGAATCTTCTAAGAGTTTGTGGTTTGAGCGGCTGCTGGGAGACCAGTATTAGATTCCAACGCAACAGTGCAGAATTTACTCTATCCCTTGGACCTTCACATTGACCAGGAAACACAGAAATCTCATCGGGATCGAATACAAAAAGCACAATGCCAACTTAAGTGCAAAACGAGCGAATCTTGTAAGAGTTTGTGCTTCGTACGGCTCTTGAGAGACCTGTATTAGATTCCGATGCACCAGTGCAGGTTTACTGTATCGCTTGGACTTTCACATTTTCTTGAAACACAGAAGTTGAATCGGGATTCAACACAAAAGGCACAATGCCGACTTAAGTACAGGAAGAGTGAATCTTCTAAGACATTGTGGTTAGAGCGGCTCCTGGGAGACCAGTATTAAATTCCGAAGCACCAGCGCAGGTTTACTGTATCCCTTGGACATTCACATTGACGATGAAACACAGAAATTGCATCGGGATATAATACAAAAGGGAAAATGCCGAGTTAAGTACAAGAAGAGTGAATCTTCTACGAGTTTGTGGTTTCAGCGGCTCCTGGGTGACCAGTATTAGATTCTGATGCACCAGTGCATGTTTACTGTATCCCTTGGACCTTCACATTGACCATGAGACACAGAAATCGCATTGAGATTGAATTCAAAATGCACAATTCCGACATAAGGACAAGAAGAATGAATCATCGAAGAGTTTGTGTTATTAGCGGCTCCTGGGGGATCATTATTAGATTCCGATGCACCAATGCAGGTTTACTGTATCAATTGGAACTTCATATTGACCATGAAACACCAAAATTGCATCGGGATTGAATGCAGACGGCACAATGCCGACAAAAGTACAAGAAGAGTGAATCTTCTAAGAGTTCGTGGATTGAGCGGCTCCTGCGAGAACAGTATTAGATTCCGATGCGCCAGTGCAGGTTTACTGTATCCCTTGGACTTTCAAATTGACCACGAAACACAGAAATTGCATCGTGATATAATACAAAAGGGACAATGCCGACTTAAGTACAAGAAGAGTGAATCTTCTAAGAGTTTGTGGTTTGAGCGGCTCCTGGGAGACCAGTATTAGATTCCGGTGCATCAGGGCAGGTTTACTGTATACCTTGGACCTTCACATTGACCATGAAACACAGAAATTGCTTCGGGATTGAATACAAAAGGCACCATGCAGACTTAAGTACAGGAAGAGTGAATCTTCTAACAGTTTGTGGTTTGAGCGGCTCCTGGGAGACCAGTATTAGATTCCGGTGCACCAGGGCAGGTTTACTGTATCCCTTGGACGTTCACATTGACTTGAAACACAGAAGTTGCATCAGGATTGAATACAAAAGCACAATCCCGTCTTCAAGACAAGAAGATTGAATCTTCTAATTGTTTGTGGTTTGAGCGGCTCCTGGGAGGCCAGTATTACATTCCGATGGACCAGTGCAGGTTTACTGTATCCCTTGGAACTTCACATTGACGATGAAACACAGAAATTGCAACGGGATATTATTCAAATGGGAGAATGCCGACTTAAGTACAAGTAGAGTTAATCTTACAAGCTTTTGTGGTTTGAGCGGCTTCTGGGAGACCAGTATTAGATTCCGATGCACCAGTGCAGGTTTACTGTATCCCTTGGACCTTCACATTGACCATGAAACACAGAAATTGCTTCAGGATTGAATACAAATGTCACAATGCCGACTTAAGTATAAAGAGAGTGAATCTTCTAAGAGTTTGTGGTTTGAGCGGCGTTTAGGAGACCATTATTAGATTCCGATGAACCAGTGCAGGTTTACTGTATCCCTTGGACCTTCACATTGACCATGAAACACAGAAATTGCTTTGGGATTGAATACAAAAGGCACAATGCAGACTTAAGTAAAAGAAGAGTGAATCTTCTAAGAGTTTGTGGTGTGAGCGGCCCCTGGGAGACCGGTATTAGATTCCGATGCAATAGAGCTGGTTCACTGTATGCCTTGGACCTTCACATTGACCATGAGACACAGAAATCGCATTGAGATTGAATTCAAAATGCACAATACCGACATAAGGACAAGAAGAATGAATCATCGAAGAGTTTGTGTTATTAGCGGCACCTGGGGGATCAGTATTAGATTCCGATGCACCAGTGCAGGTTTACTGTATCAATTGGACCTTCACATTGACCATGAAACACCAAAATTGCATCGGGATTGAATACAGACGGCACAATGCCGACTAAAGTACAAGAAGAGTGAATCTTCTAAGAGTTTGTGGATTGAGCGGCTCCTGGCGGAACAGTATAGATTCCACTCCACCAGTGCAGGTTTACTGTATCCCTTGGACTTTCACATTTTCTTGAAACACAGAAGTTGCTTTGGGATTGAATACAAAAGGCACAATGCCGACTTAAGTATAAGGAGAGTGAATCCTCTAAGAGTTTGTGGTTTGAACGGCGCCTAGGAGACCAGTATTAGATTCCGATGAACCAGTGCAGGTTTACTGTATCCCTTGGACCTTCACATTGATCATGAAGCACAGAAATTGCTTCGGGATTGAATACAAAAGGCACAATGCAGTCTTCAGTAAAAGAAGAGTGAATCTTCTAAGGGTTTGTGGTTTGAGCGGCTCCTGGGAGATTAGTATTAGATTCTGATGCACCAGTTCAGGTTTACTGTATCCCTTGCACTTTCAGATTGACTTGAAACACAGATATTGCATCGGGATTAAATACGAAAGCCACAATGCCTACATAAGTACAGGAAGAGTGAATCTTCTAAGAGTTTGTGGTTTGAGCGGCTCCTGGGAGACCAGTATTAGATTCCGGTGCACCAGGGCGGGTTTACTGTATACCTTGGACCTTCACATTGACCATGAAACACAGAAATTGCCTCGGGATTGTATACGAAAGGCACAAAGCAGACTTAAGTACAAGAAGAGTGAATCCTCTAAGTGTTTGTGGTTTGATTGGCTCCTGGGAGACTAGAATTAGATTCCGATGCACCAGTGCAGGTTTACTGTATCCCTTGGACGTTCACATTGACTTGAAACACAGAAGTTGCATCAGGATTGAATACAAAAGCACAATCCCGTCTTCAAGACAAGAAGAGTGAATCTTCTAAGGGTTTGTGGTTATAGCGGCTCCTGGGAGGCCAGTATTACATTCTGATGGACCAGTGCAGGTTTACTGTATCCCTTGGAACTTCACATTGACGATGAAACACAGAAATTGCAACGGGATATTATTCAAATGGGAGAATGCCGACTTAAGTACAAGTAGAGTTAATCTTACAAGCTTTTGTGGTTTGAGCGGCTTCTGGGAGACCAGTATTAGATTCCGATGCACCAGTGCAGGTTTACTGTATCCCTTGGACCTTCACATTGACCATGAAACACAGAAATTGCTAAGGGATAGAATACAAAAGGCACAATGCCGACCGAAGTACAAGAAGATTGAATCTTCTAAGAGTTTGTGGTTTGAGCGGCTGCTGGGAGACCAGTATTAGATTCCAACGCAACAGTGCAGAATTTACTCTATCCCTTGGACCTTCACATTGACCAGGAAACACAGAAATCTCATCGGGATCGAATACAAAAAGCACAATGCCAACTTAAGTGCAAAACGAGCGAATCTTCTAAGAGTTTGTGCTTCGTACGGCTCTTGAGAGACCTGTATTAGATTCCGATGCACCAGTGCAGGTTTACTGTATCGCTTGGACTTTCACATTTTCTTGAAACACAGAAGTTGAATCGGGATTCAACACAAAAGGCACAATGCCGACTTAAGTACAGGAAGAGTGAATCTGCTAAGACATTGTGGTTAGAGCGGCTCCTGGGAGACCAGTATTAAATTCCGACGCACCAGCGCAGGTATACTGTATCCCTTGGACCTTCACATTGACGATGAAACACAGAAATTGAAACGGGATATAATACAAAATGGACAATGCCGACTTAAGTACAAGGAGAGTGAGTCTTGTAAGAGTTTGTGGTTTGAGCGGCTCCTGAGAGACCAGTATTAGATTCCGATGCACCAGTGCAGGATTACTGTATCCCTTGGACCTTCACATTGACCATGAGACACAGATATCGCATCCTTCACATTGACCATGAGTCACAGAAATCGCATTGGAATTGAATTCAAAAGGCACAATGCCGACATAAGGACAAGAAGAATGAATCTTTGAAGAGTTTGTGCCTTGAGCGGCTCCTGGGACACCAGTATTAGATTCCAAACCATTAGTGCAGGTTTACTTTATCCCTTTGACTATCACATTGACTTGAAACACAGAAGTTGCATCGGGATTGAGTACAAAATGCACAATGCCGACTTAAGTACAGGAAGAGTGAATCTTCTAAGAGTTTTTGGCTTGAGCGGCTCCTGGGTGGCCAGTATTAGATTCCGATGCACCAGTGCAGGATTACTGTATCCCTTGGATTTTCACAGTGATCATGAAACACAGAAATCGCAACGGGATAGAATACAAAGAGCACAATGCCGACTTAAGTACAAGAAGAGTGAGTCTTGTAAGAGTTTGTGCTTTGAGCGGCCCCTGGGAGACCTGTATTAGATTCCGATGCACCAGTGCAGGTTTACTGTGTCAATTGGACGCTTACATTGACCATGAAACACTGAAATTGCATCGGGATTGAATACAGGAGGCACAATGCCGACTAAAGTAGAAGAAGAGTGAATCTTCTAAGAGTTTGTGGATTGAGCGGCTCCTGGGAGAACAGTATTAGATTGCGATGCACCAGTGCAGGTTTACTGTATCCCTTGGACCTTCACATTGACCATGAGATACAGAAATCGCATTGAGATTGAATTCAAAATGCACAATTCCGACATAAGGACAAGAAGAATGAATCATCGAAGAGTTTGTGTTATTAGCGGCTCCTGGGGGATCAGTATTCGATTCCGATGCACCAAAGCAGGTTTACTGTATCAATTGAACCTTCACATTGACCATGAAACACCAAAATTGCATCGGGATTGAATGCAGACGGCACAATGCCGGCTAAAGTACAAGAAGAGTGAATCTTCTAAGAGTTTGTGGATTGAGCGGCTCCTGCGAGAACAGCATCAGATTCCGATCCACCAGTGCAGGTTTACTGTATTTCCTTGGACTTTCACATTATCTTGAAACACAGAAGTTGCATCGGGATTGAATACAAAAGCATAATGCCGACTTAAGTATAAGAAGAGTGAATCTTCTAAGAGTTTGTGGTTTGAGCGGCTCCTGGGAGACCAGTATTAGATTCCGATGCGCCAGTGCAGGTTTACTGTATCCCTTGGACCTTCAAATTGACCACGAAACACAGAAATTGCATCGTGATATGATACAAAAGGGACGATGCCGACTTAAGTACAAGAAGAGTGAATCTTCTAAGAGTTTGTGGTTTGAGCGGCTCCTGGGAGATCAGTATTAGATTCTGATGCACCAGTTCTAGTTTACTGTATCCCTTGGGCTTTCAGATTGACTTGAAACACAGATATTGCATCGGGATTAAATACGAAACCCACAATGCCGAGTTAAGTACAAGAAGAGTGAATCTTCTAAGGGTTTGTGGTTTGAGCGGCTCCTGGGAGACCAGTATTAGACTCCGGTGCACCAGGGAAGGTTTACTGTATACCTTGGACCTTCACATTGACCATGAAACACAGAAATTGCTTCGGGATTGTATACAAAAGGCACAATGCAGACTTAAGTACAAGAAGAGTGAATCCTCTAAGTGTTTGTGGTTTGATCGGCTCCTGGGAGACTAGTATTAGATTCCGATGCACCAGTGCCGGTTTACTGTATCCCTTGGACGTTCACATTGACTTGAAACACAGAAGTTGCATCAGGATTGAATACAAAAGCACAATCCCGTCTTCAAGACAAGAAGAGTGAATCTTCTAAGGGTTTGTGGTTTGAGCGGCTCCTGGGAGACCAGTAATAGATTCCAACGCAACAGTGCAGAATTTACTCTATCCCTTGGACCCTCACATTGACCAGGACACACAGAAATTCCTAAGGGATAGAATACAAAAAGCACAATGCCAACTTAAGTGCAAAACGAGCGAATCTTCTAAGAGTTTGTGCTTTGTACGGCTCTTGAGAGACCAGTATTAGATTCCGATGCACCAGTGCAGGTTTACTGTATCGCTTGGACTTTCACATTGACTTGAAACACAGAAGTTGAATCGGGATTCAACACAAAAGGCACAATGCCGACTGAAGTACAAGAAGAGTGAATCTTCTAAGACATTGTGGTTAGAGCGGCTCCTGGGAGACCAGTATTAAATTCCGACGCACCAGTGCAGGATTACTGTATCCCTTTGAACTTCACAGTGACCATGAAACACAGAAATCGCAACGGGATAGAATACAAAGAGCACAATGCCGACTTAAGTACAAGAAGAGTGAGTCTTGTAAGAGTTTGTGCTTTGAGCGGCCCCTGGGAGACCTGTATTAGATTCCGATGAACCAGTGCAGGTTAACTGTGTCAATTGGACGCTTACATTGACCATGAAACACCGAAATTGCATCGGGATTGAATACAGGAGGCACAATGCCGACTAAAGTAGAAGAAGAGTGAATCTTCTAAGAGTTTGTGGATTGAGCGGCTCCTGGAAGAACAGTATTAGATTCCGATCCACCAGTGCAGGTTTACTGTATCCCTTCGACTTTCACATTTTCTTGAAACACAGAAGTTGCATCAGGATTGAATACAAAAGGCACAATGCCGACTTATGTATAAGGAGAGTGAATCTTCTAATAGTTTGTGGTTTGATCGGCTCCTGGGAGACTAGTATTAGATTCCGATGCACCAGTGCAGGTTTACTGTAACCCTTGGACGTTCACATTGACTTGAAACATAGAAGTTGCATCAGGACTGAATACAAAAGCACAAAGCCGTCTTCAAGACAAGAAGAGTGAATCTTCTAAGGGTTTGTTTTTTGAGCGGCTCCTGGGAGACCAGTATTAGATTCCAATGCACCAGTTCAGGTTTACTGTATCCCTTGGACCATCAAATTGACCATGAAACACAGAAATTGCAAAGGGATAAAATACAAAATGCACAATGCCGACTGAAGTACAAGAAGAGTGAATCTTCTAAGCGTTTGTGGTTTGAGCGGTTCCTGAGAGACCAGTATTAAATTGCGATGCACCAGTGTAGGTTTACTGTATCCCTTGAACCTTCACATTGAGCATGAAACACAGAAAGTGCATCGGGATTGAATACAAAAGGCACAATGCCGACTTAAGAACAAGAGGAGTGAATCTTCTAAGAGTTTGTGGTGTGAGCGGACCCTGGGAGACCAGTATTAGTTTCCGATGCAATAGTGCTGGTTTACTGTATCCCTTGGACCTTCACATTGACCATGAGACACAGAAATCGCATTGAGATTGAATTCAAAATGCACAATTCCGACATAAGGACAAGAAGAATGAATCATCGAAGAGTTTGTGTTATTAGCGGCTCCTGGGGGATCAGTATTAGATTCCGATGCACCAGTGAAGGTTTACCGTATCAATTCGACCTTCACATTGACCATGAAACACCAAAATTGCATCGGGATTGAATGCAGACGGCACAATGGCGACTAAAGTACAAGAAGAGTGAATCTTCTAAGAGTTTGTAGATTGAGCGGCTCCTGGGAGAACAGTATTAGATTCCGATACACCAGTGCAGGTTTACTGTATTTTCTTGGACTTTCACATTATCTTGAAACACAGATGTTGCATCGGGATTGAATACAAAAGCACAATGCCGACTTAAGTATAAGGAGAGTGAATCTTCTAAGAGTTTGTGGTTTGAGCGGCTCCTGGGAGACCAGTATTAGGTTCCGATGCGCCAGTGCAGGTTTACTCTATCTCTTGGACCTTCAAATTGACCACGAAACACAGAAATTGCATCGTGATGTAATACAAAAGGGACAATGCCGACTTAAGTACAAGAAGAGTGAATCTTCTAAGAGTTTGTGGTTTGAGCGGCTCCTGGGATATCAGTATTAGTTTCTGATGCACCAGTTCTAGTTTACTGTATCCCTTGGACTTTCAGATTGACTTGAAACACAGATATTGCATCGGGATTAACTACGAAAGCCACAATGTCGAGTTAAGTACAAGAAGAGTGAATCTTCTAAGAGTTTGTGGTTTGAGCGGCTCCTGGGAGACCAGTATTAGATTCCGGTGCACCAGGGCAGGTTTATTGTATTTTCTTGGACCTTCACATTGACCATGAAACACAGAAATTGCCTCGGGATTGAATACGAAAGGCACAATGCAGACTTAAGTACAAGAAGAGTGAATCCTCTAAGTGTTTGTGGTTTGATCGGCTCCTGGGAGACTAGTATTAGATTCCGATGCACCAGTGCAGGTTTACTGTATCCCTTGGACGTTCAAATTGACTTGAAACACAGAAGTTGCATCAGGATTGAATACAAAAGCACAATGCCGTCTTCAAGATGAGAAGAGTGAATCTTCTAAGGGTTTGTGGTTCGAGCGGCTCCTGGGAGACCAGTATTAGATTCCGATGCACCAGTGCAGGTTTACTGTATCCCTTGGACCTTCACATTGACCATGAAACACAGAAATTGCAAAGGGATAGAATACAAAAGGCACAATGCCGACTGAAGTACAAGAAGAGTGAATCTTCTAAGAGTTTGTGGTTTGAGCGGCTGCTGGGAGACCAGTATTAGATTCCAACGCACCAGTGCAGAATTTACTCTATCCCTTGGACCTTCACATTGTCCATGAAACACAGAAATCGCATTGGGATTGAATACAACAGGGAAAATGCCGACTTAAGTATAAGAAGAGTGAATCTTCTAAGAGTTTGTGGTGTGAGCGGCTCTGGGAGGCCAGTATTAGATTCCGATGCAATAGTGCTGGTTTACTGTATCCCTTGGACCTTCACATTGACCATGAGACACAGAAATCGCATTGAGATTGAATTCAAAATGCACATTCCCGACATAAGGACAAGAAGAATGAATCATCGAATAGTTTGTGTTATTAGCGGCTCCTGGGGGATCAGTATTAGATTCCGATGCACCAGTGCAGCTTTACTGTATCAACTGGACCTTCACATTGACCATGAAACATCAAAATTGCATCGGGATTGAATACAGACGGCACAATGCCGACTAAAGTACAAGAAAAGTGAATCTTCTAAGAGTTTGTGGATTGAGCGGCTCCTGGGAGAACAGTATTAGAATCCGATCCATTAGTGCAGGTTTACTTTATCCCTTGGATTATCACATTGACTTGAAACACAGAAGTTGCATCGGGATTGAATACAAAAGGCACAATGCCGACATAAGTACAAGATGAGTGAATCTTACAAGAGTTTGTGGTTTGAGCGGCTCCTGGCGGAACAGTATTAGATTCCGATCCACCAGTGCAGGTTTACAGTATCCCTTGGACTTTCACATTTTCTTGAAACACAGAAGTTGCTTTGGGATTGAATACAAAATGCACAATGCCGACTTAAGTATAAGGAGTGTGAATCTTCTAAGAGTTTGTGGTTTGAACGGCGCCTAGAAGACCAGTATTAGATTCCGATGAACCAGTGCAGGTTTACTGTATCCCTTGGACCTTCACATTGACCATGAAACACAGAAATTGCTTCGGGATTGAATACAAAAGGCACAATGCAGTCTTCAGTAAAAGAAGAGTGAATCTTCTAAGAGTTGTTGGTTTGAGCGGCTCCTGGGAGACCAGTATTAGATTCCGATGCGCCAGTGCAGGTTTACTGTATCCCATGGACCTTCAAATTGACCACGAAATAGAGAAATTGCATCGTGATATAATACAAAAGGGACAATGCCGACTTAAGTACAATAAGAGTGAATCTTCGAAGAGTTTGTGGTTTGAGCGGCTCCTCGGAGATCAGTATTAGATTCTGATGCACCAGTTCAGGTTTACTGTATCCCTTGTACTTTCAGATTGACTTGAAACACAGATATTGCATCGGGATTAAATACGAAAGCCACAATGCCGACTTAAGTACAGGAAGAGTGAATCTTCTAAGAGTTTGTGGTTTGAGCGGCTCGTGGGAGACCAGTATTAGATTCCGGTGCACCAGGGCAGGTTTACTGTATACCTTGGACCTTCACATTGACCATGAAACACATAAATTGCTTCGGGATTGTATACGAAAGGCACAATGCAGACTTAAGTACAAGAAGAGTTAATCTTCTAATTGTTTGTTGTTTGAGCGGCTCCTGGGAGACTAGTATTAGATTCCGATGCGCCAGTGCAGGTTTATTGTATCCTTTGGACCTTAAAATTGTCCATGAAACACAGAAATTGCATCGTGATATAAAACAAAAGGGACAATGCCGACTTAAGTACAAGAAGAGTAAATCTTCTAAGAGTTTGTTGTTTGAGCGGCTCCTGGGAGACCAGTATTAGAATGCGATGCACCAGTGCAGGTTTACTGTATCCCTTGGACCTTCACATTGACCATGAAACACAGAAATTGCTTCGGGATTGAATACAAAAGGCACAATGCCGACTTAAGAACAAGAAGAGTGAATCTTCTAAGAGTTTGTGCTTTGATCGGCTCCTGGGAGACCAGAATTATATTCCGATGCACCAGTGCAGGTTTACTGTTTCCCTTGTCCCTTCACATTGACCATGAAACACAGAAATTACATCGGGATTGAATTCTGACGGGACAATGCCGACTTAAGTTTAAGAGGAGCGAATCTTCTAGGAGTTTGTGGTTTGAGCTTCTTCTGGGAGGTCAGTATTAGATTCCGATGCACCAGTGCAGGTTTACTGTATCAATTGGACCTTTACAATAACCATGAAACACCGAAATTGCATCGGGATTGAATACAGAAGGCACAATGCCGACTAAAGTACAAGAAGAGTGAATCTTCTATGAGTTCGTGGATTGACCGGCTCCTGGGAGAACAGTATTAGATTCCGATCCACCAGAGCAGGTTTACTGTATCCCTTGGACTTTCACATTTTCTTGAAACACAGTAGTTGCAACGGGTTTGAATACAAAAGTCACAAAGCCGACTTAAGTATAAGGAGAGTGAATCTTCTAAGAGTTTGTGGTTTGAGCAGCGCCTAGGAGACCAGTATTAGATCCCGATGAACCAGTGCAGGTTTACTGTATCCCTTGGACCTTCAAATTGACCATGAAGCACAGAAATCGCATCGTGATGTAATACAAAACGGACAATGCCGACTTAGGTACAAGAAGAGTGAATGGTCTAAGAGTTTGTGGTTTTAACGGCTCCTTGGAGACCAGTATTAGATTCCGATGCACCAGTGCAGGTTTACAGTATCCCTTGGACCTTCCCATTGACCATGATACACAGAATTCGCTTCGGGATTGAAAGCAAAATGCACAATGCTGACTTAAGTACAAGAAGAGTGAATCTTCTAAGAGTTTAAGGTTTTAGCGGCTCCTAGGAGAGCAGTATTAGATTCCAAAGCACCAGTGCAGGTTTACTGATCCCTTGGACTTTCACATTGACCATGAAACACAGAAATTATATCGGGATTGAATTCTGAAGGCACAATGCCGACTTAAGTACAAGAGGAGCGAATCTTCTAAGAGTTTGTGGTTTGAGCGGCTCCTGGGATGCCAGTATTAGACTCCGATGCACCAGTGCAGGATTACTGTATCCCTTGGATCATCTCATTGACGATGAAACACAGAAATCGCAACGGGATAGAATACAAAGAGCACAATGCCGACTTAAGTACAAGAAGAGTGAATCTTCTAAGAGTTTGTGGTTTGATCGGATCCTGGGAGACCAGTATTAGATTCCGATGCACCAGTGCAGGTTTACTGTGTCAATTGGACCTTTACATTGACCATAAAACACCGAAATTGCATCGGGATTGAATACAGAAGGCACAATGCCGACTAAAGTACAAGAAGAGTGAATCTTCTTAGAGTTTGTGGTTTGAGCGGCTCCTGGGAGACCAGTATTAGATACCGATCCATTAGTGCAGGTTTCCTGTATCCCTTGGATCATCACATTGACTTGAAACACAGAAGTTGCATCGGGATTAAATACAAAAGGCACAATGCCGACTTAAGTACAGGAAGAGTGAATCTTCTAAGAGTTTGTGGTTTGAGCGGCTTCTGGGAGATCAGTATTAGATTCCGATGCACCAGTGAAGGTTTACTGTATCAATTGGACCTTTACAATAACCATGAAACACCGAAATTGCATCGGGATTGAATACAGAAGGCACAATGCCGACTAAAGTACAAGAAGAGTGAATCTTCTATGAGTTTGTGGATTGACCGGCTCCTGGGAGAACAGTATTAGATTCCGATCCACCAGAGCAGGTTTACTGTATCCCTTGGACTTTCACATTTTCTTGAAACACAGAAGTTGCAATGGGTTTGAATACAAAAGTCACAATGCCGACTTAAGTATAAGGAGAGTGAATCTTCTAAGAGTTTTTGGTTTGAGCAGCGCCTAGGAGACCAGTATTAGATCCCGATGAACCAGTGCAGGTTTACTCTATCCCTTGGACCTTCACATTGACCATGAAACACAGAAATTGCTTCGGGATTGAATACAAAAGGCACAATGCCGACTTAAGAACAAGAAGAGTTAATCTTCTAAGAGTTTGTGCTTTGATCGGCTCCTGGGAGACCAGAATTAGAATCCGATGCACCAGTGCAGGTTTACTGTATCCCTTGGACCTTCCCATTGACCATGAAACACAGAATTTGCTTGGGGATTGAAAGCAAAAGGCACAATGCTGACTTAAGTACAAGAAGAGTGAATCTTCTAAGAGTTTAAGGCTTTAGCGGCTCCTAGGAGACCAGTATTAGATTCGAAGGCACTAGTGCAGGTTTACGGATCATTTGGACTTTCACATTGACCATGAAACACAGAAATTATATCGGGATTGAATTCTGAAGGCACAATGCCGACTTAAGTACAAGAGGAGCGAATCTTCGAAGAGTTTGTGGTTTGAGCGGCTCCTGGGATGCCAGTATTAGACTCCGATGCACCAGTGAAGGGTTACTGTATCCCTTGGATCTTCACATTGACGATGAAACACAGAAATCGCAACGGGATAGAATACAAAGAGCACAATGCCGACCTAAGTACAAGAAGAGTGACTCTTCTAAGAGATTGTGGTTTGATCGGATCATGGGAGACCAGTATTAGATTCCGATGCACCAGTGCAAGTTTACTGTATCAATTGGACCTTTACATTGACCATAAAACACCGAAATTGCATCGGGATTGAATACAGAAGGCACAATGCCGACTTAAGAACAAGAGAAGTGAATCTTCTAAGAGTTTGTGGTTTGAGCGGCTCCTGGGAGACGAGTATGAGATTGCGATGCACCAGTGCAGGTTTACTGTATCCCTTGGAGCTTCACATTGACCATGAAACACAGAAATTGCAAAGGGATAAAATACAAAATGCACAATGCCGACTGAAGTACAAGAAGAGTGAATCTTGTAAGATTTTTTGGTTTGAGCGGCACCTGGGAGACCAGTATTAGATTCCAACGCACCAGTTCAGAATTTACTCTATCCCTTGGGCCTTCACATTGTCCATGAAACACAGAATTCGCATTGGGATTGAATACAACAGGGACAATGCTGACTTAAGTACAAGAAGAGGGAATCTTCTAAGAGTTTGTGGTGTGAGCGGCCCCTGGGAGACTAGTATTAGTTTCCGGTGCAATAGTGCTGGTTTACTGTATCCCTTGGACCTTCACATTGACCATGAGACACAGAAATCGCATTGAGATTGAATTCAAAATGCACAATTCGGACATAAGGACAAGAAGAATGAATCATCGAAGAGTTTGTGTTCTTAGCGGTTCCTGGGGGATCAGTATTAGATTT
The DNA here is from genome assembly GCF_021461385.2 of Schistocerca piceifrons. Taxonomy (NCBI): domain Eukaryota; kingdom Metazoa; phylum Arthropoda; class Insecta; order Orthoptera; family Acrididae; genus Schistocerca; species Schistocerca piceifrons. The sequence goes on along the minus strand of NC_060149.1, from coordinate 958,183,070 downwards.
CGCTGCACCAGTGCAGGTTTACCGTATCAATTGGACCTTCACATTGACCATGAAACACCAAAATTGCATCGGGATTGAATGCAGACGGCACAATGCCGACTAAAGTACAAGAAGAGTGAATCTTCTAAGAGTTTGTGGATTGTGCGGCTCCTGGGAGAACAGTATTAGATTCCGATCCACCACTGCAGGTTTACTGTATTTCCTTGGACTTTCACATTATCTTGAAACACAGAAGTTTCATCGGGATTGAATACAAAAGCACAATGCCGACTTAAGTATAAGGAGAGTGAATCTTCTAAGAGTTTGTGGTTTGAGCGGCTCCTGGGAGACCAGAATTAGACTCCGATGCGCCAGTGCAGTTTTACTGTATCCCTTGGACCTTCAAATTGACCACGAAACACAGAAATTGCATCGTTATATAATACAAAAGGGACAATGCCGACTTAAGTACAAGAAGAGTGAATCTTCTAAGAGTTTGTGGTTTGAGCGGCTCCTGGGAGACCAGTATTAGATTCCGGTGCACGAGGGCAGGTTTACTGTATACCTTGGACCTTCACATTGACCATGAAACACAGAAATTGCTTCGGGATTGAATAAAAAAGGCACAATGCAGACTTAAGTACAAGAAGAGTGAATCTTATAAGAGATTGTGGTTTGAGCGGCTCCTGGGAGACCAGTATTTGATTCCGATGCACCAGCGCAGGTTTACTGTATCCCTTGGACATTCACATTGACGAGGAAACACAGAAATTGCATCGGGATATGATACAAAGGGGAAAATGCCGAGTTAAGTACAAGAAGAGTGAATCTTCTAAGAGTTTGTGGTTTCAGCGGCTCCTGGGTGACCAGTATTAGATTCTGATGCACCAGTGCATGTTTACTGTATCACTTGGACCTTCACTTTGGCCATGAAACACGGAAATTGCTTCGGGATTGAATACTAAATGCACAATGCAAACTTAAGTACAAGAAAAGTGAATCTTCTAAGAGGTTGAGGTTTGAGCGGCTCCTGAGAGGCCAGTATTAGATTCCAAAGCACCAGTGCAGGTTGACTGATCCCTTGGACTTTCACATTGACCATGAAACACAAAAATTACATCGAGATTGAATACAAGGAGGACAATGCGGACTTAAGTACAGGAAGAGTGAATCTTCTAAGAGTTTGTTATTTGAGCGGCTTCTGGGAGACCAGTAATAGATTCCGGTGCACCAGGGCAGGTTTACTGTATACCTTGGACCTTCACATTGACCATGAAACACAGAAATTGCTTCGGGATTGTATACGAAAGGCCCAATGCAGACTTAAGTACAAGAAGAGTGAATCCTCTAAGTGTTTGTGGTTTGATCGGCTCCTGGGAGACTAGTATTAGATTCCGATGCACCAGTTCAGGTTTACTGTATCCCTTGGACGTTCACATTGACTTGAAACACAGAAGTTGCATCAGGATTGAATACAAAAGCACAATCCCGTCTTCAAGACAAGAAGAGTGAATCTTCTAAGGGTTTGTGGTTTGAGCGGCTCCTGGGAGACCAGTATTACATTCCGATGGACCAGTGAAGGTTTACTGTATCCCTTGGAACTTCACATTGACGATGAAACACAGAAATTGCAACGGGATATAATACAAATGGGAGAATGCCGACTTAAGTACAAGTACAGTTAATCTTACAAGCTTTTGTGGGATGACCGGCTTCTGGGACACCAGTATTAGATTCCGATGCACCAGTGCAGGTTTACTGTATCCCTTGGACCTTCACATTGACCATGAAACACAGAAATTGCTAAGGATTAGAATACAAAAGGCACAATGCCGACTTAAGTACAAGGAGAGTGAATCTTCTAAGAGTTTGTGGTTTGAGCGGCTCCTGAGAGACCAGTATTAGATTCCGATGCACCAGTGCAGGATTACTGTATCCCTTGGACCTTCACATTGACCATGAGACACAGAAATCGCATCCTTCACATTGACCATGAGTCACAGAAATCGCATTGGAATTGAATTCAAAAGGCACAATGCCGACATAAGGACAAGAAGAATGAATCTTCGAAGAGTTTGTGGTTTGAGCGGCTCCTGGGAGACCAGTATTAGATTCCGATCCATTAGTGCAGGTTCACTATATCCCTTGGACTATCACATTGACTTGAAACACAGAAGTTGCATCGGGATTGAGTACAAAATGCACAATGCCGACTTAAGTACAGGAAGAGTGAATCTTCTAAGAGTTTTTGGTTTGAGCGGCTCCTGGGAGGCCAGTATTAGATTCCGATGCACCAGTGCAGGATTACTGTATCCCTTGGATCTTCACAGTGACCATGAAACACAAAAATCGCAACGGGATAGAATACAAAGAGCACTATGCCGACTTAAGTACAAGAAGAGTGAGTCTTGTAAGAATTTGTGCTTTGAGCGGCCCCTGGGAGACCTGTATCAGATTCCGATGCACCAGTGCAGGTTTACTGTGTCAATTGGACCCTTACATTGACCATGAAACACCGACATGGCATCGGGAATGAATACAGGAGCCACAATGCCGACTAAAGTACAAGAAGAGTGAATCCTCTAAGAGTTTGTGGATTGAGCGGCTCCTGGGAGAACAGTATTAGATTCCGATCCACCAGTGCAGGTTTACTGTATCCCTTCGACTTTCACATTTTCTCGAAACACAGAAGTTGCATCGGGATTGAATACAAAAGGCACAATGCCGACTTAAGTATAAGGAAAGTGAATCTTCTAATAGTTTGTGGTTTGAGCGGCCCCTAGGAGACCAGTATTAGATTCCGATGAACCAATGCAGGTTTACTGTATCCCTCGGAGCATCAAATTGACCATGAAACACAAAAATTGCTTCGGGATTAAATACAAAAGGCACAATGCAGAGTTAAGTAAAAGAAGAGTGAATCCTCTAAGAGTTTGTGGTTCGAGCGGCTCCTGGAAGACCAGTATTAGATTCTGATGCACCAGTGCAGGTTTACTTTATCCCTTGGACCTTCACATCGGCCATGAAACACAGAAATTGCATCGGGATTGAATACTGAAGGCAGAATTCCGACTTAAGTACAAGAAGAGCGAATCCTCTAAGTGTTTTTGGTTTGATCGGTTTCTGGGAGACTAGTATTAGATTCAGATGAACCAGTGCAGGTTTACTGTATCCCTTGGACGTTCACATTGACTTGAAACACAGAAGTTGCATCAGGATTGAATACAAAAGCACAAAGCCGTCTTCAAGGCAAGAAGAGTGAATCTTCTAAGGGTTTGTGGTTTGAGCGTCTCCTGGGAGACCAGTATTAGATTCCAATGCACCAGTGCAGGTTTACTGTATCCCTTGGACCTTCACATTGACCATGAAACACAGAAATTGCATCGGGATTGAATACAAAAGGCACAATGCCGACTAAAGTACAAGAAGAGAGAATCTTCTAAGAGTTTGTGGTTTAAGTGGCTCCTTGGAGACCTGTATTAGATTCTGATCCACCAGTGCAGGTTTACGGTATCCCTTTTACTTTCACATTTTCTTGAAACACAGAAATTGCATCGGGATTGAATACAAAAGCCACAATGCAGACTTAAGTAAAAGAAGAGTAAATCATCTAAGAGTTTGTGGTTTGAGCGGCTCCTGGGAGGCCAGTATTACATTCCGATGCACCAGTGCAGGTTTACTGTATCCCTTGGACGTTCACACTGACTTGAAACACAGAAGTTCCATCAGGATTGAATACAAAAGCACAATCCCGTCTTCAAGACAAGAAGAGTGAATCTTCTAAGGGTTTGTGGTTTGAGCGGCTCCTGGGAGACCAGTATTAGATTCCGATGGACCAGTGCAGGTTTACTGTATCCCTTGGAACTTCACATTGACGATGAAACACAGAAATTGCAACGGGATATAATACAAATGGGAGAATGCCGACTTAAGTACAAGTACAGTTAATCTTACAAGCTTTTGTGGTTTGACCGGCCTCTGGGAGACCAGTATTAGATTCCGATGCACCAGTGCAGGTTTACTGTATCCCTTGGACCTTCACATTGACCATGAAACACAGAAATTGCTAAGGGATAGAATACAAAAGGCACAATGCCGACCGAAGTACAACAAGATTGAATCTTCTAAGAGTTTGTGGTTTGAGCGGCTGCTGGGAGACCAGTATTAGATGCCAACGCACCAGTGCAGAATTTACTCTATCCCTTGGACCTTCACATTGACCAGGAAACACAGATATCTCATCGGGATCGAATACAAAAAGCACAATGCCAACTTAAGTGCAAAACGAGCGAATCTTCTAGGTGTTTGTGCTTTGTACGGCTCTTGAGAGACCAGTATTAGATTCCGATGCACCAGTGCAGGTTTATTGTATCGCTTGGACTTTCACATTGACTTGAAACACAGAAGTTGAATCGGGATTCAACACAAATGGCATAATGCCGACTTAAGTACAAGAAGAGTGAATCTTCTAAGACATTGTAGTTAGAGCGGCTCCTGGGAGACCAGTACTAAATTCCGACGCACCAGTGCAGGTTTACTGTAACCCTTGGACCTTCACATTGACGATGAAACACAGAAATTTTATCGGGATATAATACAAAAGGGACAATGCCGACTTAAGTAAAAGGAGAGTGAATCTTCTAAGAGTTTGTGGTTTGAGCGGCTCCTGAGAGTCCAGTAGTAGATTCCGATGCACCAGTGCAGGATTACTGTATCCCTTGGACCTTCACATTGGCCATGAGACACAGAAATCGCATCCTTCACATTGACCATGAGTCACAGAAATCGCATTGGAATTGAATTCAAAAGGCACAATGCCGACATAAGGACAAGAAGAATGAATCTTCGAAGAGTTTGTGCTTTGAGCGTCTCCTGGGAGACCAGTATTAGATTCCGATCCATTAGTGCAGGTTCACTTTATCCCTTGGACTATCACATTGACTTGAAACACAGAAGTTGCATCGGGATTGAGTACAAAATGCACAATGCCGACTTAAGTACAGGAAGAGTGAATCTTCTAAGAGTTTTTGGTTTGAGCGGCTCCTGGGAGGCCAGTATTAGATTCCGATGCACCAGTGCAGGATTCCTGTATCCCTTGGATCTTCACAGTGACCATGAAACACAGAAATCGCAACGGGATAGAATACAAAGAGCACTATGCCGACTTAAGTACAAGAAGAGTGAGTCTTGTAAGAGTTTGAGCTTTGAGCGGCCCCTGGGAGACCTGTATCAGATTCCAATGCACCAGTGCAGGTTTACTGTGTCAATTGGACCCTTACATTGACCATGAAACACCGAAATGGCATCGGGATTGAATACAGGAGCCACAATGCCGACTAAAGTACAAGAAGAGTGAATCTTCTAAGAGTTTGTGGATTGAGCGGCTCCTGGGAGAACAGTATTAGATTACGATCCACCAGTGCAGGTTTACTGTATCCCTTCGACTTTCACATTTTCTCGAAACACAGAAGTTGCATCGGGATTGAATACAAAAGGCACAATGCCGACTTAAGTATAAGGCGAGTGAATCTTCTAATAGTTTGTGGTTTGAGCGGCCCCTAGGAGACCAGTATTAGATTCCGATGAACCAATGCAGGTTTACTGTATCCCTTGGAGCATCACATTGACCATGAAACACAAAAATTGCTTCGGGATTGAATACAAAAGGCACAATGCAGACTTAAGTAAAAGAAGAGTGAATCCTCTAAGAGTTTGTGGTTCGAGGGGCTCCTGGAAGACCAGTATTAGATTCTGATGCACCAGTGCAGGTTTACTTTATCCCTTGGACCTTCACATCGACCATGAAACACAGAAATTGCATCGGGATTGAATACTGAAGGCAGAATGCCGACTTAAGTACAAGAAGAGTGAATCCTCTAAGTGTTTTTGGTTTGATCGGTTTCTGGGAGACTAGTATTAGATTCCGATGAACCAGTGCAGGTTTACTGTATCATTTGGACGTTCACATTGACTTGAAACACAGAAGTTGCATCAGGATTGAATACAAAAGCACAAAGCCGTCTTCAAGACAAGAAGAGTGAATCTTCTAAGGGTTTGTGGTTTGAGCGGCTCCTGGGAGACCAGTATTAGATTCCAATGCACCAGTGCAGGTTTACTGTATCCCTTGGACCTTCACATTGACCATGAAACACAGAAATTGCATCGGGATTGAATACAAAAGGCACAATGCCGACTAAAGTACAAGAAGAGAGAATCTTCTAAGAGTTTGTGGTTTAAGTGGCTCCTTGGAGACCTGTATTAGATTCTGATCCACCAGTGCAGGTTTACGGTATCCCTTTTACTTTCACATTTTCTTGAAACACAGAAATTGCATCGGTATTGAATACAAAAGCCACAATGCAGACTTAAGTATAAGAAGAGTAAATCATCTAAGAGTTTGTGGTTTGAGCGGCTCCTGGGAGGCCAGTATTACATTCCGATGGACCAGTGCAGGTTTACTGTATGCCTTGGAACTTCACATTGACGATGAAACACTGAAATTGCAACGGGATATAATACAAATGGGAGAATGCCGACTTAAGTACAAGTAGAGTTAATCTTACAAGCTTCTGTGGTTTGAGCGGCTTCTGGGAGACCAGTATTAGATTCCGATGCACCAGTGCAGGTTTACTGTATGCCTTGGACCTTCACATTGACCATGAAACACAGAAATTGCTAAGGGATAGAATACAAAAGGCACAATGCCGACCGAAGTACAAGAAGATTGAATCTTCTAACAGTTTGTGGTTTGAGCGGCTGCTGGGAGACCAGTATTAGATTCCAACGCAACAGTGCAGAATTTACTCTATCCCTTGGACCTTCACATTGACCAGGAAACACAGAAATCTCATCGGGATCGAATACAAAAAGCACAATGCCAACCTAAGTGCAAAACGAGCGAATCTTCTAAGTGTTTGTGCTTTGTTCGGCTCTTGAGAGACCAGTATTAGATTCCGATGCACCAGTGCAGGTTTACTGTATCGCTTAGACTTTCACATTGACTTGAAACACAGAAGTTGCATCAGGATTGAATACAAAAGCACAATGCCGTCTTCAAGACAAGAAGAGTGAATCTTCTAAGGGTTTGTGGTTTGAGCGGCTCCTGGGAGACCAGTATTAGATTGCAATGCACCAGTGCAGGGTTATCGAATCCCTTGGACCTTCAAATTGACCATGAAACACAGAAATTGCATCGTGATATAATACAAAAGGGACAATGTCGACTTAGGTACAAGAAGAGTGAATCTTCTAAGAGTTTTTGGTTTGAGCGGTTCCTGAGAGACCAGTATTAGATTGCGATGCACCAGTGCAGGATTACTGTATCCCTTGGATCTTCACAGTGACCATGAAACACAAAAATCGCAACGGGATAGAATACAAAGAGCACTATGCCGACTTAAGTACAAGAAGAGTGAGTCTTGTAAGAGTTTGTGCTTTGAGCGGCCCCTGGGAGACCTGTATCAGATTCCGATGCACCAGTGCAGGTTTAATGTGTCAACTGGACCCCTACATTGACCATAAAACACCGAAATGGCATCGGTAATGAATACAGGAGCCACAATGCCGACTAAAGTACAAGAAGAGTGAATCTTCTAAGAGTTTGTGGATTGAGCGGCTCCTGGGAGAACAGTATTAGATTCCGATCCACCAGTGCAGGTTTACTGTATCCCTTCGACTTTCACATTTTCTCGAAACACAGAAGTTGCATCGGGATTGAATACAAAAGGCACAATGCCGACTTAAGTATAAGGAAAGTGAATCTTCTAATAGTTTGTGGTTTGAGCGGCCCCTAGGAGACCAGTATTAGATTCCGATGAACCAATGCAGGTTTACTGTATCCCTTGGAGCATCACATTGACCATGAAACACAAGAATTGCTTCGGGATTGAATACAAAAGGCACAATGCACACTTAAGTAAAAGAAGAGTGAATCCTCTAAGAGTTTGTGGTTCGAGCGGCTCCTGGAAGACCAGTATTAGATTCTGATGCACCAGTGCAGGTTTACTTTATCCCTTGGACCTTCACATCGGCCATGAAACACAGAAATTGCATCGGGATTGAATACTGAAGGCAGAATGCCGACTTAAGTACAAGAAGAGTGAATCCTTTAAGTGTTTTTGGTTTGATCGGTTTCTGGGAGACTAGTATTAGATTCCGATGAACCAGTGCAGGTTACTGTATCCCTTGGACGTTCACATTGACTTGAAACACAGAAGTTGCATCAGGATTGAATACAAAAGCACAAAGCCGTCTTCAAGGCAAGAAGAGTGAATCTTCTAAGGGTTTGTGGTTTGAGCGTCTCCTGGGAGACCAGTATTAGATTCCAATGCACCAGTGCAGGTTTACTGTATCCCTTGGACCTTCACATTGACCATGAAACACAGAAATTGCATCGGGATTGAATACAAAAGCACAATGCCGACTAAAGTACAAGAAGAGAGAATCTTCTAAGAGTTTGTGGTTTAAGTGGCTCCTTGGAGACCTGTATTAGATTCTGATCCACCAGTGCAGGTTTACGGTATCCCTTTTACTTTCACATTTTCTTGAAACACAGAAATTGCATCGGGATTGAATACAAAAGCCACAATGCAGACTTAAGTAAAAGAAGAGTAAATCATCTAAGAGTTTGTGGTTTGAGCGGCTCCTGGGAGGCCAGTATTACATTCCGATGCACCAGTGCAGGTTTACTGTATCCCTTGGACGTTCACATTGACTTGAAACACAGAAGTTCCATCAGGATTGAATACAAAAGCACAATCCCGTCTTCAAGACAAGAAGAGTGAATCTTCTAAGGGTATGTGGTTTGAGCGGCTCCTGGGAGACCAGTATTACATTCCGATGGACCAGTGCAGGTTTACTGTATCCCTTGGAACTTCACATTGACGATGAAACACAGAAATTGCAACGGGATATAATACAAATGGGAGAATGCCGGCTTAAGTACAAGTACAGTTAATCTTACAAGCTTTTGTGGTTTGACCGGCCTCTGGGAGACCAGTATTAGATTCCGATGCACCAGTGCAGGTTTACTGTATGCCTTGGACCTTCACATTGACCATGAAACACAGAAATTGCTAAGGGATAGAATACAAAAGGCACAATGCCGACCGAAGTACAACAAGATTGAATCTTCTAAGAGTTTGTGGTTTGAGCGGCTGCTGGGAGACCAGTATTAGATGCCAACGCACCAGTGCAGAATTTACTCTATCCCTTGGACCTTCACATTGACCAGGAAACACAGATATCTCATCGGGATCGAATACAAAAAGCACAATGCCAACTTAAGTGCAAAACGAGCGAATCTTCTAGGTGTTTGTGCTTTGTACGGCTCTTGAGAGACCAGTATTAGATTCCGATGCACCAGTGCAGGTTTATTGTATCGCTTGGACTTTCACATTGACTTAAAAACACAGAAGTTGAATCGGGATTCAACACAAAAGGCATAATGCCGACTTAAGTACAAGAAGAGTGAATCTTCTAAGACATTGTGGTTAGAGCGGCTCCTGGGAGACCAGTACTAAATTCCGACGCACCAGCGCAGGTTTACTGTAACCCTTGGACCTTCACATTGACGATGAAACACAGAAATTTTATCGGGATATAATACAAAAGGGACAATGCCGACTTAAGTAAAAGGAGAGTGAATCTTCTAAGAGTTTGTGGTTTTAGCGGCTCCTGAGAGACCAGTAGTAGATTCCGATGCACCAGTGCAGGAGTACTGTATCCCTTGGACCTTCACATTGGCCATGAGACACAGAAATCGCATCCTTCACATTGACCATGAGTCACAGAAATCGCATTGGAATTGAATTCATAAGGCACAATGCCGACGTAAGGACAAGAAGAATGAATCTTCGAAGAGTTTGTGCTTTGAGCGTCTCCTGGGAGACCAGTATTAGATTCCGATCCATTAGTGCAGGTTCACTTTATCCCTTGGACTATCACATTGACTTGAAACACAGAAGTTGCATCGGGATTGAGTACAAAATGCACAATGCCGACTTAAGTACAGGAAGAGTGAATCTTCTAAGAGTTTTTGGTTTGAGCGGCTCCTGGGAGGCCAGCATTAGATTCCGATGCACCAGTGCAGGATTCCTGTATCCCTTGGATCTTCACAGTGACCATGAAACACAGAAATCGCAACGGGATAGAATACAAAAAGCACTATGCCGACTTAAGTACAAGAAGAGTGAGTCTTGTAAGAGTTTGAGCTTTGAGCGGCCCCTGGGAGACCTGTATCAGATTCCAATGCACCAGTGCAGGTTTACTGTGTCAATTGGACCCTTACATTTACCATGAAACACCGAAATGGCATCGGGATTGAATACAGGAGCCACAATGCCGACTAAAGTACAAGAAGAGTGAATCTTCTAATAGTTTGTGGATTGAGCGGCTCCTGGGAGAACAGTATTAGATTCCGATCCACCAGTGCAGGTTTACTGTATCCCTTCGACTTTCACATTTTCTCGAAACACAGAAGTTGCATCGGGATTGAATACAAAAGGCACAATGCCGACTTAAGTATAAGGCGAGTGAATCTTCTAATAGTTTGTGGTTTGAGCGGCCCCTAGGAGACCAGTATTAGATTCCGATGAACCAATGCAGGTTTACTGTATCCCTTGGCCCTTCACATTGACCATGAAACACAGAAAATGCTTCCGGTTTGAATACAAAAGGCACAATGCAGACTTAGGTAAAAGAAAAGTGAATCCTCTAAGAGTTTGTGGTTTGAGCGGCTCCTGGAAGACCAGTATTAGATTCAGATACACCAGTGCAGGTTTACTTTATCCCTTGGACTTTCACATGGACCATGAAACACAGAAATTGCATCGGGATTGAATACTGAAGGTAGAATGCCGGCTTAAGTACAAGAAGAGTGAATCCTCTAAATGTTTGTGGTTTGATCGGCTCCTGGGAGACTAGTATTAGATTCCGATGCACCAGTGCAGGTTTACTTTATCCCTTGGACGTTCACATTGACTTGAAACACAGAAGTTGCATCAGGATTGAATACAAAAGCACAATGCCGTCATCAAGACAAGAAGAGTGAATCTTCTAAGGGTTTGAGGTTTGAGCGGCTCCTGGGAGACCAGTATTAGATTCCAATGCACCAGTGCAATTTTACTGTATCCCTTGGACCTTCACATTGAGCATGAAACACAGAAAGTGCATCGGGATTGAATACAAAAGGCACAATGCCGACTTAAGAACAAGAGGAGTGAATCTTCTAAGAGTTTGTGGTTTGAGCGGCTCCTGGGAGACCAGTATTAGATTGCGATGCACCGGTGCAGGTTTACTGTATCCCTTGGACCTTCACATTGAGCATGAAACACAGAAAGTGCATCGGGATTGAATACAAAAGGCACAATGCCGACTGAAGAACACGAGGAGTGAATCTTCTAAGACCTTGTGGTTTGAGCGGCTCCTGGGAGACGAGTATTAGATTGCGATGCACCAGTGCAGGTTTACTGTATCCCTTGGACCTCCACATTGACCATGAAACACAGAAATTGCAAAGGGATAAAATACAAAAGGCACAATGCCGACTGAAGTACAAGAAGAGTGAATGTACTAAGATTTTTTGGTTTGAGCGGCTCCTGGGAGACCAGTATTAGATTCCAACGCACCAGTGCAGAATTTACTCTATCCCTTGGACCTTCACATTGTCCATGAAACACAGAAATCGCATTGAGATTGAATTCAAAATGCACAATTCCGACATAAGGACAAGACGAATGAATCATCGAAGGGTTTGTGTTATTAGCGGCTCCTGGGGGATCAGTATTAGATTCCGATGCACCAGTGCAGGTTAACTGTATCAATTGGACCTTCACATTGACCATGAAACACCAAAATTGCATCGGGATTGAATGCAGACGGCACAATGCCGACTAAAGTACAAGAAGAGTGAATCTTCTAAGAGTTTGTAGATTGAGCGGCTCCTGGGAGAACAGTATTAGATTCCGATCCACCAGTGCAGGTTTACTGGATTTTCTTGGACTTTCACATTATCTTGAAACACAGAAGTTGCATCGGGATTGAATACAAAAGCACAATGCCGACTAAAGTATAAGGAGAGTGAATCTTCTAAGAGTTTGTTTTTTGAGCGGCTCCTGGGAGACCAGTATTAGATTCCGATGCGCCAGTGCAGGTTTACTCTATCCCTTGGACCCTCAAATAGACCACGAAACACAGAAATTGCATTGTGATATAATACAAAAGGGAAAATGCCGAGTTAAGTACAAGAAGAGTGAATCTTCTAAGAGTTTGTGGTTTCAGCGGCTCCTGGGTGACCAGTATTAGATTCTGATGCACCAGTGCATGTTTACTGTATGCCTTGGACCTTCACTTTGGCCATGAAACACGGAAATTGCTTCGGGATTGAATACTAAATGCACAATGCAAACTTAAGTACAAGAAAAGTGAATCTTCTAAGAGGTTGAGGTTTGAGCGGCTCCTGGGAGACCAGTATTAGATTCCAAAGCACCAATGCAGGTTGACTGATCCCTTGGACTTTCACATTGACCATGAAACACAAAAATTACATCGAGATTGAATACAAGGAGGACAATGCGGACTTAAGTACAGGAAGAGTGAATCTTGTAATAGTTTGTGGTTTGAGCGGCACCTGGGAGGCCAGTATTAGATTCCGGTGCACCAGTGCAAGTTTACTGTATCAATTGGACCTTTACAATGACCATGAAACACCGAAATTGCATCGGGACTGAATACAAAAGGCACAATGCAGAATTAAGTAAAAGAAGAGTGAATCTTCTAAGAGCCTGTGGTGTGAGCGGCCCCTGGGAGACCAGTATTAGATTCCGATGCAATAGTGCTGGTTTACTGTATCCCTTGGACCTTCACATTGACCATGAAACACAGAAATTGCAAAGGGATAAAATACAAAAGGCACAATGCCGACTGAAGTACAAGAAGAGTGAATCTTCTAAGAGTTTGTGGTTTGATCGGCTCCTGGGAGACTAGTATTAGATTCCGATGCACCAGTGCAGGTTTACTGGATCCCTTGGACGTTCACATTGACTTGAAACACAGAAGTTGCATCAGGATTGAATACAAAAGCACAATGCCGTCTTCAAGATAAGAAGAGTGAATCTTCTAAGGGTTTGTGGTTTGAGCGGCTCCTGGGAGACCAGTATTAGATTCCGATGCGCCAGTGCAGGTTTACTGTATCCCTTGGACCTTCAAATTGTCCATGAAACACAGAAATTGCATGGGGATTGAATACTGAAGGCAGAATGCCGACTTAAATACAAGAAGAGTGAATCCTCTAAGGGTTTGTGGTTTGATCGGCTTCTGGGAGACTAGTATTAGATTCCGATGCACCAGTGCAGGTTTACTGTATCCCTTGGACGTTCACATTGACTTGAAACACAGAAGTTGCATCAGGATTGAATACAAAAGCACAATGCCGTCTTCAAGACAAGAAGAGTGAATCTTCTAAGGGTTTGTGGTTTGAGCGGCTCCTGAGAGACCAGTATTAGATTGCGATGCACCAGTGCAGGTTTACTGTATCCCTTGGACCTTCACATTGAGCATGAAACACAGAAAGTGCATCGGGATTGAATACAAAAGGCACAATGCCGACTTTAGAACAAGAGGAGTGAATCTTCAAGGAGTTTGTGGTTTGAGCGGCTCCTGGGAGACCAGTATTATATTGTGATGCACCAGTGCAGGTTTACTGTATCCCTTGGACCTTCACATTGACCATGAAACACAGAAATTGCAAAGGGATAAAATACAAAAGGCACAATGCCGACTGAAGTACAAGAAGAGTGAATCTTCTAAGAGTTTGTGGTGTGAGCGGCCCCTGGGAGACCAGTATTAGTTTCCGATGCAATAGTGCTGGTTTACTGTATCCCTTGGACCTTCACATTGACCATGAGACACAGAAATCGCATTGAGATTGAATTCAAAATGCACAATTCCGACATAAGGACAAGAAGAATGAATCATCGAAGAGTTTGTGTTATTAGCGGCTCCTGGGGGATCAGTATTAGATTCCGATTCACCAATGCAGGTTTACTGTATTTCCTTGGACTTTCACATTATCTTGAAACACAGAAGTTGCATCGGGATTGAATACAAAAGCATAATGCCGACTTAAGTATAAGAAGAGTGAATCTTCTAAGAGTTTGTGGTTTGAGCGGCTCCTGGGAGACCAGTATTAGATTCCGATGCGCCAGTGCAGGTTTACTGTATCCCTTGGACCTTCAAATTGACCACGAAACACATAAATTGCATCGTTATATAATACAAAAGGGACAATGCCGACTTAAGTACAAGAAGAGTGAATCTTCTAAGAGTTTGTGGTTTGAGCGGCTCCTGGTAGATCAGTATTTCATTCTGATGCACCAGTTCTAGTTTACTGTATCCCTTGGACTTTCAGATTGACTTGAAACACAGATATTGCATCGGGATTAAATACGAAAGCCACAATGCCGAGTTAAGGACAAGAACAGTGAATCTTCTAAGAGTTTGTGGTTTGAGCGGCTCCTGGGAGACCAGTATTAGATTGCGGTGCACCAGGGCAGGTTTACTGTATACCCTGGACCTTCACATTGACCATGAAACACAGAAATTGCTTCGGGATTGAATACGAAAGGCACAATGCAGACTTAAGTACAAGAAGAGTGAATCCTCTAAGTGTTTGTGGTTTGATCGGCTCCTGGGAGACTAGTATTAGATTCCGATGCACCAGTGCAGGTTTACTGTATCCCTTGGACGTTCACATTGACTTGAAACACAGAAGTTGCATCAGGATTGAATACAAAAGCACAATCCCGTCTTCAAGACAAGAAGAGTGAATCTTCTAAGGGTTTGTGGTTTGAGCGGCTCCTGGGAGACCAGTATTAGATTCCGATGCGCCAGTGCAGGTTTACTGTATCCCTTGGACCTTCAAATTGACCACGAAACACAGAAATTGCATCGTGATACAATACAAAAGGGACAATGCCGACTTAAGTACAAGAAGAGTGAATCTTCTAAGAGTTTGTGGTTTGAGCGGCTCCTGGCAGATCAGTATTAGATTCTGATGCACCAGTTCTAGTTTACTGTATCCCTTGGACTTTCAGATTGACTTGAAACACAGATATTGCATCGGGAGTAAATACGAAAGCCACAATGCCGAGTTAAGGACAAGAAGAGTGAATCTTCTAAGAGTTTGTAGATTGAGCGGCTCTTGGGAGAACAGTATTAGATTCCGATCCACCAGTGCAGGTTTACTGTATTTTCTTGGACTTTCACATTATCTTGAAACACAGAAGTTGCATCGGGATTGAATACAAAAGCACAATGCCGACTTAAGTATAAGGAAAGTGAATCTTCTAAGAGTTTGTGGTTTGAGCGGCTCCTGGGAGACCAGTATTAGATTCCGATGCGCCAGTGCAGGTTTACTCTATCCCTTGGACCTTCAAATTGACCACGAAACACAGAAATTGCATCGTGATATAATACAAAAGTGACAATGCCGACTTAAGTACAAGAAGAGTGATTCCTCTAAGGGTTCGTGGTTTGAGCGGCTCCTGGGAGATCAGTATTAGATTCTGATGCACCAGTTCTAGTTTACTGTATCCCTTGGACTTTCAAATTGACTAGAAACACAGATATTGCATCGGGATTAACTACGAAAGCCACAATGCCGAGTTAAGTACAAGAAGAGTGAATCTTCTAAGAGTTTGTGGTTTGAGCGGCTGCTGGGAGACCAGTATTAGATTCCGGTGCACCAGGGCAGGTTTACTGTATTTTCTTGGACCTTCACATTGACTTGAAACACAGAAGTTGCATCAGGATTGAATGCAAAAGCACAATGCCGTCTTCAAGATAAGAAGAGTGAATCTTCTAAGGGTTTGTGGCTTGAGTGGCTCCTGGGAGACCAGTATTAGATTCCGATGCACCAGTGCAGGTTTACTGTATCCCTTGGACCTTCACATTGACCATGAAACACAGAAATTGCAAAGGGACAGAATACAAAAGGCACAATGCCGACTGAAGTACAAGAAGAGTGAATCTTCTAAGAGTTTGTGGTTTGAGCGGCTCCTGGGAGACCAGTATTAGATTCCAACGCACCAGTGCAGAATTTACTCTATCCCTTGGACCCTCACATTGTCCATGAAACACAGAAATCGCATTGGGATTGAATACAACAGGGAAAATGGCGACTTAAGTACAAGAAGAGGGAATCTTCTAAGAGTTTGTGGTGTGAGCGGCTCTGGGAGGCCAGTATTAGATTCCGATGCAATAGTGCTGGTTTACTGTATCCCTTGGACCTTCACATTGACCATGAGACACAGAAATCGCATTGAGATTGAATTCAAAATGCACAATTCCGACATAAGGACAAGAAGAATGAATCATCGAAGAGTTTGTGTTATTAGCGGCTCCTGGGGGATCAGTATTAGATTCCGATGCACCAGTGCAGTTTTACTGTATCAACTGGACCTTCACATTGACCATGAAACATCAAAATTGCATCGGGATTGAATACAGACGGCACAATGCCGTCTAAAGTACAAGAAAAGTGAATCTTCTAAGAGTTTGTGGATTGAGCGGCTCCTGGGAGAACAGTATTAGATTCCGATCCATTAGTGCAGGTTTACTTTATCCCTTGGATTATCACATTGACCTAAAACACGGAAGTTGCATCGGGATTGTATGCAAAAGGCACAATGCCGACTTAAGTACAAGAAGAGTGAATCTTACAAGAGATTGTGGTTTGAGCGGCTCCTGGGAGAGCAGTATTTGATTCCGATGCACCAGCGCAGGTTTACTGTATCCCTTGGACATTCACATTGACGATGAAACTCAGAAATTGCATCGGGATTGAATACAGACGGCACAATGCCGACTAAAGTACAAGAAGAGTGAATCATCTAAGAGTTTGTGGATTGAGCGGCTCCTGGCGGAACAGTATTAGATTCCGATCCACCAGTGCAGGTTTACTGTATCCCTTGGACTTTCACATTTTCTTGAAACACAGAAGTTGCTTTGGGATTGAATACAAAAGGGACAATGCCGACTTAAGTACAATAAGAGTGAATCTTCGAAGAGTTTGTGGTTTGAGCGGCTCCTGGGAGACCAGTATTAGATTCCGGTGCACCAGGGCAGGTTTACTGTATACCTTGGACCTTCACATTGACCATGAAACACAGAATTTGCTTCGGGATTGTATACGAAAGGCACAATGCAGACTTAAGTACAAGAAGAGTGAATCCTGTAAGTGTTTGTGGTTTGATCGGCTCCTGGGAGACTAGTATTAGATTCCGATGCACCAGTGCAGGTTTACTGGATCCCTTGGACGTTCACATTGACTTGAAACACAGAAGTTGCATCAGGATTGAATACAAAAGCACAATGCCGTCTTCAAGATAAGAAGAGTGAATCTTCTAAGGGTTTGTGGTTTGAGCTGCTCCTGGGAGACCAGTATTAGATTCCGATGCGCCAGTGCAGGTTTACTGTATCCCTTGGACCTTCAAATTGTCCATGAAACACAGAAATTGCATCTTGATATAATACAAAAGGGACAATGCCGACTTAAGGATAAAAAGAGTGAATCTTCTAAGAGTTTGTGGTTTGAGCGGCTCCTGGAAGACCAGTATTAGATTCTGATGCACCAGTGCAGGTTTACTTTATCCCTTGGACCTTCACATCGACCATGAAACACAGAAACTGCATCGGGATTGAATACTGAAGGCTGAATGCCGACTTAAGTACAAGAAGAGTGAATCCTCTAAGGGTTTGTGGTTTGATCGGCTTCTGGGAGACTAGTATTAGATTCCGATGCACCAGTGCAGGTTTACTGTATCCCCTGGACGTTCACATTGACTTGAAACACAGAAGTTGCATCAGGATTGAATACAAAAGCACAATGCCGTCTTCAAGACAAGAAGAGTGAATCTTCTAAGGGTTTGTGGTTTGAGCGGCTCCTGGGAGACCAGTATTAGATTTCAATGCACCAGTGCAGGTTTACTGTATCCCTTGGACCTTCAAATTGACCATGAAACACAGAAATTGCAAAGGGATAAAATACAAAAGGCACAATGCCGACTGAAGTACAAGAAGAGTGAATCTTCTACGAGTTTGTGGTGTGAGCGGCCCCTGGGAGACTAGTATTAGTTTCCGATGCAATAGTGCTGGTTTACTGTATCCCTTGGACCTTCACATTGACCATGAGACACAGAAATCGCATTGAGATTGAATTCAAAATGCACAATTCCGACATAAGGACAAGAAGAATGAATCATCGAAGAGTTTGTGTTATTAGCGGCTCCTGGGGGATCAGTATTAGATTCAGATGCACCAATGCAGGTTTACTGTATCAATTGGACCTTCACATTGACCATGAAACACCAAAATTGCATCGGGATTGAATGCAGACGGCACAATGCCGACTAAAGTAGAAGAAGAGTGAATCTTCTAAGAGTTTGTGGTTTGTGCGGCTCCTGGGAGAACAGTATTAGATTCCGATCCACCAGTGCAGGTTTACTGTATCCCTTCGACTTTCACATTTTCTTGAAACACAGAAGTTGCATCGGGATTGAATACAAAAGGCACAATGCCGATTTAAGTATAAGGAGAGTGAATCTTCTAATAGTTTGTGGTTTGAGCGGCTCCTGGAACACCAGTATTAGATTCTGATACACCAGTGCAGGTTTACTTTATCCCTTGGACTTTCACATGGACCATGAAACACAGAAATTGCATCGGCATTGAATACTGAAGGTAGAATGCCGGCTTAAGTACAAGAAGAGTGAATACTCTAAGTGTTTGTGGTTTGATCGGCTCGTGGGAGACTAGTATTAGATTCCGATGCACCAGTGCAGGTTTACTTTATCCCTTGGACTTTCACATGGACCATGAAACACAGAAATTGCATCGGCATTGAATACTGAAGGTAGAATGCCGGCTTAAGTACAAGAAGAGTGAATACTCTAAGTGTTTGTGGTTTGATCGGCTCGTGGGAGACTAGTATTAGATTCCGATGCACCAGTGCAGGTTTACTTTATCCCTTGGACGTTCACATTGACTTGAAACACAGAAGTTGCATCAGGATTGAATACAAAAGCACAATGGCGTCATCAAGACAAGAAGAGTGAATCTTCTAAGGGTTTGTGGTTTGAGCTGCTCCTGGGAGACCAGTATTAGATTGCGATGCACCAGTGCAGGTTTACTGTATCCCTTGGACCTTCACATTGACCATGAAACACAGAAATTGCATCGGGATTGAATACAAAAGGCACAATGCCGACTAAAGTACAAGAAGAGTGAATCTTCTAAGAGTTAGTGGATTGAGCGGCTCCTGCGAGAACAGTATTAGATTCCGATCCACCAGTGCAGGTTTACTGTATTTCCTTGGACTTTCACATTATCTTGAAACACAGAAGTTGCACCGGGATTGAATACAAAAGCATAATGCCGATTTAAGTATAAGAAGAGTGAATCTTCTAAGAGTTTGTGGTTTGAGCGGCTCCTGGGAGACCAGTATTAGATTCCGATGCGCCAGTGCAGGTTTACTGTATCCCTTGAACCTTCAAATTGACCACGAAACACAGAAATTGCATCGTGATATAATACAAAAGGGACAATGCTGACTTATGTACAAGAAGAGTGAATCTCCTAAGAGTTTGTGGTTTGAGCGGCTCCTGGGAGATCAGTATTAGATTCTGATGCACGAGTTCTAGTTTACTGTATCCCTTGGACTTTCAGATCGACTAGAAACACAGATATTGCATCGGGATTAAATACGAAAGCCACAATGCCGAGTTAAGTACAATAAGAGTGAATCTTCGAAGAGTTTGTGGTTTGAGCGGCTCCTGGGAGACCAGTATTAGATTCCGGTGCACCAGGGCAGGTTTACTGTATACCTTGGACCTTCACATTGACCATGACACACAGAAATTGCTTCGGGATTGAATACGAAAGGCACAATGCAGACTTAAGTACAGGAAGAGTGTATCTATTAAGAGTTTGTGGTTTGAGCGGCTCCTGGGAGACCAGTATTAGATTCCGGTGCACCAGGGCAGGTTTACTGTATACCTTGGACTTCACATTGACCATGAAACACAGAAATTGCTTCGGGATTGTATACGAAAGGCACAATGCAGACTTAAGTACAAGAAGATTGAATCCTCTAAGTGTTGGTGGTTTGATCGGCTCCTGGGAGACTAGTATTAGATTCCGATGCACCAGTACAGGTTTACTGTATCCCTTGGACGTTCACATTGACTTGAAACACAGAAGTTGCATCAGGATTGAATACAAAAGCTCAATCCCGTCTTCAAGACAAGAAGAGTCAATCTTCTAAGGGTTTGTGGTTTGAGCGGCTCCTGGGAGACCAGTATTAGATTGCGATGCACCAGTGCAGGTTTACTGTATCCCTTGGACCTTCACATTGACCATGAAACACAGAAATTGCATCGGGATATAATACAAAAGGGACAATGGCGACTTAAGTACAAGGAGAGTGAATCTTCTAAGAGTTTGTGGTTTGAGCGGCTCCTGAGAGACCAGTATTAGATTCCGATGCACCAGTGCAGGATTACTGTATCCCTTGGACCTTCACATTGACCATGAGACACAGAAATCGCATCCTTCACATTGACCATGAGTCACAGAAATCGTATTCTAATTGAATTCAAAAGGCACAATGCCGACATAAGGACAAGAAGAATGAATCATCGAAGAGTTTGTGCTTTGAGCGGCCCCTGGGAGACCTGTATTAGATTCCGATGCACCAGTGCAGGTTTACTGTGTCAATTGGACGCTTACATTGACCATGAAACACCGAAATTGCATCGGGATTGAATACAGGAGGCACAATGCCGACTAAAGTAGAAGAAGAGTGAATCTTCTAAGAGTTTGTGGTTTGTGCGGCTCCTGGGAGAACAGTATTAGATTCCGATCCACCAGTGCAGGTTTACTGTATCCCTTCGACTTTCACATTTTCTTGAAACACAGAAGTTGCATCGGGATTGAATACAAAAGGCACAATGCCGATTTAAGTATAAGGAGAGTGAATCTTCTAATAGTTTGTGGTTTGAGCGGCTCCTGGAACACCAGTATTAGATTCTGATACACCAGTGCAGGTTTACTTTATCCCTTGGACTTTCACATGGACCATGAAACACAGAAATTGCATCGGCATTGAATACTGAAGGTAGAATGCCGGCTTAAGTACAAGAAGAGTGAATACTCTAAGTGTTTGTGGTTTGATCGGCTCGTGGGAGACTAGTATTAGATTCCGATGCACCAGTGCAGGTTTACTTTATCCCTTGGACTTTCACATGGACCATGAAACACAGAAATTGCATCGGCATTGAATACTGAAGGTAGAATGCCGGCTTAAGTACAAGAAGAGTGAATACTCTAAGTGTTTGTGGTTTGATCGGCTCGTGGGAGACTAGTATTAGATTCCGATGCACCAGTGCAGGTTTACTTTATCCCTTGGACGTTCACATTGACTTGAAACACAGAAGTTGCATCAGGATTGAATACAAAAGCACAATGCCGTCATCAAGACAAGAAGAGTGAATCTTCTAAGGGTTTGAGGTTTGAGCGGCTCCTGGGAGACCAGTATTAGATTCCAATGCACCAGTGCAAGTTTACTGTATCCCTTGGACCTTCACATTGAGCATGAAACACAGAAAGTGCATCGGGATTGAATACAAAAGGCACAATGCCGACTTAAGAACAAGAGGAGTGAATCTTCTAAGAGTTTGTGGTTTGAGCGGCTCCTGGGTGACCAGTATTAGATTGCGATGCACCAGTGCAGGTTTACTGTATCCCTTGGACCTTCACATTGAGCATGAAACACAGAAAGTGCATCGGGATTGAATACAAAAGGCACAATGCCGACTTAAGAACAAGAAGAGTGAATCTTCTAAGAGTTTGCTTTTTGAGCGGATCCTGGGAGACCAGTATTAGATTCCGATGCGCCAGTGCAGGTTTACTCTATCCCTTGGACCTTCAAATTGACCACGAAACACAGAAATTGCATTGTGATATAATACAAAAGGGAAAATGCCGAGTTAAGTACAAGAAGAGTGAATCTTCTAAGAGTTTGTGGTTTCAGCGGCTCCTGGGTGACCAGTATTAGATTCTGATGCACCAGTGCATGTTTACTGTATGCCTTGGACCTTCACTTTGGCCATGAAACATGGAAATTGCTTCGGGATTGAATACTAAATGCACAATGCAAACTTAAGTACAAGAAAAGTGAATCTTCTAAGAGGTTGAGGTTTGAGCGGCTCCTGGGAGACCAGTATTAGATTCCAAAGCACCAATGCAGGTTGACTGATCCCTTGGACTTTCACATTGACCATGAAACACAAAAATTACATCGAGATTGAATACAAGGAGGACAATGCGGACTTAAGTACAGGAAGAGTGAATCTTGTAAGAGTTTGTGGTTTGAGCGGCACCTGGGAGGCCAGTATTAGATTCCGATGCACCAGTGCAGGTTTACTGTATCAATTGGACCTTTACAATGACCATGAAACACCGAAATTGCATCGGGATTGAATACAAAAGGCACAATGCAGACTTAAGTAAATGAAGAGTGAATCTTCTAAGAGTCTGTGGTGTGAGCGGCCCCTGGGAGACCAGTATTAGATTCCGATGCAATAGAGCTGGTTTACTGTATCCGTTGGACCTTCACATTGACCATTAGACACAGAAATCGCATTGAGATTGAATTCAAAATGCACAATTCCTACATAAGGACAAGAAGAATGAATCATCGAAGAGTTTGTGTTATTAGCGGCTCCTGGGGAATCAGTATTGGATTCCGATCCACCAGTGCAGGTTTACTGTATCCCTTGGACTTTCACATTTTCTTGAAACACAGAAGTTGCTTTGGGATTGAATACAAAAAGCACAATGCCGACTTAAGTATAAGGAGAGTGAATCTTCTAAGAGTTTGTGGTTTGAACGGCGCCTAGGAGACCAGTATTAGATTCCGATGAACCAGTGCAGGTTTACTGTATCCCTTGGACCTTCACATTGACCCTGAAACACAGAAATTGCTTCGGGATTGAATACAAAAGGCACAATGCAGTCTTCAGTAAAAGAAGAGTGAATCTTCTAAGAGTTTGTGGTTTGAGCGGCTCCTGGGAGACCAGTATTAGATTCCGATGCGCCAGTGCAGGTTTACTGTATCCCTTGGACCTTCAAATTGACCACGAAATACAGAAATTGCATCGTGATATAATACAAAAGGGACAATGGCGACGTAAGTACAATAAGAGTGAATCTTCGAAGAGTTTGTGGTTTGAACGGCTCCTGCGTGATCAGTATTAGATTCTGATGCACCAGTTCAGGTTTACTGTATCCCTTGCACTTTCAGATTGACTTGAAACACAGATATTGCATCGGGATTAAATACGAAAGCCACAATGCCGACTTAAGTACAGGAAGAGTTAATCTTCTAAGAGTTTGTGGTTTGAGCGGCTCCTGGGAGACCAGTATTAGATTCCGGTGCACCAGGGCAGGTTTACTGTATACCTTGGACCTTCACATTGACCATGAAACACAGAATTTCCTTCGGGATTGTATACGGAAGGCACAATGCAGACTTAAGTACAAGAAGAGCGAATCCTGTAAGTGTTTGTGGTTTGATCGGCTCCTGGGAGACTAGTATTAGATTCCGATGCACCAGTGCAGGTTTACTGGATCCCTTGGACGTTCACATTGACTTGAAACACAGATATTGCATCGGGATTAAATACGAAAGCCACAATGCCGACTTAAGTACAGGAAGAGTTAATCTTCTAAGAGTTTGTGGTTTGAGCGGCTCCTGGGAGACCAGTATTAGATTCCGGTGCACCAGGGCAGGTTTACTGTATACCTTGGACCTTCACATTGACCATGAAACACAGAATTTCCTTCGGGATTGTATACGGAAGGCACAATGCAGACTTAAGTACAAGAAGAGCGAATCCTGTAAGTGTTTGTGGTTTGATCGGCTCCTGGGAGACTAGTATTAGATTCCGATGCACCAGTGCAGGTTTACTGGATCCCTTGGACGTTCACATTGACTTGAAACAGAGAAGTTGCATCAGGATTGAATACAAAAGCACAATGCCGTCTTCAAGATAAGAAGAGTGAATCTTCTAAGGGTTTGTGGTTTGAGCGGCTCCTGGGAGACCAGTATTAGATTCCGATGCGCCAGTGCAGGTTTACTGTATCCCTTGGACCTTCAAATTGTCCATGAAACACAGAAATTGCATCGGGATTGAATACTGAAGGCAGAATGCCGACTTAAATACAAGAAGAGTGAATCCTCTAAGGGTTTGTGGTTTGATCGGCTTCTGGGTGACTAGTATTAGATTCCGATGCACCAGTGCAGGTTTACTGTATCCCTTGGACCTTCACATTGACCATGAAACACAGAAATTGCAAAGGGATAAAATACAAAAGGCACAATGCCGACTGAAGTACAAGAAGAGTGAATCTTCTAAGAGTTTGTGGTGTGAGCGGCCCCTGGGAGACCAGTATTAGTTTCCGATGCAATAGTGCTGGTTTACTGTATCCCTTGGACCTTCACATTGACCATGAGACACAGAAATCGCATTGAGATTGAATTCAAAATGCACAATTCCGACATAAGAACAAGAAGAATGATTCATCGAAGAGTTTGTGTTTTTAGCGGCTCCTGGGGGATCAGTATTAGATTCCGATGCACCAATGCAGGTTTACTGTATCAATTGGACCTTCACATTGACCATGAAACACCAAAATTGCATCGGGATTGAATGCAGACGGCACAATGCCGACTAAAGTACAAGAAGAGTGAATCTTGTAAGAGTTAGTGGATTGAGCGGCTCCTGCGAGAACAGTATTAGATTCCGATCCACCAGTGCAGGTTTACTGTATTTCCTTGGACTTTCACATTATCTTGAAACACAGAAGTTGCATCGGGATTGAATACAAAAGCATAATGCCGACTTAAGTATAAGAAGAGTGAATCTTCTAAGAGTTTGTGGTTTGAGCGGCTCCTGGGAGACCAGTATTAGATTCCGATGCGCCAGTGCAGGTTTACTGTATCCCTTGGACCTTCAAATTGACCACGAAACACAGAAATTTTATCGTTATATAATACAAAAGGGACAATGCCGACTTAAGTACAGGAAGAGTGAATCTTCTAAGAGTTTGTGGTTCTGAGCGGCTCCTGGTAGATCAGTATTTGATTCTGATGCACCAGTTCTAGTTTACTGTATCCCTTGGACTTTCAGATTGAGTTGAAACACAGATATTGCATCGGGAATAAATACGAAAGCCACAATGCCGAGTTAAGGACAAGAAGAGTGAATCTTCTAAGACTTTGTGGTTTGAGCGGCTCCTGGGAGACCAGTATTAGATTCCGGTGCACCAGGGCAGGTTTACTGTATACCTTGGACCTTCACATTGACCATGAAACACAGAAATTGCTTCGGGATTGAATACGAAAGGCACAATGCAGACTTAAGTACAAGAAGAGTGAATCCTCTAAGTGTTTGTGGTTTGATCGGCTCCTGGGAGACTAGTATTAGATTCCGATGCACCAGTGCAGGTTTACTGTATCCCTTGGACGTTCACATTGACTTGAAACACAGAAGTTGCATCAGGATTGAATACAAAAGCACAATCCCGTCTTCAAGACAAGAAGAGTGAATCTTCTAAGGGTTTGTGGTTTGAGCGGCTCCTGGGAGATCAGTATTAGATTGCGATGCACCAGTGCAGGTTTACTTTATCCCTTGGACCTTCACATTGACCATGAAACACAGAAATTGCATCGGGATTGATTACAAAAGGCACAATGCCGACTAAAGTACAAGAAGACAGAATTTTCTAAGAGTTTGTGGTTTAAGTGGCTTCTTGGAGACCTGTATTAGATTCCGATCCACCAGTGCAGGTTTACTGTATCCCTTTTACTTTCACATTTTCTTTAAACACAGAAATCGCATCGGGATTGAATACAAAAGCCACAATGCAGACTTAAGTAAAAGAAGAGTAAATCTTCTATGAGTTTGTGGTTTGAGCGGCTCCTGGGAGACCAGTATTAGACTGCGATGCACCAGTGCAGGTTTACTGTATCCCTTGGACCTTCACATTAACCATGAAACACAGAAATTGCATCGGGAATGAATACAAAAGGCACAATGCCGACTAAAGTACAAGAAGAGAGAATCTTCTAAGAGTTTGTGGTTGAAGTGGCTTCTTGGAGACCTGTATTAGATTCCGATCCACCAGTGCAGGTTTACTGTATCCTTTTTACTTTCACATTTTCTTTTAACACAGAAATTGCATCGGGATTGAATACAAAAGCACAATGCAGACTTAAGTAAAAGAAGAGTAAATCTTCTATGAGTTTGTGGTTTGAGCGGCTCCTGGGAACCAGTATTAGATTCCGATGCGCCAGTGCAGGTTTACTGTATCCCTTGGACCTTCAAATTGACCACGAAACACAGAAATTGCATCGTGATACAAAACAAAAGGGACAATGCCGACTTAAGTACAAGAAGAGTGAATCTTCTAAGAGTTTGTGGTTTGAGCGGCTCCTGGTAGATCAGTATTAGATTCTGATGCACCAGTTCTAGTTTACTGTATCCCTTGGACTTTCAGATTGACTTGAAACACAGATATTGCATCGGGATTAATTACGAAAGCCACAATGACGAGTTAAGCACAAGAAGAGTGAATCTTCTAAGAGTTTGTAGATTGAGCGGCTCTTGGGAGAACAGTATTAGATTCCGATCCACCAGTGCAGGTTTACTGTATTTTCTTGGACTTTCACATTATCTTGAAACACAGAAGTTGCATCGGGATTGAATACAAAAGCGCAATGCCGACTTAAGTATAAGGAGAGTGAATCTTCTAAGAGTTTGTGCTTTGAGCGGCTTCTGGGAGACCAGTATTAGATTCCGATGCGCCAGTGCAGGTTTACTCTATCCCTTGGACCTTCAAATTGACCACGAAACACAGAAATTGCATCGTGATATAATACAAAAGGGACAATGCCGACTTAAGTACAAGAAGAGTGATTCCTCTAAGGGTTCGTGGTTTGAGCGGCTCCTGGGAGATCAGTATTAGATTCTGATGCACCAGTTCTAGTTTACTGTATCCCTTGGACTTTCAGATTGACTTGAAACGCAGATATTGCATCGGGATTACCTACGAAAGCCACAATGCCGAGTTAAGTACAAGAAGAGTGAATCTTCTAAGAGTTTGTGGTTTGAGCGGCTGCTGGGAGACCAGTATTAGATTCCGGTGCACCAGGGCCGGTGTACTGTATTTTCTTGGACCTTCACATTGACCATGAAACACAGAAATTACTTCGGGATTGAATACGAAAGGCACAATGCAGACTTAAGTACAAGAAGAGTGAATCCTCTAAGTGTTTGTGGTTTGATCGGCTCCTGCGAGACTAGTATTAGATTCCGATGCACCAGTGCAGGTTTACTGTATCCCTTGGACGTTCACATTGACTTGAAACACAGAAGTTGCATCAGGATTGAATAGAAAAGCACAATGCCGTCTTCAAGATAAGAAGAGTGAATCTTCTAAGGGTTTGTGGCTTGAGCGGCTCCTGGGAGACCAGTATTAGATTCCGATGCACCAGTGCAGGTTTACTGTATCCCTTGGACCTTCACATTGACCATGAAACACAGAAATTGCAAAGGGATAGAATACAAAAGGCACAATGCCGACTGAAGTACAAGAAGAGTGAATCTTGTAAGAGTTTGTGGTTGGAGCGGCTCCTGGGAGACCAGTATTAGATTCCAACGCACCAGTGCAGAATTTACTCTCTTCCTTGGACCTTCACATTGTCCATGAAACACAGAAATCGCATTGGGATTGAATACAACAGGGAAAATGGCGACTTAAGTACAAGAAGAGGGAATGTTCTAAGAGTTTGTGGTTTGAACGGCGCCTAGGAGACCAGTATTAGATTCCGATGAACCAGTGCAGGTTTACTGTATCCCTTGGACCTTCACATTGACCATGAGACACAGAAATCGCATTGAGGTTGAATTCAAAATGCACAATTCCGACATAAGGACAAGAAGAATGAATCATCGAAGAGTTTGTGTTATTAGCGGCTCCTGGGAGAGCAGTATTTGATTCCGATGCACCAGCGCAGGTTTACTGTATCCCTTGGACATTCACATTGACGATGAAACTCAGAAATTGCATCGGGATATAATACAAAAGGGAAAATGCCGAGTTAAGTACAAGAAGAGTGAATCTTCTAACAGTTTGTGGTTTCAGCGGCTCCTGGGTGACCAGTATTAGATTCTGATGCACCAGTGCATGTTTACTGTATGCCTTGGACCTTCACTTTGGCCATGAAACACGGAAATTGCTTCGGGATTGAATACTAAATGCACAATGCAAACTTAAGTACAAGAAAAGTGAATCTTCTAAGAGGTTGAGGTTTGAGCGGCTCCTGGGAGACCAGTATTAGATTCCAAAGCACCAATGCAGGTTGACTGATCCCTTGGACTTTCACATTGACCATGAAACACAAAAATTACATCGAGATTGAATACAAGGAGGACAATGCGGACTTAAGTACAGGAAGAGTGAATCTTCTAAGAGTTTGTGGTTTGAGCGGCACCTGGGAGGCCAGTATTAGATTCCGATGCACCAGTGCAGGTTTACTGTATCAATTGGACCTTTACAATGACCATGAAACACCGAAATTGCATCGGGATTGAATACAAAAGGCACAATGTAGACTTAAGTAAAGGGAGAGTGAATCTTCTAAGAGTCTGTGGTGTGAGCGGCCCCTGGGAGACCAGTATTAGATTCCGATGCAATAGAGCTGGTTTACTGTATCCCTTGGACCTTCACATTGACCATTAGACACAGAAATCGCATTGAGATTGAATTCAAAATGCACAATTCCGACATAAGGACAAGAAGAATGAATCATCGAAGAGTTTGTGTTATTAGCGGCTCCTGGGGGATCAATATTGGATTCCGATGCACCAGTGCAGGTTTACCGTATCAATTGGACCTTCACATTGACCATGAAACACCAAAATTATATCGGGATTGAATACAGACGGCACAATGCCGACTAAAGTACAAGAAGAGTGAATCATCTAAGAGTTTGTGGATTGAGCGGCTCCTGGCGGAACAGTATTAGATTCCGATCCACCAGTGCAGGTTTACTGTATCCCTTGGACTTTCACATTTTCTTGAAACACAGAAGTTGCTTTGGGATTGAATACAAAAGGCACAATGCCGACTTAAGTATAAGGAGAGTGAATCTTCTAAGAGTTTGTGGTTTGAACGGCGCCTAGGAGACCAGTATTAGATTCCGATGAACCAGTGCAGGTTTACTGTATCCCTTGGACCTTCACATTGACCATGAAACACAGAAATTGCTTCGGGATTGAATACAAAAGGCACAATGCAGTCTTCAGTAAAAGAAGAGTGAATCTTCTAAGAGTTTGCGGTTTGAGCGGCTCCTGGGAGACCAGTATTAGATTCCGATGCGCCAGTGCAGGTTTACTGTATCCCTTGGACCTTCAAATTGACCACGAAATACAGAACTTGCATCGTGATATAATACAAAAGGGACAATGCCGACTTACGTACAATAAGAGTGAATCTTCGAAGAGTTTGAGGTTTGAGCGGCTCCTGCGTGATCAGTATTAGATTCTGATGCACCAGTTCAGGTTTACTGTATCCCTTGCACTTTCAGATTGACTTGAAACACAGATATTGCATCGGGATTAAATACGAAAGCCACAATGCCGACTTAAGTACAGGAAGAGTGAATCTTCTAAGAGTTTGTGGTTTGAGCGGCTCCTGGGAGACCAGTATTAGATTCCGGTGCACCAGGGCAGGTTTACTGTATACCTTGGACCTTCACATTGACCATGAAACACAGAATTTGCTTCGGGATTGTATACGAAAGGCACAATGCAGACTTAAGTACAAGAAGAGTGAATCCTGTAAGTGTTTGTGGTTAGATCGGCTCCTGGGAGACTAGTATTAGATTCCAATGCCCCAGTGCAGGTTTACTGGATCCCTTGGACGTTCACATTGACTTGAAACACAGAAGTTGCATCAGGATTGAATACAAAAGCACAATGCCGCCTTCAAGATAAGAAGAGTGAATCTTATAAGGGTTTGTGGTTTGAGCGGCTCCTGGGAGACCAGTATTAGATTCCGATGCGCCAGTGCAGGTTTACTGTATCCCTTGGACCTTCAAATTGTCCATGAAACGCAGAAATTGCATCTCGATATAATACAAAAGGGACAATGCCGACTTAAGGATAAGAAGAGTGAATCTTCTAAGAGTTTGTAGTTTGATCGGCTTCTGGGAGACTAGTATTAGATTCCGATGCACCAGTGCAGGTTTACTGTATCCCTTGGACGTTCACATTGACTTGAAACACAGAAGTTCCATCAGGATTGAATACAAAAGCACAATGCCGTCTTCAAGACAAGAAGAGTGAATCTTCTAAGGGTTTGTGGTTTGAGCGGCTCCTGGGAGACCAGTATTAGATTCCAATGCACCAGTGCAGGTTTACTGTATCCCTTGGACCTTCAAATTGACCATGAAACACAGAAATTGCATCGTGATATAATACAAAAGGGACAATGCCGACTTAGGTACAAGAAGAGTGAATCTTCTAAGAGTTTTTGGTTTGAGCGGTTCCTGAGAGACCAGTATTAGATTGCGATGCACCAGTGCAGGTTTACTGTATCCCTTGGACCTTCACATTGAGCATGAAACACAGAAAGTGGATCGGGATTGAATACAAAAGGCACAATGCCGACTTTAGAACAAGAGGAGTGAATCTTCGAAGAGTTTGTGGTTTGAGCGGCTCCTGGGAGACCAGTATTAGATTGTGATGCACCAGTGCAGGTTTACTGTATCCCTTGGACCTTCACATTGACCATGAAACACAGAAATTGCAAAGGGATAAAATACAAAAGGCACAATGCCGACTGAAGTACAAGAAGAGTGAATCTTCTAAGAGTTTGTGGTGTGAGAGGCCCCTGGGAGACTAGTATTAGTTTCCGATGCAATAGTGCTGGTTTACTGTATCCCTTGGACCTTCACATTGACCATGAGACACAGAAATCGCATTGAGATTGAATTCAAAATGCACAATTCCGACATAAGGACAAGAAGAATGAATCATCGAAGAGTTTGTGTTATTAGCGGCTCCTGGGGGATCAGTATTAGATTCAGATGCACCAATGCAGGTTTACTGTATCAATTGGACCTTCACATTGACCATGAAACACCAAAATTGCATCGGGATTGAATGCAGACGGCACAATGCCGACTAAAGTACAAGAAGAGCGAATCTTCTAAGAGTTAGTGGATTGAGCGGCTCCTGCGAGAACAGTATTAGATTCCGATCCACCAGTGCAGGTTTACTGTATTTCCTTGGACTTTCACATTATCTTGAAATACAGAAGTTGCATCGGGATTGAATACAAAAGCATAATGCCGACTTAAGTATAAGAAGAGTGAATCTTCTAAGAGTTTGTGGTTTGAGCGGCTCCTGGGAGACCAGTATTAGATTCCGATGCGCCAGTGCAGGTTTTCTGTATCCCTTGGCCTTCAAATTGACCACGAAACACAGAAATTGCATCGTGATATAATACAAAAGGGACAATGCCGACTTAAGTACAAGAAGAGTGAATCTTCTAAGAGTTTGTGGTTTGAGCGGCTCCTGGTAGATCAGTATTAGATTCTGATGCACCAGTTCTAGTTTACTGTATCCCTTGGACTTTCAGATTGACTTGAAACACAGATATTGCATCGGGATTAAATACGAAAGCCACAATGCCGATTTAAGGACAAGAAGAGTTAATCTTCTAAGAGTTTGTGGTTTGAGCGGCTCCTGGGAGACCAGTATTAGATTCCGGTGCACCAGGGCAGGTTTACTGTATACCTTGGACCTTCACATTGACCATGAAACACAGAAATTGCTTCGGGATTGAATACGAAAGGCACAATGCAGACTTAAGTACAAGAAGAGTGAATCCTCTAAGTTTTTGTGGTTTGATCGGCTCCTGGGAGACTAGTATTAGATTCCGATGCACCAGTGCAGGTTTACTGTATCCCTTGGACGTTCACATTGACTTGAAACACAGAAGTAGCATCAGGATTGAAAACAAAAGCACAATCCCGTCTTCAAGACAAGAAGAGTGAATCTTCTAAGGGTTTGTGGTTTGAGCGGCTCCTGGGAGACCAGTATTAGATTGCGATGCACCAGTGCAGGTTTACGTTATCCCTTGGACCTTCACATTGACCATGAAACACAGAAATTGCATCGGGATTGATTACAAAAGGCACAATGCCGACTAAAGTACAAGAAGAGAGAATCTTCTAAGAGTTTGTGGTTTAAGTGGCTTCTAGGAGACCTGTATTAGATTCCGATCCACCAGTGCAGGTTTACTGTATCCCTTTTACTTTCAAATTTTCTTTAAACACAGAAATTGCATCGGGATTGAATACAAAAGCCACAATGCAGACTTAAGTAAAAGAAGAGTAAATCTTCTATGAGTTTGTGGTTTGAACGGCTCCTGGGAGACCAGTATTAGATTGCGATGCACCAGTGCAGGTTTACTGTATCCCTTGGACCTTCACATTGACCATGAAACACAGAAATTGCATCGGGAATGAATACAAAAGGCACAATGCCGACTAAAGTACAAGAAGAGAGAATCTTCTAAGAGTTTGTGGTTAAAGTGGCTTCTTGGAGACCTGTATTAGATTCCTATTCACCAGTGCAGGTTTACTGTATCCCTTTTATTTTCACATTTTCTTTAAACACAGAAATTGCATCGGGATTGAATACAAAAGTACAATGCAGACTTAAGTAAAAGAAGAGTAAATCTTCTATGAGTTTGTGGTTTGAGCGGCTCCTGGGAGACCAGTATTAGATTCCAACGCACCAGTGCAGAATTTACTCTATCCCTTGGACCTTCACATTGTCCATGAAACACAGAATTCGCATTGGGATTGAATACAACAGGGAAAATGCCGACATAAGGACAAGAAGAGTGAATCTTCTAAGAGTTTGCTGTGTGAGCGGCCCCTGGGAGACCAGTATTAGTTTCCGATGCAATAGTGCCGGTTTACTGTATCCCTTGGACCTTCACATTGACCATGAGACACAGAAATCGCATTGAGATTGAATTCAAAATACACAATTCCGACATAAGGACAAGAAGAATGAATCATCGAAGAGTTTGTGTTATTAGCGGCTCCTGGGGGATCAGTATTAGATTCCGATGCACCAATGCAGGTTTACTGTATCAATTGGAACTTCATATTGACCATGAAACACCAAAATTGCATCGGGATTGAATGCAGACGGCACAATGCCGACTAAAGTACAAGAAGAGTGAATCTTCTAAGAGTTTGTAGATTGAGCGGCTCCTGGGAGAACAGTATTAGATTCCGATCCACCAGTGAAGGTTTACTGTATTTTCTTGGACTTTCACATTATCTTGAAACACAGATGTTGCATCAGGATTGAATACAAAACACAATGCCGACTTAAGTATAAGGAGAGTGAATCTTCTAGGAGTTTGTGGTTTGAGCGGCTCCTGGGAGACCAGTATTAGATTCCGATGATTCAGTGCAGGTTTACTCTATCCCTTGGACCTTCAAATTGACCACGAAACACAGAAATTGCATCGTGATATAATACAAAAGGGACAATGCCGACTTAAGTGGAAGAAGGGTGAATCTTCTAAGAGTTTGTGGTTTGAGCGGCTCCTGGGAGATCAGTAGTAGATTCTGATGCACCGGTTCTAGTTTACAGTATCCCTTGGACATTCAGATTGACTTAAAACCCAGATATTGCATCGGGATTAACTACGAAAGCCACAATGCCGAGTTAAGGACAAGAAGAGTGAATCTTCTAAGAGTTTGTGGTTTGAGCGGCTCCTGAGAGACCAGTATTAGATTCCGGTGCACCAGGGCAGGTTTATTGTATTTTCTTGGACCTTCTCATTGACCATGAAACACAGAAATTGCTTCGGGATTGAATACGAAAGGCACAATGCAGACATAAGTACAAGAAGAGTGAATCCTCTAAGTATTTGTGGTTTGATCGGCTCCTGGGAGACTAGTATTAGATTCCGATGCACCAGTGCAGGTTTACTGTATCCCTTGGACCTTCACATTGACCATGAAACACAGAAATTGCAAAGGGATAGAATACAAAAGGCACAATGCCGACTGAAGTACAAGAAGAGTGAATCTTCTAAGAGGTTGTGGTTTGAGCGGCTCCTGGGAGACCAGTATTAGATTCCAACGCACCAGTGCAGAATTTACTCTATCCCTTGGACCTTCACATTGTTCATGAAACACAGAAATCGCATTGGGATTGAATACAACAAGGAAAATGCCGACTTAAGTACAAGAAGAGTGAATCTTCAAAGAGTTTGTGGTGTGAGCGGCTCTGGGAGGCCAGTATTAGATTCTGATGCACCAGTGCATGTTTACTGTATGCCTTGGACCTTCACTTTGGCCATGAAACACGGAAATTGCTTCGGGATTGAATACTAAAAGCACAATGCAAACTTAAGTACAAGAAAAGTGAATCTTCTAAGAGTTTGACGTTTGAGCGGCTCCTGGGAGAGCAGTCTTAGATTCCAAAGCACCAGTGCAGGTTGACTGATCCCTTGGACTTTCACATTGACCATGAAACACAAAATTTACATCGAGATTGAATACAAGGAGGACAATGCGGACTTAAGTACAGGAAGAGTGAATCTTCTAAGAGTTTGTGGTTTGAGCGGCACCTGGGAGGCCAGTATTAGATTCCGATGCACCAGTGCAGGTTTACTGTATCAATTGGTCCTTTACAATGACCATGAAACACCAAAATTGCATCGGGATTGAATACAGAAGGCACAATGCCGACTAAAGTACAAGAAGAGTGCATCTTCTATGAGTTTGTGGATTGAGCGACTCCTGGGAGAACAGTATTAGATTCCGATCCACCAGTGCAGGTTTACTGTATCCCTTGGACTTTCACATTTTCTTGAAACACAGAAGTTGCAACGGGATTGAATACAAATGTCACAATGCCGACTTAAGTATAAGGAGAGTGATTCTCCTAAGAGTTTGTGGTTTGAGCGGCGCCTAGGAGACCAGTATTAGATTCCGATGAACCAGTGCAGGTTTACTGTATCCCTTGGACCTTCACATTGACCATGAAACACAGAAATTGCATCGGGATTGAATACAAAAGGCACAATGCAGACTTAAGTAAAAGAAGAGTGAATCTTCTATGAGTTTGTGGATTGAGCGACTCCTGGGGGATCAGTATTAGATTCCGATGCACCAGTGCAGATTTACTGTATCAATTGGACCTTCACATTGACCATGAAACACCAAAATTGCATCGGGATTGAATACAGACGGCACAATGCCGACCAAAGTATAAGAAGAGTGAATCTTCTAAGAGTTTGTGGATTGAGCGGCTCCTGGTGGAACAGTATTAGATTCCGATCCACCAGTGCAGATTAACTGTATCCCTTGGACTTTCACATTTTCTTGAAACACAGAAGTTGCTTTGGGATTGAATACAAAAGGCACAATGCCGACTTAAGTATAAGGAGAGTGAATCTTCTAAGAGTTTGTGGTTTGAACGGCGCCTAGGAGACCAGTACTAGATTCCGATGAACCAGTGCAGGTTTACTGTATCCCTTGGACCTTCAAATTGACCAGGAAATACAGAAATTGCATCGTGATATAATACAAAAGCTACAATGCCGACTTAAGTACAATAAGAGTGAATCTTCGAAGAGTTTGTGGTTTGAGCGGCTCCTGGGTGATCAGTACTAGATTTTGATGCACCAGTTCAGGTTTACTGTATCCCTTGCACTTTCAGATTGACTTGAAACACAGATATTGCATCGTGATTAAATACAAAAGGCACAATGCAGTGTTCAGTAAAAGAAAAGTGAATCTTCTAAGAGTTTGTGGTTTGAGCGGCTCCTGGGAGACCAGTATTAGATTCCGGTGCACCAGGGCAGGTTTACTGTATACCTTGGACCTTCACATTGACCATGAAACACAGAAATTGCTTCGGGATTGTATACGAAAGGCACAATGCAGACTTAAGTCCAAGAAGAGTGAATCCTCTAAGTGTTTATGGTTTGATCGGCTCCTGGGAGACTAGTATTTGATTCCGATGCACGAGTGCAGGTTTACTGTATCCCTTGGACGTTCACATTGACTTGAAACACAGAAGTTGCATCTGGATTGAATACAAAAGCACAATCCCGTCTTCAAGACAAGAAGAGTGAATCTTCTAAGGGTTTGTGGTTTGAGCGGCTCCTGGGAGACCAGTATTAGATTCCGATGCGCCAGTGCAGGTTTATTGTATCCCTTGGACCTTCAAATTGTCCATGAAACACAGAAATTGCATCGTGATATAATACAAAAGGGACAATGCCGACTTAAGTACAAGAAGAGTAAATCTTCTAAGAGTTTGTTGTTTGAGCGGCTCCTGGGAGACCAGTATTAGATTGTGATGCACCAGTGCAGGTTTACTGTATCCCTTGGACCTTCACATTGACCATGAAACACAGAAATTACATCGGGATTGAATTCTGAAGGGACAATGCCGACTTAAGTACAAGAGGAGCGAATCTTATAAGAGTTTGTGGTTTGAGCGGCTCCTGGGAGACCAGTATTAGATTCCGATCCTTTAGTGCAGGTTTACTGTATCCCTTGGATCATCACATTGACTTGAAACACAGAAGTTGCATCGGGATTGAATACAAAAGGCACAATGCCGACTTAAGTACGGGAAGAGTGAATCTTCTAAAAGTTTGTGGTTTGAGCGGCTTCTGGGAGGTAAGTATCAGATTCCGATGCACCAGTGCAGGTTTACTGTATCAATTGGACCTTTACATTGACCATAAAACATCGAAATTGCATCGGGATTGAATACAGAAGGCACAATGCCGACTAAAGTACAAGAAGAGTGAATCTTCTAAGAGTTTGTGGATTGAGCGGCTCCTGGGAGAACAGTATTAGATTCCGATCCACCAGTGCAAGTTTACTGTATCCCTTTGACTTTCACATTTTCTTGAAACACAGAAGTTACATCGGGATTGAATACAAATGGCACAATGCCGACATAAGTATAAGGAGAGTGAATCATCTAAGAGTTTGTGGTTTGAGCGGCGCCTAGGAGACCAGTATTAAATTCCGATGAACCAGTGCAGGTTTGCTGTATCCCTTGGACCTTCACATTGACCATGAAACACAGAAATAGCTTCGGGATTCAATACAAAAGGCACAATGCAGACTTAAGTAAAAGAAGAGTGAATCTTCTAAGAGTTTGTGGTTTGATCGGATCCTGGGAGACCAGTATTAGATTCCGATGCACCAGTGCAGGTTTACTGTGTCCCTTGGACGTTCACATTGACTTGAAACACAGAAATTGCATCGTGATATAATACAAAAGGGACAATGCCGACTTATGTACAAGAAGAGTGAATCTTCTAAGAGTTTCTGGTTTGAGCGGTTCCTGAGAGACCAGTATTAGATTGCGAAGCACCAGTGCAGGTTTACTGTATCAATTTGACCTTCACATTGAGGATGAAACACAGAAAGTGCATCGGGATTGAATACAAAAGGCACAATGCCGACTTAAGTACAAGAGGAGTGAATCTTCTAAGTGTTTGTGGTTTGAGCGGCTCCTGGGAGACCAGTATGAGATTGCGATGCACCAGTGCAGGTTTACTGTATCCCTTGGAGCTTCACATTGACCATGACACACAGAAATTGCAAAGGGATAAAATACAAAAGGCACAATGCCGACTGAAGTACAAGAAGAGTGAATCTTCTAAGATTTTTTGGTTTGAGCGGCACCTGGTAGACCAGTGTTAGATTCCGGTGCACCAGGGCAGGTTTACTCTATTTCCTAGGACTTTCACATTATCTTGAAACACAGAAGTTTCATCGGGATTGAATACAAAAGCACAATGCCGACTTAGGTATAAGGAGAGTGAATCTTCTAAGAGTTTGTGTTTTGAGCGGCTCCTGGGAGACCAGTATTAGATTCCGATGCGCCAGTGCAATTTTACTGTATCCCTTGGACCTCCAAATTGACCACAAAACACAGATATGGCATCGTGATATAATACAAAAGGGACAATGCCGACTTAAGTACATGAAGAGTGTATCTTCTAAGAGTTTGTGGTTTGAGCGGCTCCTGGGAGATCAGTATTAGATTCTGATGCACCAGTTCTGGTTTACTGTATCCTTTGGACTTTCAGATTGACTTGAAACAGAGATATTGCATCGGGATTAAATACGAAAGCCACAATGCCGAGTTAAGTACAAGACGAGTGAATCTCCTAAGAGTTTGTGGTTTGAGCGGCTCCTGGGAGACCAGTATTAGATTCCGGTGCACCAGGGCAGGTTTACAGTATACCTTGGACCTTCACATTGACCATGAACGACAGAAATTGCTTCGGGATTGAATACAAAATGCACAATGCAGACTTAAGTACAAGAAGAGTGAATCCTCTAAGTGTTTGTGGTTTGATCGGCTCCTGGGAGACTAGTATTAGATTCCGATGCACCATTGCAGGTTTACTGTATCCCTTGGACGTTCACATTGACTTGAAACACAGAAGTTGCATCAGGATTGAATACAAAAGCACAATGCAGTCTTCAAGACAAGAAGAGTGAAACTTCTAAGGGTTTGTGGTTTGAGCGGGTCCTGGGGGAAAAGTATTAGATTCCGATTCACCAGTGCAGGTTTACTGTATCCCTTGGACCTTCACATTGACCATGAAACACAGAAATTGCAAAGGGATAGAGTACAAAAAGCACAAAGCCGACTGAAGTACAAGAAGAGTGAATCTTCTAAGAGTTTGTGGTTTGAGCGGCTCCTGGGTGACCAATATTAGATTCCAACGCACCAGTGCATGTTTACTGTATCACTTGGACCTTCACTTTGGCCATGAAACACGGAAATTGCTTCGGGATTGAATACTAAATGCACAATGCAAACTTAAGTACAAGAAAAGTGAATCTTCTAAGAGGTTGAGGTTTGAGCGGCTCCTGAGGGGCCACTATTAGGTTCCAAAGCACCAGTGCAGGTTGAC
Organism: Schistocerca piceifrons; assembly: GCF_021461385.2. NCBI lineage: Eukaryota > Metazoa > Arthropoda > Insecta > Orthoptera > Acrididae > Schistocerca > Schistocerca piceifrons. The sequence goes on along the minus strand of NC_060149.1, from coordinate 958,143,971 downwards.
TGATCCCTTGGACTTTCACATTGACCATGAAACACAAAAATTACATCGAGATTGAATACAAAAGGCACAATGCCGACTAAAGTACAAGAAGAGAGAATCTTCTAAGAGTTTGTGGTTTGAGCGGCTCCTGGGAGGCCAGTATTACATTCCGATGGACCAGTGCAGGTTTACTGTATCCCTTGGAACTGCACATTGACGATGAAACACAGAAATTTCAACGGGATATAATACAAATGGGAGAATGCCGACTTAAGTACAGGTAGAGTTAATCTTACAAGCTTTTGTGGTTTGAGCGGCTTCTGGGAGACCAGTATTAGATTCCGATGCACCAGTGCAGGTTTACTGTATCCCTTGGACCTTCACATTGACCATGAAACACAGAAATTTCTAAGGGATAGAATACAAAAGGCACAATGCCGACCGAAGAACAAGAAGATTGAATCTTCTAAGAGTTTGTGGTTTGAGCGGCTCCTGGGAGACCAGTATTAGATTCCGATCCTTTAGTGCAGGTTTACTTTATCCCTTGGACTATCACATTGACTTGAAACACAGATGTTGCATCGGGATTGAGTTCAAAATGCACAATGCCGACTTAAGTACAGGAAGAGTGAATCTTCCAAGAGTTTTTGGTTTGAGCGGTTCCTGGGAGGCCAGTATTAGATTCCGATGCACCAGTGCAGGATTAGTGTATCCCTTGGATCTTCACAGTGACCATGAAACACAGAAATCGCAACGGGATAGAATTCAAAGAGCACTATGCCGACTTAAGTACAAGAAGAGTAAATCTTCTAATAGTTTGTGGTTTGAGCGGCGCCTTGGAGACCAGTATTAGATTCCGATGAACCAATGCAGGTTTACTGTATCCCTTGGACCATCACATTGACCATGAAACACAGAAATTGCTTCGGGATTGAATACAAAAGGCACAATGCAGACTTAAGTAAAAGAAGAGTGAATCCTCTAAGAGTTTGTGGTTCGAGCGGCTCCTGGAAGACCAGTATTAGATTCTGATGCACCAGTGCAGGTTTACTTAATCCCTTGGACCTTCACATCGACCATGAAACACATTAATTGCATCGGGATTGAATACTGAAGGCAGAATGCCGACTTAAGTACAAGAAGAGTGAATCCTCTAAGTGTTTGTGGTTTGATCGGCTTCTGGGAGACTAGTATTAGATTCCGATGCACCAGTGCAGGTTTACTGTATCCCTTGGACGTTCACATTGACTTGAAACACAGAAGTTGCATCAGGATTGAATACAAAAGCACAAAGCCGTCTTCAAGACAAGAAGAGTGAATCTTCTAAGGGTTTGTGGTTTGAGCGGCTCCTGGGAGACCAGTATTAGATTCCAATGCACCAGTGCAGGTTTACTGTATCCCTTGGACCTTCAAATTGACCATGAAACACAGAAATTGCATCGTGATATAAAAAAAAGGGACTATGCCGACTTAGGTACAAGAAGATTGAATCTTCTAAGACCTTTTGGTTTGAGCGGTTCCTGAGAGACCAGTATTAGATTGCGATGCACCAGTGCAGGTTTACTGTATCCCTTGGACCTTCACATTGACCATGAAACACAGAAAGTTCATCGGGATAGAATACAAAAGGCACAATGGCGACTTAAGAACAAGAGGAGTGAATCTTCTAAGAGTTTGTGGTTTGAGCGGCTCCAGGGAGACCAGTATTAGGATGCGATGCACCAGTGCAGGTTTACTGTATCCCTTGGACCTTCACATTGGCCATGAAACACAGAAATTGCAAAGGGATAAAATACAAAAGGCACAATGCCGACTGAAGTACAAGAAGAGTGAATCTTCTAAGAGTTTGTGGTTTGAGCGGCTCCTGGGAGACCAGTATTAGATTCCGGTGCACCAAGGCAGGTTTACTGTATACCTTGGACCTTCACATTGACCATGAAACACAGAAATTGCTTCGGGATTGAATACGAAAGGCACAAGCAGGCTTAGGTACAGGAAGAGTGAATCTTCTAAGAGTTTGTGGTTTGAGCGGCTCCTGGGAGACGAGTGTTAGATTCCGGTGCACCAGGGCAGGTTTACTGTATACCTTGGACCTTCACATTGACCATGAAACACAGAAATTGCTTCGGGAATGTATACGAAAGGCACAATGCAGACTTAAGTACAAGAAGAGTGAATTCTCTATGTGTTTGTGGTTTGATCGGCTCCTGGGAGACTAGTATTAGATTCCGATGCACCGTGCAGGTTTACTGTATCCCTTGGACGTTCACATTGACTTGAAACACAGAAGTTGCGTCAGGATTGAATACAAAAGCACAATCCCGTCTTCAACACAAGAAGAGTGAATCTTCTAAGGGTTTGTGGTTAGAGCGGCTCCTGGGAGACCAGTATTAGATTGCGATGCACCAGTGCAGGTTTACTGTATCCCTTGGACCTTCACATTGACCATGAAACTCAGAAATTGCATCGGGATTGAATACAAAAGGCACAATGCCGACTAAAGTACAAGAAGAGAGAATCTTCTAAGAGTTTGTGGTTTAAGTGGCTCCTTGGAGACCTGTATTAGATTCCGATCCACCAGTGCAGGTTTACAGTATCCCTTTTACTTTCACATTTTCTTGAAACACAGAAATTGCATCGGGATTGAATACAAAAGCCACAATGCAGACTTAAGTAAAAGAAGAGTAAATCTTCTAAGAGTTTGTGGTTTGAGCGGCTCCTGGGAGGCCAGTATTACATTCCGATGGACCAGTGCAGGTTTACTGTATCCCTTGGAACTTCACATTGACCATGAAACACTGAAATTGCAACGGGATATAATACAAATGGGAGAATGCCGACTTAAGTACAAGTAGAGTTAATCTTACAAGCTTTTGTGGTTAGAGCGGCTCCTGGGAGACCAGTATTAGATTGCGATGCACCAGTGCAGGTTTACTGTATCCCTTGGACCTTCACATTGACCATGAAACTCAGAAATTGCATTGGGATTGAATACAAAAGGCACAATGCCGACTAAAGTACAAGAAGAGAGAATCTTCTAAGAGTTTGTGGTTTAAGTGGCTCCTTGGAGACCTGTATTAGATTCCGATCCACCAGTGCAGGTTTACTGTATCGCTTGGACTTTCACATTGACTTGAAACACAGAAGTTGAATCGGGACTCAACACAAAAGGCACAATGCCGACTTATGTACAAGAAGAGTGAATCTTCTTAGACATTGTGGTTAGGGCGGCTCCTGGGAGACCAGTATTAAATTCCGACGCACCAGCGCAGGTTTACTGTATCCCTTGGACCTTCACATTGACCATGAGACACAGAAATTGCATCCTTCACATTGACCATGAGTCATAGATATCGCATTGGAATTGAATTCAAAAGGCACAGTGCCGACATAAGGACAAGAAGAATGATTCTCCAAAGAGTTTGTGCTTTGAGCGGCTCCTGGGAGACCAGTATTGGATTCCGATCCATTAGTGCAGGTTTACATTATCCCTTGGACTATCATATTGACTTGAAACACAGAAGTTTCATCGGGATTGAGTACAAAATGCACAATGCCGACTTAAGTACAGGAAGAGTGAATCTTCTAAGAGTTTTTGGTTTGAGCGGCTCCTGGGAGGCCAGTATTAGATTCCGATGCACCAGTGCAGGATTACTGTATCCCTTGGATCTTCACAGTGACCATGAAACACCGAAATCGAACGGGATTGAATACAAAGAGCACAATGCCGACTTGAGTACAAGAAGAGTGAGTCTTATAAGAGTTTGTGCTTTAAGCGGCCCCTGGGAGACCTGTATTAGATTCCGATGCACCAGTGCAGGTTTACTGTGTCAATCGGACGCTTACATTGACCATGAAACACCGAAATTGCATCGGGTTTGAATACAGGAGGCACAATACCGACTAAAGTACAAGAAGAGTGAATCTTCTAAGAGTTTGTGGATTGAGCGGCTCCTGGGAGAACAGTATTAGATTCCGATCCACCAGTGCAGGTTTACTGTATCCCTTCGACTTTCACATTTTCTTGAGACACAGAAGTTGCATCGGGATTGAATACAAAAGGCACAATGCCGACTTAAGTATAAGGAGAGTGAATTTTCTAATAGTTTGTGGTTTGAGCGGCGCCTAGGAGACCAGTATTAGATTCCGATGAACCAATGCAGGTTTACTGTATCCCTTGGACCTTCACATTGACCATGAAACACAGAAATTGCTTCGGGATTGAATACAAAAGGCACAATGCAGACTTAAGCAAAAGAAGAGTGAATCCTCTAAGAGTTTGTGGTTTGAGCGGCTCCTGGAAGACCAGTATTAGATTCTGATGCACCAGTGCAGGTTTACTTTATCCCTTGGACCTTCACATCGACCATGAAACACAGAAATTGCATCGGGATTGAATACTGAAGGCAGAATGCCGACTTAAGTACAAGAAGAGTGAATCTTCTAAGAGTTTGTGGTTTGAGCGGTTCCTGAGAGACCAGCATTAGATTGCGATTCACCAGTGCAGGTTTACTGTATCCCTTGGACCTTCACATTGAGCATGAAACACAGAAAGTGCATCGGGATTGAATACAAAAGGCACAATGCCGACTTAAGAACAAGAGGAGTGAATCTTCTAAGAGTTTGTGGTTTGAGCAGCTCCTCGGAGACCAGTATTAGATTGCGATGCACCAGTGTAGGTTTACTGTATCCCTTGGACCTTCACATTGACCATGAAATACAGAAATTGCAAAAGGATAAAATACAAAAGGCACAATGCCGACTGAAGTACAAGAAGAGTGAATGTTCTAAGATATTTTGGTTTGAGCGGCTCATGGGAGAGTAGTATTAGATTCCAACGCACCAGTGCAGAATTTACTCTATCCCTTGGACCTTCACATTGTCCATGAAACACAGAATTCGCATTGGGATTGAATACAACAGGGAAAATGCCGACTTAAGTACAAGATGAGTGAATCTTTTAAGAGTTTGTGGTGTGAGCGGCCCTTGGGAGATCAGTATTAGTTTCCGATGCAATAGTGCTGGTTTACTGTATCCCTTGATCCTTCACATTGACCATGAAACACCAAAATTGCATCGGGATTGACTGCAGACGGCACAATGCCGACTAGAGTACAAGAAGAGTGAATCTTCTAAGAGTTTGTAGATTGAGCGCCTCCTGGGAGAACAGTATTAGATTCCGATCCACCAGTGCAGGTCTACTGTAGTTTCTTGGACTTTCACATTATCTTGAAACACAGAAGTTGCATCGAGATTGAATACAAATGCACAATGCCGACTTAAGTATAAGGAGAGTGAATCTTCTAAAAGTTATGTGGTTTGAGCGGCTCCTGGGAGACCAGTATTGGACTCCGATGCGCCAGTGCAGGTTCACTGTATCCCTTGGACCTTCAAATTGACCACGAAACACAGAAATGGCATCGTGATATAATACAAAAGGGACAATGTCGACTTAAGTACAAGAAGAGTGAATCTTCTAAGAGTTGGTAGTTTGAGCGGCTCCTGGTAGATCAGTATTAGATTCTGATGCACCAGTTCTAGTTTACTGTATCCCTTGGATTTTCAGATTGACTTGAAACACAGATATTGCATCGGGATTAAATACGAAAGCCACAATGCCGAGTTTAGTACAAGAAGAGTGAATCTTCTAAGAGTTTGTGGTTTGAGTGGCTCCTGGGAGACAAGTATTAGATTCCGGTGCACCAGGGCAGGTTAATTGTATACCTTGGACCTTCACATTGACCATGAATTACAGAAATTGCTCCGGGATTGAATACGAAAGGCACAATGCAGACTTAAGTACAAGAAGAGTGAATCCTCTAAGTATCTGTGGTTTGATCCGCTCCTGAGAGAGTAGTATTAGATTCCGATGCACCAGTGCAGGTTTACTGTATCCCTTGGACGTTCACATTGACTTGAAACACAGAAGTTGCATCAGGATTGAATACAAAAGCACCATGCCGTCTTCAAGATAAGAAGAGTGAATCTTCTAAGGGTTTGTGGTTTGAGCGGCTCCTGGGAGACCAGTATTAGATTCCGATGCATCAGTGCAGGTTTACTGTATCCCTTGGACCTTCACATTGACCATGAAACACAGAAATTGCAAAGGGATAGAATACAAAAGGCACAATGCCGACTGAAGTACAAGAAGAGTGAATCTTCTAAGAGTTTGTGGTTTGAGTGGCTCCTGGGAGACAAGTATTAGATTCCGGTGCACCAGGGCAGGTTTATTGTATACCTTGGACCTTCACATTGACCATGAAACACAGAAATTGCTCCGGGATTGAATACGAAAGGCACAATGCAGACTTAAGTACAAGAAGAGTGAATCCTCTAAGTATCTGTGGTTTGATCCGCTCCTGGGAGAGTAGTATTAGATTCCGATGCACCAGTGCAGGTTTACTGTATCCCTTGGACGTTCACATTGACTTGAAACACAGACGTTGCATCAGGATTGAATACAAAAGCACAATGCCGTCTTCAAGATAAGAAGAGTGAATCTTCTAAGGGTTTGTGGTTTGAGCGGCTCCTGGGAGACCAGTATTAGATTCCGATGCACCAGTGCAGGTTTACTGTATCCCTTGGACCTTCACATTGACCATGAAACACAGAAATTGCAAAGGGATAGAATACAAAAGGCACAATGCCGACTGAAGTACAAGAAGAGTGAATCTTCTAAGAGTTTGTGGTTTGAGCGGCTCCTGGGAGACCAGTATTAAATTCCAACGCACCAGTGCAGAATTTACTCTATCCCTTGGACCTTCACATTGTCCATGAAACACAGAGATCGCATTGGGATTGAATACAACAGGGAAAATGCCGACTTAAGTACAAGAAGTGTGAATCTTCTAAGAATTTGTGGTGTGAGCGGCTCTGGGAGGCCAGTATTAGATTCCGATGCCATAGTGCTGGTTTACTGTATCCCTTGGACCTTCACATTGACCATGAGACACAGAAATCGCATTGAGATTGAATTCAAAATGCACAATTCCGACATAAGTACAAGAAGAATGAATAATCGAAGAGTTTGTGTTATTAGCGGCTCCTGGGGGATCAGTATTAGATTCCGATGCACCAGTGCAGTTTTACTGTATCAACTGGACCTTCACATTGACCATGAAGCATCAAAATTGCATCGGGATTGAATACAGACGGCACAATGCCGACTAAAGTACAAGAAAAGTGAATCTTCTAAGAGTTTGTGGATTGAGCTGCTCCTGGGAGAACAGTATTAGATTCCGATCCATTAGTGCAGGTTTACTTTATCCCTTGGATTATCACATTGACTTGAAACACAGAAGTTGCATCGGGATTGAATACAAAAGGCACAATGCCGACTTAAGTACAAGAAGAGTGAATTTTCAAGAGATTGTGATTTGAGCGGCTCCTGGGAGACCAGTATTTGATTCCGATGCACCAGCGCAGGTTTACTGTATGCCTTGGACATTCACATTGACGATGAAACACAGAAATTGCAACGGGATATAATACAAAAGGGAAAATGCCGAGTTAAGTACAAGAAGAGTGAATCTTCTAAGAGTTTGTGGTTTCAGCGGCTCCTGGGTGGCCAGTATTAGATTCTGATGCACCAGTGCATGTCTACTGTATGCCTTGGACCTTCACTTTGGCCATGAAACACAGAAATTGCTTCGGGATTGAATACTAAATGCACAATGCAAACTTAAGTACAAGAAAAGTGAATCTTCTAAGAGGTTGAGGTTTGAGCGGCTCCTGGGAGACCAGTATTAGATTCTAAAGCACCAGTGCAGGTTGACGGATCCCTTGGACTTTCACATTGACCATGAAACACAAATATTACATCGAGATTGAATACAAGGAGGACAATGCCGACTTATGTACAGGAAGAGTGAATCTTCTAAGAGTTTGTGGTTTGAGCGGCACCTGGGAGGCCAGTATTAGATTCCGATGCACCAGTGCAGGTTTACTGTATCCCTTGGACCTTCACATTGAGCATGAAACACAGAAAGTGCATCGGGATTGAATACAAAAGGCACAATGCCGACTTAAGAACAAGAGGAGTGAATCTTCTAAGAGTTTGTGGTTTGAGCGGCTCCTGGGAGATCAGTATTAGATTCTGATGCACCAGTTCTAGTTTATTGTATCCCTTGGACTTTCAGACTTACTTGAAACACAGATATTGCATCGGGATTAAATACGAAAGCCACAATGCCGAGTTAAGTACAAGAAGAGTGAATCTTCTAAGACTTTGTGGTTTGAGCGGCTCCTGGGAGACCAGTATTAGATTCCGGTGCACCAGGGCAGGTTTACTGTATACCTTGGACCTTCACATTGACCTTGAAACACAGAAATTGCTTCGGGATTGAATACGAAAGGCACAATGCAGACTTAGGTACAGGAAGAGTGAATCTTGTAAAAGTTTGTGGTTTGAGCGGCTCCTGGGTGGCCAGTATTAGATTCTGATGCACCAGTGCATGTTTACTGTATGCCTTGGACCTTCACTTTGGCCATGAAACACAGAAATTGCTTCGGGATTGAATACTAAATGCACAATGCAAACTTAAGTACAAGAAAAGTGAATCTTCTAAGAGGTTGAGGTTTGAGCGGCTCCTGGGAGACCAGAATTAGATTCTAAAGTACCAGTGCAGGTTGACTGATCCCTTGGACTTTCACATTGACCATGAAACACAAATATTACATCGAGATTGAATACAAGGAGGACAATGCCGACTTATGTACAGGAAGAGTGAATCTTCTAAGAGTTTGTGGTTTGAGCGGCACCTGGGAGGCCAGTATTAGATTCCGATGCACCAGTGCAGGTTTACTGTATCCCTTGGACCTTCACATTGAGCATGAAACACAGAAAGTGCATCGGGATTGAATTCAAAAGGCACAATGCCGACTTAAGAACAAGAGGAGTGAATCTTCTAAGAGTTTGTGGTATGATCGGCTCCTGGGAGATCAGTATTAGATTCTGATGCACCAGTTCTAGTTTATTGTATCCCTTGGACTTTCAGATTTACTTGAAACACACATATTGCATCGGGATTAAATACGAAAGCCACAATGCCGAGTTAAGTACAAGAAGAGTGAATCTTCTAAGACTTTGTGGTTTGAGCGGCTCCTGGGAGACCAGTATTAGATTCCGGTGCACCAGGGCAGGTTTACTGTATACCTTGGACCTTCACATTGACCATGAAACACAGAAATTGCTTCGGGATTGAATACGAAAGGCACAATGCAGACTTAGGTACAGGAAGAGTGAATCTTCTAAAAGTTTGTGGTTTGAGCGGCTCCTGGGAGACCAGTATTAGATTCCGGTGCACCAGGGCAGGTTTACTGTATACCTTGGACCTTCACATTGACCATGAAACACAGAAATTGCTTCGGGATTGTATACGAAAGGCACAATGCAGACTTAAGTACAAGAATAGTGAATCCTCTAAGTATTTGTGGTTTGATCGGCTCCTGGGAGACTAGTATTAGATTCCGATGCACCAGTGCAGGTTTACTGTATCCCTTGGACGTTCACATTGACTTGAAACACAGAAGTTGCATCAGGATTGAGTACAAAAGCACAATCCCGTCTTCAAGACAAGAAGAGTGAATCTTCTAAGGGTTTGTGGTTTGAGCTGCTCCTGGGAGACCAGTATTAGATTGCGATGCACCAGTGCAGGTTTACTGTATCCCTTGGACCTTCACATTGACCATGAAACACAGAAATTGCATCGGGATTGAATACAAAAGGCACAATGCCGACTAAAGTACAAGAAGAGAGAATCTTCTAAGAGTTTGTGGTTTCAGTGGCTCCTTGGAGACCTGTATTAGATTCCGATCCACCAGTGCAGGTTTAAAGTATCCCTTTTACTTTCACATTTTCTTGAAACACAGAAATTGCATCGGGATTGAATACAAAAGCCACAATGCAGACTTAAGTAAAAGAAGAGTAAATCTTCTAAGAATTTGTGGTTTGAGCGGCTCCTGGGAGGCCAGTATTACATTCCGATGGACCAGTGCAGGTTTACTGTATCCCTTGGAACTTCACATTGACGATGAAACACAGAAATTGCAACGGGATATAATACTAATGGGAGAATGCCGACTTAAGTACAAGTAGAGTTAATCTTACAAGCTTTTGTGGTTTGAGCGGCTTCTGGGAGACCAGTATTAGATTCCGATGCACCAGTGCAGGTTTACTGTATCCCTTGGACCTTCACATTGACCATGAAACACAGAAATTGCTAAGGGATAGAATACAAAAGGAACAATGCCGACCGAAGTACAAGAAGATTGAATCTTCTAAGAGTTTGTGGTTTGAGCGGCTGCTGGGTGACCAGTATTAGATTCCAACGCAACAGTGCAGAATTTACTCTATCCCTTGGACCATCACATTGACCAGGAAGCACAGAAATCTCATCCGCATCGGATACAAAAAGCACAATGCCAACTTAAGTGAAAACGAGCGAATCTTCTAAGAGTTTGTGCTTTGTACGGCTCTTAAGAGACCAGTATTAGATTCCGATGCACCAGTGTAGGTTTACTGTATCGCTTGGACTTTCACATTGACGATGAAACACAAAAATTGCATCGGGATATAATGCAAAAGGGACAATGCCGACTTAAGTACAAGGAGAGTGAATCTTCTAAGAGTTTATGGTTTGAGCGGCTCCTGAGAGACCAGTATTAGATTCCGATGCACCAGTGCAGGATTACTGTATCCCTTGGACCTTCACATTGACCATGAGACACAGAAATTGCATCCTTCACATTGACCATGAGTCATAGATATCGAATTGGAATTGAATTGAAAAGGCACAATGCCGACATAAGGACAAGAAGAATGAATCTTCGATGAGTTTGTGCTTTGAGCGGCTCCTGGGACACCAGTATTAGATTCCGATCCATTAGTGCAGGTTTACATTATCCCTTGGACTATCACATTGACTTGAAACACAGAAGTTGCATCGGGATTGAGTACAAAATGCACAATGCCGACTTAAGTACAGGAAGAGTGAATCTTCTAAGAGTTTTTGGTTTGAGCGGCTCCTGGGAGACCAGTATTAGAGTCCGATGCACCAGTGCAGGGTTACTGTATCCCTTGGATCTTTACAGTGACCATGAAACACAGAAATCGCAACGGGATAGAATACAAAGAGCACAATGCCGACTTGAGTACAAGAAGAGTGAGTCTTGTAAGAGTTTGTGTTTGAGCGGCCCCTGGGAGACCTGTATTAGATTCCGATGCACCAATGCAGGTTTACTGTGTCAATCGGACGCTTACATTGACCATGAAACACCGAAATTGCATCGGGATTGAATACAGGAGGCACAATGCCGACTAAAGTACAAGAAGAGTGAATCTTCTAAGAGTTTGTGGATTGAGTGGCTCCTGGGAGAACAGTATTAGATTCCGATCCACCAGTGCAGGTTTACTGTATCCCTTCGACTTTCACATTTTCTTGAAACACAAAAGTTGCATCGGGATTGAATACAAAAGGCACAATGCCGACTTAAGTATAAGGAGAGTGAATCTTCTAATAGTTTGTGGTTTGAGCGGCGCCTAGGAGACCAGTATTAGAGTCCGATGAACCAATGCAGTTTTACTGTATCCCTTGGACCTTCACATTGACCATGAAACACAGAAATTGCTTCGGGATTGAATACAAAAGGCACAATGCAGACTTAAGTAAAAGAAGAGTGAATCCTCTAAGAGTTTGTGGTTTGAGCGGCTCCTGGAAGACCAGTATTAGATTCTGATGCACCAGTGCAGGTTTACTTTATCCCTTGGACCTTCATATCGACCATGAAACACAGAAATTGCATCGGGATTGAATACAAAAGGCACAATGCCGACTTAAGGACAAGAGGAGTGAAACTTCTAAGAGTTTGTGGTTTGAGCAGCTCCTGGGAGACCAGTATTAGATTGCGATGCACCAGTGTAGCTTTACTGTATCCCTTGGACCTTCACATTGACCATGAAACACAGAAATTGCAAAGGGATAAAATACAAAAGGCACAATGCCGACTGAAGTACAAGAAGAGTGAATGTTCTAAGATTTTTTAGTTTTAGCGGCTCCTGGGAGACCAGTATTAGATTCCAACGCACCAGTGCAGAATTTACTCTATCCCTTGGACCATCACATTGTCCATGAAACACAGAATTCGCATTGGGATTGAATACAACAGGGAAAATGCCGACTTAAGTACAAGATGAGTGAATCTTCTAAGAGTTTGTGGTGTGAGCGGCCCCTGGGAGACCAGTATTAGTTTCCGATGCAATCGTGCTGGTTTACTGTATCACTTGGACCTTCACATTGACCATGAAACACCAAAATTGCATCGGGATTGAATGCAGACGGCACAATGCCGACTAAAGTACAAGAAGAGTGAATCTTCTAAGAGTTTGTAGATTGAGCGGCTCCTGGGAGAACAGTATTAGATTCCGATCCACCAGTGCAGGTTTACTGTATTTTCTTGGACTTTCACATTATCTTGAAACAAAGAAGTTGCATCGGGATTGAATACAAAAGCACAATGCCGACTTAAGTATAAGGAGAGTGAATCTTCTAAGAGTTTGTGGCTTGAGCGTCTCCTGGGAGACCAGTATTGGATTCCGATGCGCCAGTGCAGGTTTACTGTATCCCTTGGACCTTCAAATTGACCACGAAACACAGAAATTGCATCGTGATATAATACAAAAGGGACAATGCCGACTTAAGTACAAGAAGAGTGAATCTTCTAAGAGTTTGTGGTTTGAGCGGCTCCTGGTAGATCAGTATTAGATTCTGATGCACCAGTTCTAGTTCACAGTATCCCTTGGACTTTCAGATTGACTTGAAACACAGATATTGCATCGGGATTAAATACGAAAGCCACAATGCCGAGTTTAGTACAAGAAGAGTGAATCTTCTAAGAGTTTGTGGTTTGAGCGGCTCCTGGGAGACAAGTATTAGATTCCGGTGCACCAGGCCAGGTTTACTGTATACCTTGGACCTTCACATTGACCATGAAACACAGAAATTGCTTCGGGATTTAATACGAAAGGCACAATGCAGACTTAAGTACAAGAAGAGTGAATCCTCTAAGTATTTGTTGTTTGATCGGCTCCTGGGAGACTAGTATTAGATTCCGATGCACCAGTGCAGGTTTACTGTATCCCTTGGACGTTCACATTGACCATGAAACACAGAAATTGCAAAGGGATAAAATACAAAAGGCACAATGCCGACTGAAGTACAAGAAGAGTGAATGTTCTAAGATTTTTTAGTTTTAGCGGCTCCTGGAAGACCAGTATTAGATTCCAACGCACCAGTGCAGAATTTACTCTATCCCTTGGACCTTCACATTGTCCATGAAACACAGAATTCGCATTGGGATTGAATACAACAGGGAAAATGCCGACTTAAGTACAAGATGAGTGAATCTTCTAAGAGTTTGTGGTGTGAGCGGCCCCTGGGAGACCAGTATTAGTTTCCGATGCAATCGTGCTGGTTTACTGTATCCCTTGGACCTTCAAATTGACCATGAAACACCAAAATTGCATCGGGATTGAATGCAGACGGCACAATGCCGACTAAAGTACAAGAAGAGTGAATCTTCTAAGAGTTTGTAGATTGAGCGGCTCCTGGGAGAACAGTATTAGATTCCGATCCACCAGTGCAGGTTTACTGTATTTTCTTGGACTTTCACATTATCTTGAAACAAAGAAGTTGCATCGGGATTGAATACAAAAGCACAATGCCGACTTAAGTATAAGGAGAGTGAATCTTCTAAGAGTTTGTGGTTTGAGCGGCTCCTGGGAGACCAGTATTGGATTCCGATGCGCCAGTGCAGGTTTACTGTATCCCTTGGACCTTCAAATTGACCACGAAACACAGAAATTGCATCGTGATATAATACAAAAGGGACAATGCCGACTTAAGTACAAGAAGAGTGAATCTTCTAAGAATTTGTGGTTTGAGCGGCTCCTGGTAGATCAGTATTAGATTCTGATGCACCAGTTCTAGTTCACAGTATCCCTTGGACTTTCAGATTGACTTGAAACACAGATATTGCATCGGGATTAAATACGAAAGCCACAATGCCGAGTTTAGTACAAGAAGAGTGAATCTTCTAAGAGTTTGTGGTTTGAGCGGCTCCTGGGAGACAAGTATTAGATTCCGGTGCACCAGGCCAGGTTTACTGTATACCTTGGACCTTCACATTGACCATGAAACACAGAAATTGCTTCGGGATTTAATACGAAAGGCACAATGCAGACTTAAGTACAAGAAGAGTGAATCCTCTAAGTATTTGTTGTTTGATCGGCTCCTGGGAGACTAGTATTAGATTCCGATGCACCAGTGCAGGTTTACTGTATCCCTTGGACGTTCACATTGACTTGAAACACAGAAGTTGCATCAGGATTGAATACAAAAGCACAATGCCGTCTTCATGATAAGAAGAGTGAATCTTCTAAGGGTTTGTGGTTTGAGCGGCACCTGGGAGACCAGTATTAGATTCCGATGCACCAGTGCAGGTTTACTGTATCCCTTGGACCTTCAAATTGACCATGAAACACAGAAATTGCAAAGGGATAGAATACAAAAGGCACAATGCCGACTGAAGTACAAGAAGAGTGAATCTTCTAAGAGTTTGTGGTTTGAGCGGCTCCTGGGAGACCAGTATTAAATTCCAACGCACCAGTGCAGAATTTACTCTATCCCTTGGACCTTCACATTGTCCATGAAACACAGAAATCGCATTGGGATTGAATACAACAGAGAAAATCCCGACTTAAGTACAAGAAGAGTGAATCTTACAAGAGATTGTGGTTTGAGCGGCTCCTGGGAGAGCAGTATTTGATTCCGATGCACCAGTGAAGGTTTACTGCATCAATTGGACCTTTACAATGACCATGAAACACCGAAATTGCATCGGGATTGAATACAGAAGGCACAATACCGACTAAAGTACAAGAAGAGTGAATCTTCTATGAGTTTGTGGATTGAGCGGCTCCTGGGAGAACAGTATTAGATTCCGATCCACCCGTGCAGGTTTACTGTATACCTTGGACTTTCACATTTTCTTGAAACACAGAAGTTGCAATGGGATTGAATACAAATGTCACAATGCCGACTTAAGTATAAGGAGAGTGAATCCCCTAAGAGTTTGTGGTTTGAGCGTGCCTAGGAGACCAGTATTAGATTCCGATGAACCAGTGCAGGTTTACTGTATCCCTTGGGCCTGCACATTGACCATGAAACACAGAAATTGCTTCGGGATTGAATACAAAAGGCACAATGCAGACTTAAGTAAAAGAAGAGTGAATCTTCTAAGAGTTTGTGGTGTGAGCGGCCCCTGGGAGACCAGTATTAGATTCCGATGCAATAGAGCTGGTTTACTGTATCCCTTCGACCTTCACATCGACCATGAGACACAGAAATCGCATTGAGATTGAATTCAAAATGCACAATTCCGACATAAGGACAAGAAGAATGAATCATCGAAGAGTTTGTGTTTTTAGCGGCTCCTGGGGGATCAGTATTAGTTTCCGATGCACCAGTGCAGGTTTACTGTATCAATTGGACCTTCACATTGACCATGAAACACCAAAATTGGATCGGGATTGAATACAGACGGCACAATGCCGACTAAAGTACAAGAAGAGTGGATCTTCTAAGAGTTTGTGGATTGAGCGGCTCCTGGCGGAACAGTATTAGATTCCGATCCACCAGTGCAGGTTTACTGTATCCCTTGGACTTTCACATTTTCTTGAAACACAGAAGTTGCATTGGGATTGAATACAAAAGGCACAATGCCGACTTAAGTATAAGGAGAGTGAATCTTCTAAGAGTTTGTGGTTTGAACGGCGCCTAGGAGACCAGTATTAGATTCCGATGAACCAGTGCAGGTTTACTGTATCCCTTGGACCTTCACATTGACCATGAAACACAGAAATTGCTTCGGGATTGAATACAAAAGGCACAATACAGTCTTCAGTAAAAGAAGAGTGAATCTTCTAAGAGTTTGTGGTTTGAGCGGCTCCTGGGAGACCAGTATTAGATTCCGAAGCACCAGTTCAGGTTTATTAAATCCCTTGCACTTTCAGATTGGCTTGAAACACAGATATTGCATCGGGATTAAAAACGAAAGCCACAATGCCGACTTAAGTACAGGAAGAGTGAATCTTCTAAGAGTTTGTGGTTTGAGCGGCTCCTGGGAGACCAGTATTAGATACCGGTGCACCAGGGCAGGTTTACTGTATACCTTGGACATTCACATTGACCATGAAACACAGAAATTGCTTCGGGATTGTATACGAAAAGCACAATGCAGACTTAAGTACAAGAAGAGTGAATCCTCTAAGTGTTTGTGGTTTGATCGGCTCCTGGGAGACTAGTATTAGATTACGATGCACCAGTGCAGGTTTACTGTATTCCCTGGACGTTCACATTGACTTGAAACACAGAAATTGCATCGTGATTGAATTCTGAAGGGACAATGCCGACTTAAGTACAAGAAGAGTGAATCTTCTAAGAGTTTGTTGTTTGAGCGGCTCCTGGGAGACCAGTATTAGATTGCGATGCACCAGTGCAGATTTACTGTATCCCTTGGACCGTCACATTGACCATGAAACACAGAAATTGCATCGGGATTGAATACAAAAGGCACAATGCCGACTTAAGGACAAGAAGAGTGAATCTTCTAAGAGTTTGTGCTTTGATCGGCTCCTGGGAGACCAGAATTAGAATCCGATGCACCAGTGCAGGTTTACTGTATCCCTTGGTCCTTCAATTTGACTATGAAACACAGAAATCGCATCGTGATGTAATACAAAAGGGACAATGCCGACTTAAGTACAAGAAGAGTGAATGTTCTAAGAGTTTGTGGTTTGAGCGGCTCCTTGGAGACCAGTATTAGATTCCGATGCATTAGTGCAGGTTTACTGTTTCCCTTGGACCTTCCCATTGACCATGAAACACAGAATTTGCTCGGGGTTGAAAGCAAAAGGCACAATGCTGACTTAAGTACAAGAAGAGTGAATCTTCTAAGAGTTGAAGGTTTGAGCGGCTCCTAGGAGACCAGCATTAGATTCCAAAGCACCAGTGCAGGTTTACTGATACCTTGGACTTTCACATTGACCATGAAACACAGAAATTACATCGGGATTGAATTCTGAAGGCACAATGCCGACTTAAGTACAAGAGGAGCGAATCTTCTAAGAGTTTGTGGTTTGGCGGCTCCTGGGATGCCAGTATTAGACTCCGATGCACCAGTGCAGGATTACTGTATCCCTTGGATCTTCACATTGTCGATGAAACACAGAAATCGCAACGGGATAGAATACAAAGAGCACAATGCCGACTTAAGTACAAGAAAAGTGAATCTTGTAAGAGTTTGTGGTTTGAGCGGCCCCTGGGAGACCTGTATTAGATTACGATGCACCAGTGCAGGTTTACTGTATCAATTGGACCTTTACATTGACCATAAAACACCGATATTGCGTCGGGATTGAATACAGAAGGCACAATGCCGACTAAAGTACAAGAAGAGTGAATCTTCTAAGAGTTTGTGGATTGAGCGGCTCCTGGGAGACCAGTATTAGATAACGATGCACCAGTGCAGGTTTACTGTGTCCCTTGGACGTTCACATTGACTTGAAACACAGAAATTGCATCGTGATATAATACAAAAGGGAAAATGCCGACTTAAGTACAAGAAGAGTGAATCTTCCAAGAGTTTGTGGTTTGAGCGGCGCCTGGGAGACCAGTATTAGATTGCGAAGCACCAGTGGTGGTTTACTGTATCCCTTGGACCTTCGCATTGACCGTGAAACACAGAAATTGAATCGGGATTTACTACAAAAGGCACAATGCCGACTTAAGAACAAAAAGAGTGAATCTTCTAAGTGTTTGTGCTTTGATCGGCTCCTGGGAGACCAGAATTAGAATCAGATGCACCAGTGCAGATTTTACTCTATCCCTTGTCCTTCACATTGTCCATGAAACACAGAAATCGCATTGGGATTGAATACAACAGGGAAAATGCCGACTTAAGTACAAGAAGAGTGAATCCTCTAAGAATTTGTGGTGTGAGCTGCTCCTGAGAGACCAGTATTAGATTCTGATGCAATAGTGCTGGTTTACTGTATCCCTTGGACCTTCACATTGACCATGAGACACAGAAATCGCATTGGGATTGAATTTAAAATGCACAATACCGACATAAGGACAAGAAGAATGAATCATCGAAGAGTTTGTGTCATTAGCTGCTACTGGGAGACCAGTATTAGATTCCGATGCAACAGTGGTGGTGTACTGTATCCCTTGGACATTCACATTTACCATGAAACACAGAAATTGCATCGGGATTGAATTCAGAAGGCGAAATGCCGACTTAAGTACAGGAAGAGTGAATCTTCTAAGACTTTGTGGTTTTAGCGGCTCCTGGGAGACCCGTAGTTACATCCGATGCACGAGTGCAGGTTTACTATATCCCTCGCACTTTCACATTAACTTGAAACACAGAAGGTGCATCGGGATTGAAAACAAAAGCCACAAAGCCGACTTAAGTATAAGGAGAGTGAATCTTCTAATAGTTTGTGGTTTGAGCGGCGCCTAGGAGACCAGTATTAGATTCCGATGCACCAGTGCAGGTTTACTGTATCCCTTGGACGTTCACATTGACTTGAAACACAGAAGTTGCATCAGGATTGAATACAAAAGCACAATGCCGTCTTCAAGATAAGAAGAGTGAATCTTCTAAGGGTTTGTGGCTTGAGCGGCTCCTGGGAGACCAGTATTAGATTCCGATGCACCAGTGCAGGTTTACTGTATCCCTTGGACCTTCACATTGACCATGAAACACAGAAATTGCAAAGGGATAGAATACAAAAGGCACAATGCCGACTGAAGTACAAGAAGAGTGAATCTTGTAAGAGTTTGTGGTTGGAGCGGCTCCTGGGAGACCAGTATTAGATTCCAACGCACCAGTGCAGAATTTACTCTCTTCCTTGGACCTTCACATTGTCCATGAAACACAGAAATCGCATTGGGATTGAATACAACAGGGAAAATGGCGACTTAAGTACAAGAAGAGGGAATGTTCTAAGAGTTTGTGGTTTGAACGGCGCCTAGGAGACCAGTATTAGATTCCGATGAACCAGTGCAGGTTTACTGTATCCCTTGGACCTTCACATTGACCATGAGACACAGAAATCGCATTGAGATTGAATTCAAAATGCACAATTCCGACATAAGGACAAGAAGAATGAATCATCGAAGAGTTTGTGTTATTAGCGGCTCCTGGGGGATCAGTATTAGATTCCGATGCACCAGTGCAGTTTTACTGTATCAACTGGAACTTCACATTGACCATGAAACATCAAAATTGCATCGGGATTGAACACAGACGGCACAATGCCGACTAAAGTACAAGAAAAGTGAATCTTCTAAGAGTTTGTGGATTGAGCGGCTCCTGGGAGAACTGTACTAGATTCCGATCCATTAGTGCAGGTTTACTTTATCCCTTGGATTATCACATTGACCTAAAACACGGAAGTTGCATCGGGATTGAAGGCAAAAGGCACAATGCCGACTTAAGTACAAGAAGAGTGAATCTTACAAGAGATTGTGGTTTGAGCGGCTCCTGGGAGAGCAGTATTTGATTCCGATGCACCAGCGCAGGTTTACTGTATCCCTTGGAAATTCACATTGACGATGAAACTCAGAAATTGCATCGGGATATAATACAAAAGGGAAAATGCCGAGTTAAGTACAAGAAGAGTGAATCTTCTAACAGTTTGTGGTTTCAGCGGCTCCTGGGTGACCAGTATTAGATTCTGATGCACCAGTGCATGTTTACTGTATGCCTTGGACCTTCACTTTGGCCATGAAACACGGAAATTGCTTCGGGATTGAATACTAAATGCACAATGCAAACTTAAGTACAAGAAAAGTGAATCTTCTAAGAGGTTGAGGTTTGAGCGGCTCCTGGGAGACCAGTATTAGATTCCAAAGCACCAATGCAGGTTGACTGATCCCTTGGACTTTCACATTGACCATGAAACACAAAAATTACATCGAGATTGAATACAAGGAGGACAATGCGGACTTAAGTACAGGAAGAGTGAATCTTCTAAGAGTTTGTGGTTTGAGCGGCACCTGGGAGGCCAGTATTAGATTCCGATGCACCAGTGCAGGTTTACTGTATCAATTGGACCTTTACAATGACCATGAAACACCGAAATTGCATCGGGATTGAATACAAAAGGCACAATGTAGACTTAAGTAAAGGAAGAGTGAATCTTCTAAGAGTCTGTGGTGTGAGCGGCCCCTGGGAGACCAGTATTAGATTCCGATGCAATAGAGCTGGTTTACTGTATCCCTTGGACCTTCACATTGACCATTAGACACAGAAATCGCATTGAGATTGAATTCAAAATGCACAATTCCGACATAAGGACAAGAAGAATGAATCATCGAAGAGTTTGTGTTATTAGCGGCTCCTGGGGGATCAATATTGGATTCCGATGCACCAGTGCAGGTTTACTGTATCAATTGGACCTTCACATTGACCATGAAACACCAAAATTATATCGGGATTGAATACAGACGGCACAATGCCGACTAAAGTACAAGAAGAGTGAATCATCTAAGAGTTTGTGGATTGAGCGGCTCCTGGCGGAACAGTATTAGATTCCGATCCACCAGTGGAGGTTTACTGTATCCCTTGGACTTTCACATTTTCTTGAAACACAGAAGTTGCTTTGGGATTGAATACAAAAGGCACAATGCCGACTTAAGTATAAGGAGAGTGAATCTTCTAAGAGTTTGTGGTTTGAACGGCGCCTAGGAGACCAGTATTAGATTCCGATGAACCAGTGCAGGTTTACTGTATCCCTTGGACCTTCACATTGACCATGAAACACAGAAATTGCTTCGGGATTGAATACAAAAGGCACAATGCAGTCTTCAGTAAAAGAAGAGTGAATCTTCTAAGAGTTTGCGGTTTGAGCGGCTCCTGGGAGACCAGTATTAGATTCCGATGCGCCAGTGCAGGTTTACTGTATCCCTTGGACCTTCAAATTGACCACGAAATACAGAACTTGCATCGTGATATAATACAAAAGGGACAATGCCGACTTACGTACAATAAGAGTGAATCTTCGAAGAGTTTGAGGTTTGAGCGGCTCCTGCGTGATCAGTATTAGATTCTGATGCACCAGTTCAGGTTTACTGTATCCCTTGCACTTTCAGATTGACTTGAAACACAGATATTGCATCGGGATTAAATACGAAAGCCACAATGCCGACTTAAGTACAGGAAGAGTGAATCTTCTAAGAGTTTGTGGTTTGAGCGGCTCCTGGAAGACCAGTATTAGATTCCGGTGCACCAGGGCAGGTTTACTGTATACCTTGGACCTTCACATTGACCATGAAACACAGAATTTGCTTCGGGATTGTATACGAAAGGCACAATGCAGACTTAAGTACAAGAAGAGTGAATCCTGTAAGTGTTTGTGGTTAGATCGGCTCCTGGGAGACTAGTATTAGATTCCAATGCCCCAGAGCAGGTTTAATGGATCCCTTGGACGTTCACATTGACTTGAAACACAGAAGTTGCATCAGGATTGAATACAAAAGCACAATGCCGTCTTCAAGATAAGAAGAGTGAATCTTATAAGGGTTTGTGGTTTGAGCGGCTCCTGGGAGACCAGTATTAGATTCCGATGCGCCAGTGCAGGTTTACTGTATCCCTTGGACCTTCAAATTGTCCATGAAACGCAGAAATTGCATCTTGATATAATACAAAAGGGACAATGCCGACTTAAGGATAAGAAGAGTGAATCTTCTAAAAGTTTGTGGTTTGATCGGCTTCTGGGAGACTAGTATTAGATTCCGATGCACCAGTGCAGGTTTACTGTATCCCTTGGACGTTCACATTGACTTGAAACACAGAAGTTGCATCAGGATTGAAAACAAAAGCACAATGCCGTCTTCAAGACAAGAAGAGTGAATCTTCTAAGGGTTTGTGGTTTGAGCGGCTCCTGGGAGACCAGTATTAGATCCCAATGCACCAGTGCAGGTTTACTGTATTCCTTGGACCTTCAAATTGACCATGAAACACAGAAATTGCATCGTGATATAATACAAAAGGGACAATGCCGACTTAGGTACAAGAAGAGTGAATCTTCTAAGAGTTTTTGGTTTGAGCGGTTCCTGAGAGACCAGTATTAGATTGCGATGCACCAGTGCAGGTTTACTGTATCCCTTGGACCTTCACATTGAGCATGAAACACAGAAAGTGGATCGGGATTGAATACAAAAGGCACAATGCCGACTTTAGAACAAGAGGAGTGAATCTTCGAAGAGTTTGTGGTTTGAGCGGCTCCTGGGAGACCAGTATTAGATTGTGATGCACCAGTGCAGGTTTACTGTATCCCTTGGACCTTCACATTGACCATGAAACACAGAAATTGCAAAGGGATAAAATACAAAAGGCACAATGCCGACTGAAGTACAAGAAGAGTGAATCTTCTAAGAGTTTGTGGTGTGAGCGGCCCCTGGGAGACTAGTATTAGTTTCCGATGCAATAGTGCTGGTTTACTGTATCCCTTGGACCTTCACATTGACCATGAGACACAGAAATCGCATTGAGATTGAATTCAAAATGCACAATTCCGACATAAGGACAAGAAGAATGAATCATCGAAGAGTTTGTGTTATTAGCGGCTCCTGGGGGATCAGTATTAGATTCAGATGCACCAATGCAGGTTTACTGTATCAATTGGACCTTCACATTGACCATGAAACACCAAAATTGCATCGGGATTGAATGCAGACGGCACAATGCCGACTAAAGTACAAGAAGAGTGAATCTTCTAAGAGTTAGTGGATTGAGCGGCTCCTGCGAGAACAGTATTAGATACCGATCCACCAGTGCAGGTTTACTGTATTTCCTTGGACTTTCACATTATCTTGAAATACAGAAGTTGCATCGGGATTGAATACAAAAGCATAATGCCGACTTAAGTATAAGAAGAGTGAATCTTCTAAGAGTTTGTGGTTTGAGCGGCTCCTGGGAGACCAGTATTAGATTCCGATGCGCCAGTGCAGGTTTTCTGTATCCCTTGGCCTTCAAATTGACCACGAAACACAGAAATTGCATCGTGATATAATACAAAAGGGACAATGCCGACTTAAGTACAAGAAGAGTGAATCTTCTAAGAGTTTGTGGTTTGAGCGGCTCCTGGTAGATCAGTATTAGATTCTGATGCACCAGTTCTAGTTTACTGTATCCCTTGGACTTTCAGATTGACTTGAAACACAGATATTGCATCGGGATTAAATACGAAAGCCACAATGCCGAGTTAAGGACAAGAAGAGTGAATCTTCTAAGAGTTTGTGGTTTGAGCGGCTCCTGGGAGACCAGTATTAGATTCCGGTGCACCAGGGCAGGTTTACTGTATACCTTGGACCTTCACATTGACCATGAAACACAGAAATTGCTTCGGGATTGAATACGAAATGCACAATGCAGACTTAAGTACAAGAAGAGTGAATCCTCTAAGTTTTTGTGGTTTGATCGGCTCCTGGGAGACTAGTATTAGATTCCGATGCACCAGTGCAGGTTTACTGTATCCCTTGGACGTTCACATTGACTTGAAACACAGAAGTTGCATCAGGATTGAATACAAAAGCACAATGCCGTCTTCAAGACAAGAAGAGTGAATCTTCTAAGGGTTTGTGGTTTGAGCGGCTCCTGGGAGACCAGTATTAGATCCCAATGCACCAGTGCAGGTTTACTGTATTCCTTGGACCTTCAAATTGACCATGAAACACAGAAATTGCATCGTGATATAATACAAAAGGGACAATGCCGACTTAGGTACAAGAAGAGTGAATCTTCTAAGAGTTTTTGGTTTGAGCGGTTCCTGAGAGACCAGTATTAGATTGCGATGCACCAGTGCAGGTTTACTGTATCCCTTGGACCTTCACATTGAGCATGAAACACAGAAAGTGGATCGGGATTGAATACAAAAGGCACAATGCCGACTTTAGAACAAGAGGAGTGAATCTTCGAAGAGTTTGTGGTTTGAGCGGCTCCTGGGAGACCAGTATTAGATTGTGATGCACCAGTGCAGGTTTACTGTATCCCTTGGACCTTCACATTGACCATGAAACACAGAAATTGCAAAGGGATAAAATACAAAAGGCACAATGCCGACTGAAGTACAAGAAGAGTGAATCTTCTAAGAGTTTGTGGTGTGAGCGGCCCCTGGGAGACTAGTATTAGTTTCCGATGCAATAGTGCTGGTTTACTGTATCCCTTGGACCTTCACATTGACCATGAGACACAGAAATCGCATTGAGATTGAATTCAAAATGCACAATTCCGACATAAGGACAAGAAGAATGAATCATCGAAGAGTTTGTGTTATTAGCGGCTCCTGGGGGATCAGTATTAGATTCAGATGCACCAATGCAGGTTTACTGTATCAATTGGACCTTCACATTGACCATGAAACACCAAAATTGCATCGGGATTGAATGCAGACGGCACAATGCCGACTAAAGTACAAGAAGAGTGAATCTTCTAAGAGTTAGTGGATTGAGCGGCTCCTGCGAGAACAGTATTAGATACCGATCCACCAGTGCAGGTTTACTGTATTTCCTTGGACTTTCACATTATCTTGAAATACAGAAGTTGCATCGGGATTGAATACAAAAGCATAATGCCGACTTAAGTATAAGAAGAGTGAATCTTCTAAGAGTTTGTGGTTTGAGCGGCTCCTGGGAGACCAGTATTAGATTCCGATGCGCCAGTGCAGGTTTTCTGTATCCCTTGGCCTTCAAATTGACCACGAAACACAGAAATTGCATCGTGATATAATACAAAAGGGACAATGCCGACTTAAGTACAAGAAGAGTGAATCTTCTAAGAGTTTGTGGTTTGAGCGGCTCCTGGTAGATCAGTATTAGATTCTGATGCACCAGTTCTAGTTTACTGTATCCCTTGGACTTTCAGATTGACTTGAAACACAGATATTGCATCGGGATTAAATACGAAAGCCACAATGCCGAGTTAAGGACAAGAAGAGTGAATCTTCTAAGAGTTTGTGGTTTGAGCGGCTCCTGGGAGACCAGTATTAGATTCCGGTGCACCAGGGCAGGTTTACTGTATACCTTGGACCTTCACATTGACCATGAAACACAGAAATTGCTTCGGGATTGAATACGAAATGCACAATGCAGACTTAAGTACAAGAAGAGTGAATCCTCTAAGTTTTTGTGGTTTGATCGGCTCCTGGGAGACTAGTATTAGATTCCGATGCACCAGTGCAGGTTTACTGTATCCCTTGGACGTTCACATTGACTTGAAACACAGAAGTAGCATCAGGATTGAAAACAAAAGCACAATCCCGTCTTCAAGACAAGAAGAGTGAATCTTCTAAGGGTTTGTGGTTTGAGCGGCTCCTGGGAGACCAGTATTAGAATGCGATGCACCAGTGCAGGTTTACGTTATCCCTTGGACCTTCACATTGACCATGAAACACAGAAATTGCATCGGGATTGATTACAAAAGGCACAATGCCGACTAAAGTACAAGAAGAGAGAATCTTCTAAGAGTTTGTGGTTTAAGTGGCTTCTTGGAGACCTGTATTAGATTCCGATCCACCAGTGCAGGTTTACTGTATCCCTTTTACTTTCAAATTTTCTTTAAACACAGAAATTGCATCGGGATTGAATACAAAAGCCACAATGCAGACTTAAGTAAAAGAAGAGTAAATCTTCTATGAGTTTGTGGTTTGAGCGGCTCCTGGGAGACCAGTATTAGATTGCGATGCACCAGTGCAGGTTTACTGTATCCCTTGGACCTTCACATTGACCATGAAACACAGAAATTGCATCGGGAAGGAATACAAAAGGCACAATGCCGACTAAAGTACAAGAAGAGAGAATCTTCTAAGAGTTTGTGGTTAAAGTGGCTTCTTGGAGACCTGTATTAGATTCCTATTCACCAGTGCAGGTTTACTGTATCCCTTTTATTTTCACATTTTCTTTAAACACAGAAATTGCATCGGGATTGAATACAAAAGTACAATGCAGACTTAAGTAAAAGAAGAGTAAATCTTCTATGAGTTTGTGGTTTTAGCGGCTCCTGGGAGACCAGTATTAGATTCCAACGCACCAGTGCAGAATTTACTCTATCCCTTGGACCTTCACATTGTCCATGAAACACAGAATTCGCATTGGGATTGAATACAACAGGGAAAATGCCGACATAAGGACAAGAAGAGTGAATCTTCTAAGAGTTTGCTGTGTGAGCGGCCCCTGGGAGACCAGTATTAGTTTCCGATGCAATAGTGCCGGTTTACTGTATCCCTTGGACCTTCACATTGACCATGAGACACAGAAATCGCATTGAGATTGAATTCAAAATGCACAATTCCGACATAAGGACAAGAAGAATGAATCATCGAAGAGTTTGTGTTATTAGCGGCTCCTGGGGGATCAGTATTAGATTCCGATGCACCAATGCAGGTTTACTGTATCAATTGGAACTTCATATTGACCATGAAACACCAAAATTGCATCGGGATTGAATGCAGACGGCACAATGCCGACTAAAGTACAAGAAGAGTGAATCTTCTAAGAGTTTGTAGATTGAGCGGCTCCTGGGAGAACAGTATTAGATTCCGATCCACCAGTGCAGGTTTACTGTATTTTCTTGGACTTTCACATTATCTTGAAACACAGATGTTGCATCAGGATTGAATACAAAACACAATGCCGACTTAAGTATAAGGAGAGTGAATCTTCTAGGAGTTTGTGGTTTGAGCGGCTCCTGGGAGACCAGTATTAGATTCCGATGATTCAGTGCAGGTTTACTCTATCCCTTGGACGTTCAAATTGACCACGAAACACAGAAATTGCATCGTGATATAATACAAAAGGGACAATGCCGACTTAAGTGGAAGAAGGGTGAATCTTCTAAGAGTTTGTGGTTTGAGCGGCTCCTGGGAGATCAGTAGTAGATTCTGATGCACCGGTTCTAGTTTACAGTATCCCTTGGACTTTCAGATTGACTTAAAACCCAGATATTGCATCGGGATTAACTACGAAAGCCACAATGCCGAGTTAAGGACAAGAAGAGTGAATCTTCTAAGAGTTTGTGGTTTGAGCGGCTCCTGAGAGACCAGTATTAGATTCCGGTGCACCAGGGCAGGTTTATTGTATTTTCTTGGACCCTCTCATTGACCATGAAACACAGAAATTGCTTCGGGATTGAATACGAAAGGCACAATGCAGACATAAGTACAAGAAGAGTGAATCCTCTAAGTATTTGTGGTTTGATCGGCTCCTGGGAGACTAGTATTAGATTCCGATGCACCAGTGCAGGTTTACTGTATCCCTTGGACCTTCACATTGACCATGAAACACAGAAATTGCAAAGGGATAGAATACAAAAGGCACAATGCCGACTGAAGTACAAGAAGAGTGAATCTTCTAAGAGGTTGTGGTTTGAGCGGCTCCTGGGAGACCAGTATTAGATTCCAACGCACCAGTGCAGAATTTACTCTATCCCTTGGACCTTCACATTGTTCATGAAACACAGAAATCGCATTGGGATTGAATACAACAAGGAAAATGCCGACTTAAGTACAAGAAGAGTGAATCTTCTAAGAGTTTGTGGTGTGAGCGGCTCTGGGAGGCCAGTATTAGATTCTGATGCACCAGTGCATGTTTACTGTATGCCTTGGACCTTCACTTTGGCCATGAAACACGGAAATTGCTTCGGGATTGAATACTAAAAGCACAATGCAAACTTAAGTACAAGAAAAGTGAATCTTCTAAGAGTTTGACGTTTGAGCGGCTCCTGGGAGAGCAGTATTAGATTCCAAAGCACCAGTGCAGGTTGACTGATCCCTTGGACTTTCACATAGACCATGAAACACAAAATTTACATCGAGATTGAATACAAGGAGGACAATGCGGACTTAAGTACAGGAAGAGTGAATCTTCTAAGAGTTTGTGGTTTGAGCGGCGCCTAGGAGACCAGTATTAGATTCCGATGAACCAGTGCAGGTTTACTGTATCCCTTGGACCTTCACATTGACCATGAAACACAGAAATTGCTTCGGGATTGAATACAAAAGGCACAATGCAGACTTAAGTAAAAGAAGAGTGAATCTTCTAAGAGTTTGTGGTGTGAGCGGCCCCTGGGAGACCAGTATTAGATTCCGATGCAATAGAGCTGGTTTACTGTATCCCTTGGACCTTCACATTGACCATGAGACACAGAAATCGCATTGAGACTGAATTTAAAATGCACAATTCCGACATAAGGACAAGAAGAATGAATCATCGAAGAGTTTGTGTTATTAGCGGCTCCTGGGGGATCAGTATTAGATTCCGATGCACCAGTGCAGATTTACTGTATCAATTGGACCTTCACATTGACCATGAAACACCAAAATTGCATCGGGATTGAATACAGACGGCACAATGCCGACCAAAGTATAAGAAGAGTGAATCTTCTAAGAGTTTGTGGATTGAGCGGCTCCTGGTGGAACAGTATTAGATTCCGATCCACCAGTGCAGGTTTACTGTATTTTCTTGGACTTTCACATTTTCTTGAAACACAGAAGTTGCTTTGGGATTGAATACAAAAGGCACAATGCCGACTTAAGTATAAGGAGAGTGAATCTTCTAAGAGTTTGTGGTTTGAACGGCGCCTAGGAGACCAGTACTAGATTCCGATGAACCAGTGCAGGTTTACTGTATCCCTTGGACCTTCAAATTGACCAGGAAATACAGAAATTGCATCGTGATATAATACAAAAGCTACAATGCCGACTTAAGTACAATAAGAGTGAATCTTCGAAGAGTTTGTGGTTTGAGCGGCTCCTGGGTGATCAGTATTAGATTTTGATGCACCAGTTCAGGTTTACTGTATCCCTTGCACTTTCAGATTGACTTGAAACACAGATATTGCATCGGGATTAAATACAAAAGGCACAATGCAGTCTTCAGTAAAAGAAAAGTGAATCTTCTAAGAGTTTGTGGTTTGAGCGGCTCCTGGGAGATCAGTAGTAGATTCTGATGCACCGGTTCTAGTTTACAGTATCCCTTGGACTTTCAGATTGACTTAAAACCCAGATATTGCATCGGGATTAACTACGAAAGCCACAATGCCGAGTTAAGGACAAGAAGAGTGAATCTTCTAAGAGTTTGTGGTTTGAGCGGCTCCTGAGAGACCAGTATTAGATTCTGGTGCACCAGGGCAGGTTTATTGTATTTTCTTGGACCCTCTCATTGACCATGAAACACAGAAATTGCTTCGGGATTGAATACGAAAGGCACAATGCAGACATAAGTACAAGAAGAGTGAATCCTCTAAGTATTTGTGGTTTGATCGGCTCCTGGGAGACTAGTATTAGATTCCGATGCACCAGTGCAGGTTTACTGTATCCCTTGGACCTTCACATTGACCATGAAACACAGAAATTGCAAAGGGATAGAATACAAAAGGCACAATGCCGACTGAAGTACAAGAAGAGTGAATCTTCTAAGAGGTTGTGGTTTGAGCGGCTCCTGGGAGACCAGTATTAGATTCCAACGCACCAGTGCAGAATTTACTCTATCCCTTGGACCTTCACATTGTTCATGAAACACAGAAATCGCATTGGGATTGAATACAACAAGGAAAATGCCGACTTAAGTACAAGAAGAGTGAATCTTCTAAGAGTTTGTGGTGTGAGCGGCTCTGGGAGGCCAGTATTAGATTCTGATGCACCAGTGCATGTTTACTGTATGCCTTGGACCTTCACTTTGGCCATGAAACACGGAAATTGCTTCGGGATTGAATACTAAAAGCACAATGCAAACTTAAGTACAAGAAAACTGAATCTTCTAAGAGTTTGACGTTTGAGCGGCTCCTGGGAGAGCAGTATTAGATTCCAAAGCACCAGTGCAGGTTGACTGATCCCTTGGACTTTCACATTGACCATGAAACACAAAATTTACATCGAGATTGAATACAAGGAGGACAATGCGGACTTAAGTACAGGAAGAGTGAATCTTCTAAGAGTTTGTGGTTTGAGCGGCGCCTAGGAGACCAGTATTAGATTCCGATGAACCAGTGCAGGTTTACTGTATCCCTTGGACCTTCACATTGACCATGAAACACAGAAATTGCTTCGGGATTGAATACAAAAGGCACAATGCAGACTTAAGTAAAAGAAGAGTGAATCTTCTAAGAGTTTGTGGTGTGAGCGGCCCCTGGGAGACCAGTATTAGATTCCGATGCAATAGAGCTGGTTTACTGTATCCCTTGGACCTTCACATTGACGATGAGACACAGAAATCGCATTGAGACTGAATTTAAAATGCACAATTCCGACATAAGGACAAGAAGAATGAATCATCGAAGAGTTTGTGTTATTAGCGGCTCCTGGGGGATCAGTATTAGATTCCGATGCACCAGTGCAGATTTACTGTATCAATTGGACCTTCACATTGACCATGAAACACCAAAATTGCATCGGGATTGAATACAGACGGCACAATGCCGACCAAAGTATAAGAAGAGTGAATCTTCTAAGAGTTTGTGGATTGAGCGGCTCCTGGTGGAACAGTATTAGATTCCGATCCACCAGTGCAGGTTTACTGTATTTTCTTGGACTTTCACATTTCCTTGAAACACAGAAGTTGCTTTGGGATTGAATACAAAAGGCACAATGCCGACTTAAGTATAAGGAGAGTGAATCTTCTAAGAGTTTGTGGTTTGAACGGCGCCTAGGAGACCAGTACTAGATTCCGATGAACCAGTGCAGGTTTACTGTATCCCTTGGACCTTCAAATTGACCAGGAAATACAGAAATTGCATCGTGATATAATACAAAAGCTACAATGCCGACTTAAGTACAATAAGGGTGAATCTTCGAAGAGTTTGTGGTTTGAGCGGCTCCTGGGTGATCAGTATTAGATTTTGATGCACCAGTTCAGGTTTACTGTATCCCTTGCACTTTCAGATTGACTTGAAACACAGATATTGCATCGGGATTAAATACAAAAGGCACAATGCAGTCTTCAGTAAAAGAAAAGTGAATCTTCTAAGAGTTTGTGGTTTGAGCGGCTCCTGGGAGACCAGTATTAGATTCCGGTGCACCAGGGCAGGTTTACTGTATACCTTGGACCTTCACATTGACCATGAAACACAGAAATTGCTTCGGGATTGTATACGAAAGGCACAATGCAGACTTAAGTCCAAGAAGAGTGAATCCTCTAAGTGTTTATGGTTTGATCGGCTCCTGGGAGACTAGTATTTGATTCCGATGCACCAGTGCAGGTTTACTGTATCCCTTGGACGTTCACATTGACTTGAAACACAGAAGTTGCATCTGGATTGAATACAAAAGCACAATCCCGTCTTCAAGACAAGAAGAGTGAATCTTCTAAGGGTTTGTGGTTTGAGCGGCTCCTGGGAGACCAGTATTAGATTCCGATGCGCCAGTGCAGGTTTATTGTATCCCTTGGACCTTCAAATTGTCCATGAAACACAGAAATTGCATCGTGATATAATACAAAAGGGACAATGCCGACTTAAGTACAAGAAGAGTAAATCTTCTAAGAGTTTGTTGTTTGAGCGGCTCCTGGGAGACCAGTATTAGATTGTGATGCACCAGTGCAGGTTTACTGTATCCCTTGGACCTTCACATTGACCATGAAACACAGAAATTACATCGGGATTGAATTCTGAAGGGACAATGCCGACTTAAGTACAAGAGGAGCGAATCTTATAAGAGTTTGTGGTTTGAGCGGCTCCTGGGAGACCAGTATTAGATTCCGATCCATTAGTGCAGGTTTACTGTATCCCTTGGATCATCACATTGACTTGAAACACAGAAGTTGCATCGGGATTGAATACAAAAGGCACAATGCCGACTTAAGTACGGGAAGAGTGAATCTTCTAAAAGTTTGTGGTTTGAGCGGCTTCTGGGAGGTAAGTATCAGATTCCGATGCACCAGTGCAGGTTTACTGTATCAATTGGACCTTTACATTGACCATAAAACATCGAAATTGCATCGGGATTGAATACAGAAGGCACAATGCCGACTAAAGTACAAGAAGAGTGAATCTTCTAAGAGTTTGTGGATTGAGCGGCTCCTGGGAGAACAGTATTAGATTCCGATCCACCAGTGCAAGTTTACTGTATCCCTTTGACTTTCACATTTTCTTGAAACACAGAAGTTACATCGGGATTGAATACAAAAGGCACAATGCCGACATAAGTATAAGGAGAGTGAATCATCTAAGAGTTTGTGGTTTGAGCGGCGCCTAGGAGACCAGTATTAAATTCCGATGAACCAGTGCAGGTTTGCTGTATCCCTTGGACCTTCACATTGACCATGAAACACAGAAATAGCTTCGGGATTCAATACAAAAGGCACAATGCAGACTTAAGTAAAAGAAGAGTGAATCTTCTAAGAGTTTGTGGTTTGATCGGATCCTGGGAGACCAGTATTAGATTCCGATGCACCAGTGCAGGTTTACTGTGTCCCTTGGACGTTCACATTGACTTGAAACACAGAAATTGCATCGTGATATAATACAAAAGGGACAATGCCGACTTATGTACAAGAAGAGTGAATCTTCTAAGAGTTTCTGGTTTGAGCGGTTCCTGAGAGACCAGTATTAGATTGCGAAGCACCAGTGCAGGTTTACTGTATCAATTTGACCTTCACATTGAGGATGAAACACAGAAAGTGCATCGGGATTGAATACAAAAGGCACAATGCCGACTTAAGTACAAGAGGAGTGAATCTTCTAAGTGTTTGTGGTTTGAGCGGCTCCTGGGAGACCAGTATGAGATTGCGATGCACCAGTGCAGGTTTACTGTATCCCTTGGAGCTTCACATTGACCATGACACACAGAAATTGCAAAGGGATAAAATACAAAAGGCACAATGCCGACTGAAGTACAAGAAGAGTGAATCTTCTAAGATTTTTTGGTTTGAGCGGCACCTGGTAGACCAGTGTTAGATTCCGGTGCACCAGGGCAGGTTTACTCTATTTCCTAGGACTTTCACATTATCTTGAAACACAGAAGTTTCATCGGGATTGAATACAAAAGCACAATGCCGACTTAAGTATAAGGACGGTGAATCTTCTAAGAGTTTGTGTTTTGAGCGGCTCCTGGGAGACCAGTATTAGATTCCGATGCGCCAGTGCAATTTTACTGTATCCCTTGGACCTCCAAATTGACCACAAAACACAGATATGGCATCGTGATATAATACAAAAGGGACAATGCCGACTTAAATACATGAAGAGTGTATCTTCTAAGAGTTTGTGGTTTGAGCGGCTCCTGGGAGATCAGTATTAGATTCTGATGCACCAGTTCTGGTTTACTGTATCCCTTGGACTTTCAGATTGACTTGAAACAGAGATATTGCATCGGGATTAAATACGAAAGCCACAATGCCGAGTTAAGTACAAGACGAGTTAATCTCCTAAGAGTTTGTGGTTTGAGCGGCTCCTGGGAGACCAGTATTAGATTCCGGTGCACCAGGGCAGGTTTACAGTATACCTTGGACCTTCACATTGACCATGAACGACAGAAATTGCTTCGGGATTGAATACAAAATGCACAATGCAGACTTAAGTACAAGAAGAGTGAATCCTCTAAGTGTTTGTGGTTTGATCGGCTCCTGGGAGACTAGTATTAGATTCCAATGCACCATTGCAGGTTTACTGTATCCCTTGGACGTTCACATTGACTTGAAACACAGAAGTTGCATCAGGATTGAATACAAAAGCACAATGCAGTCTTCAAGACAAGAAGAGTGAAACTTCTAAGGGTTTGTGGTTTGAGCGGGTCCTGGGGGAAAAGTATTAGATTCCGATTCACCAGCTCAGGTTTACTGTATCCCTTGGACCTTCACATTGACCATGAAACACAGAAATTGCAAAGGGATAGAGTACAAAAAGCACAAAGCCGACTGAAGTACAAGAAGAGTGAATCTTCTAAGAGTTTGTGGTTTGAGCGGCTCCTGGGTGACCAATATTAGATTCCAACGCACCAGTGCATGTTTACTATATCACTTGGACCTTCACTTTGGCCATGAAACACGGAAATTGCTTCGGGATTGAATACTAAATGCACAATGCAAACTTAAGTACAAGAAAAGTGAATCTTCTAAGAGATTGAGGTTTGAGCGGCTCCTGAGAGGCCACTATTAGGTTCCAAAGCACCAGTGCAGGTTGACTGATCCCTTGGACTTTCACATTGACCATGAAACACAAAAATTACATCGAGATTGAATACAAAAGGCACAATGCCGACTAAAGTACAAGAAGAGAGAATCTTCTAAGAGTTTGTGGTTTGAGCGGCTCCTGGGAGGCCAGTATTACATTCCGATGGACCAGTGCAGGTTTACTGTATCCCTTGGAACTGCACATTGACGATGAAACACAGAAATTTCAACGGGATATAATACAAATGGGAGAATGCCGACTTAAGTACAAGTAGAGTTAATCTTACAAGCTTTTGTGGTTTGAGCGGCTTCTGGGAGACCAGTATTAGATTCCGATGCACCAGTGCAGGTTTACTGTATCCCTTGGACCTTCACATTGACCATGAAACACAGAAATTTCTAAGGGATAGAATACAAAAGGCACAATGCCGACCGAAGAACAAGAAGATTGAATCTTCTAAGAGTTTGTGGTTTGAGCGGCTCCTGGGAGACAAGTATTAGATTCCGATCCTTTAGTGCAGGTTCACTTTATCCCTTGGACTATCACATTGACTTGAAACACAGATGTTGCATCGGGATTGAGTACAAAATGCACAATGCCGACTTAAGTACGGGAAGAGTGAATCTTCTAAGAGTTTTTGGTTTGAGCGGTTCCTGGGAGGCCAGTATTAGATTCCGATGCACCAGTGCAGGATTACTGTATCCCTTGGATCTTCACAGTGACCATGAAACACAGAAATCGCAACGGGATAGAATTCAAAGAGCACTATGCCGACTTAAGTACAAGAAGAGTAAATCTTCTAATAGTTTGTGGGTTTGAGCGGCGCCTTGGAGACCAGTATTAGATTCCGATGAACCAATGCAGGTTTACTGTATCCCTTGGACCATCACATTGACCATGAAACACAGAAATTGCTTCGGGATTGAATACAAAAGGCACAATGCAGACTTAAGTAAAAGAAGAGTGAATCCTCTAAGAGTTTGTGGTTTGTTCGGCTTCTGGGAGACTAGTATTAGATTCCGATGCACCAGTGCAGGTTTACTGTATCCCTTGGACGTTCACATTGACTTGAAACACAGAAGTTGCATCAGGATTGAATACAAAAGCACAAAGCCGTCTTCAAGACAAGAAGAGTGAATCTGCTAAGGGTTTGTGGTTTGAGCGGCTCCTGGGAGACCAGTATTAGATTCCAATGCACCAGTGCAGGTTTACTGTATCCCTTGGACCTTCAAATTGACCATGAAACACAGAAATTGCATCGTGATATAAAAAAAAGGGACTATGCCGACTTAGGTACAAGAAGATTGAATCTTCTAAGACCTTTTGGTTTGAGCGGTTCCTGAGAGACCAGTATTAGATTGCGATGCACCAGTGCAGGTTTACTGTATCCCTTGGACCTTCACATTGACCATGAAACACAGAAAGTTCATCGGGATAGAATACAAAAGGCACAATGCCGACTTAAGAACAAGAGGAGTGAATCTTCTAAGAGGTTGTGGTTTGAGCGGCTCCAGGGAGACCAGTATTAGATTGCGATGCACCAGTGCAGGTTTACTGTATCCCTTGGACCTTCACATTGGCCATGAAACACAGAAATTGCAAAGGGATAAAATACAAACGGCACAATGCCGACTGAAGTACAAGAAGAGTGAATCTTCTAAGAGTTTGTGGTTTGAGCGGCTCCTGGGAGACCAGTATTAGATTCCGGTGCACCAAGGCAGGTTTACTGTATACCTTGGACCTTCACATTGACCATGAAACACAGAAATTGCTTCGGGATTGAATACGAAAGGCACAAGCAGGCTTAGGTACAGGAAGAGTGAATCTTCTAAGAGTTTGTGGTTTGAGCGGCTCCTGGGAGACGAGTGTTAGATTCCGGTGCACCAGGGCAGGTTTACTGTATACCTTGGACCTTCACATTGACCATGAAACACAGAAATTGCTTCGGGAATGTATACGAAAGGCACAATGCAGACTTAAGTACAAGAAGAGTGAATTCTCTAAGTGTTTGTGGTTTGATCGGCTCCTGGGAGACTAGTATTAGATTCCGATGCACCGTGCAGGTTTACTGTATCCCTTGGACGTTCACATTGACTTGAAGCACAGAAGTTGCGTCAGGATTGAATACAAAAGCACAATCCCGTCTTCAACACAAGAAGAGTGAATCTTCTAAGGGTTTGAGGTTAGAGCGGCTCCTGGGAGACCAGTATTAGATTGCGATGCACCAGTGCAGGTTTACTGTATCCCTTGGACCTTCACATTGACCATGAAACTCAGAAATTGCATCGGGATTGAATACAAAAGGCACAATGCCGACTAAAGTACAAGAAGAGAGAATCTTCTAAGAGTTTGTGGTTTAAGTGGCTCCTTGGAGACCTGTATTAGATTCCGATCCACCAGTGCAGGTTTACAGTATCCCTTTTACTTTCACATTTTCTTGAAACACAGAAATTGCATCGGGATTGAATACAAAAGCCACAATGCAGACTTAAGTAAAAGAAGAGTAAATCTTCTAAGAGTTTGTGGTTTGAGCGGCTCCTGGGAGGCCAGTATTACATTCCGATGGACCAGTGCAGGTTTACTGTATCCCTTGGAACTTCACATTGACCATGAAACACTGAAATTGCAACGGGATATAATACAAATGGGAGAATGCCGACTTAAGTACAAGTAGAGTTAATCTTACAAGCTTTTGTGGTTAGAGCGGCTCCTGGGAGACCAGTATTAGATTGCGATGCACCAGTGCAGGTTTACTGTATCCCTTGGACCTTCACATTGACCATGAAACTCAGAAATTGCATTGGGATTGAATACAAAAGGCACAATGCCGACTAAAGTACAAGAAGAGAGAATCTTCTAAGATTTTGTGGTTTAAGTGGCTCCTTGGAGACCTGTATTAGATTCCGATCCACCAGTGCAGGTTTACTGTATCGCTTGGACTTTCACATTGACTTGAAACACAGAAGTTGAATCGGGACTCAACACAAAAGGCACAATGCCGACTTATGTACAAGAAGAGTGAATCTTCTGAGACATTGTGGTTAGGGCGGCTCCTGGGAGACCAGTATTAAATTCCGACGCACCAGCGCAGGTATACTGTATCCCTTGGACCTTCACATTGACCATGAGACACAGAAATTGCATCCTTCACATTGACCATGAGTCATAGATATCGCATTGGAATTGAATTCAAAAGGCACAATGCCGACATAAGGACAAGAAGAATGATTCTCCAAAGAGTTTGTGCTTTGAGCGGCTCCTGGGAGACCAGTATTGGATTCCGATCCATTAGTGCAGGTTTACATTTTCCCTTGGACTATCATATTGACTTGAAACACAGAAGTTTCATCGGGATTGAGTACAAAATGCACAATGCCGACTTAAGTACAGGAAGAGTGAATCTTCTAAGAGTTTTTGGTTTGAGCGGCTCCTGGGAGGCCAGTATTAGATTCCGATGCACCAGTGCAGGATTACTGTATCCCTTGGATCTTCACAGTGACCATGAAACACAGAAATCGCAATGGGATTGAATACAAAGAGCACAATGCCGACTTGAGTACAAGAAGAGTGAGTCTTATAAGAGTTTGTGCTTTAAGCGGCCCCTGGGAGACCTGTATTAGATTCCGATGCACCAGTGCAGGTTTACTGTGTCAATCGGACGCTTACATTGACCATGAAACACCGAAATTGCATCGGGTTTGAATACAGGAGGCACAATACCGACTAAAGTACAAGAAGAGTGAATCTTCTAAGAGTTTGTGGATTGAGCGGCTCCTGGGAGAACAGTATTAGATTCCGATCCACCAGTGCAGGTTTACTGTATCCCTTCGACTTTCACATTTTCTTGAGACACAGAAGTTGCATCGGGATTGAATACAAAAGGCACAATGCCGACTTAAGTATAAGGAGAGTGAATTTTCTAATAGTTTGTGGTTTGAGCGGCGCCTAGGAGACCAGTATTAGATTCCGATGAACCAATGCAGGTTTACTGTATCCCTTGGACCTTCAAATTGACCATGAAACACAGAAATTGCTTCGGGATTGAATACAAAAGGCACAATGCAGACTTAAGCAAAAGAAGAGTGAATCCTCTAAGAGTTTGTGGTTTGAGCGGCTCCTGGAAGACCAGTATTAGATTCTGATGCACCAGTGCAGGTTTACTTTATCCCTTGGACCTTCACATCGACCATGAAACACAGAAATTGCATCGGGATTGAATACTGAAGGCAGAATGCCGACTTAAGTACATGAAGAGCGAATCTTCTAAGAGTTTGTGGTTTGAGCGGTTCCTGAGAGACCAGCATTAGATTGCGATTCACCAGTGCAGGTTTACTGTATCCCTTGGACCTTCACATTGAGCATGAAACACAGAAAGTGCATCGGGATTGAATACAAAAGGCACAATGCCGACTTAAGAACAAGAGGAGTGAATCATCTAAGAGTTTGTGGTTTGAGCAGCTCCTCGGAGACCAGTATTAGATTGCGATGCACCAGTGTAGGTTTACTGTATCCCTTGGACCTTCACATTGACCATGAAATACAGAAATTGCAAAAGGATAAAATACAAAAGGCACAATGCCGACTGAAGTACAAGAAGAGTGAATGTTCTAAGATTTTTTGGTTTGAGCGGCTCATGGGAGAGCAGTATTAGATTCCAACGCACCAGTGCAGAATTTACTCTATCCCTTGGACCTTCACATTGTCCATGAAACACAGAATTCGCATTGGGATTGAATACAACAGGGAAAATGCCGACTTAAGTACAAGATGAGTGAATCTTTTAAGAGTTTGTGGTGTGAGCGGCCCTTGGGAGATCAGTATTAGTTTCCGATGCAATAGTGCTGGTTTACTGTATCCCTTGATCCTTCACATTGACCATGAAACACCAAAATTGCATCGGGATTGACTGCAGACGGCACAATGCCGACTAGAGTACAAGAAGAGTGAATCTTCTAAGAGTTTGTAGATTGAGCGCCTCCTGGGAGAACAGTATTAGATTCCGATCCACCAGTGCAGGTCTACTGTAGTTTCTTGGACTTTCACATTATCTTGAAACACAGAAGTTGCATCGGGATTGAATACAAATGCACAATGCCGACTTAAGTATAAGGAGAGTGAATCTTCTAAAAGTTTGTGGTTTGAGCGGCTCCTGGGAGACCAGTATTGGACTCCGATGCGCCAGTGCAGGTTTACTGTATCCCTTGGACCTTCAAATTGACCACGAAACACAGAAATGGCATCGTGATATAATACAAAACGGACAATGTCGTCTTCAGTACAAGAAGAGTGAATCTTCTAAGAGTTGGTAGTTTGAGCGGCTCCTGGTAGATCAGTATTAGATTCTGATGCACCAGTTCTAGTTTACTGTATCCCTTGGATTTTCAGATTGACTTGAAACACAGATATTGCATCGGGATTAAATACGAAAGCCACAATGCCGAGTTTAGTACAAGAAGAGTGAATCTTCTAAGAGTTTGTGGTTTGAGTGGCTCCTGGGACACAAGTATTAGATTCCGGTGCACCAGGGCAGGTTAATTGTATACCTTGGACCTTCACATTGACCATGAAACACAGAAATTGCTCCGGGATTGAATACGAAAGGCACAATGCAGACTTAAGTACAAGAAGAGTGAATCCTCTAAGTATCTGTGGTTTGATCCGCTCCTGGGAGAGTAGTATTAGATTCCGATGCACCAGTGCAGGTTTACTGTATCCCTTGGACGTTCACATTGACTTGAAACACAGAAGTTGCATCAGGATTGAATACAAAAGCACAATGCCGTCTTCTTGATAAGAAGAGTGAATCTTCTAAGGGTTTTTGGTTTGAGCGGCTCCTGGGAGATCAGTATTAGATTCCGATGCATCAGTGCAGGTTTACTGTATCCCTTGGACCTTCACATTGACCATGAAACACAGAAATTGCAAAGGGATAGAATACAAAAGGCACAATGCCGACTGAAGTACAAGAAGAGTGAATCTTCTAAGAGTTTGTGGTTTGAGTGGCTCCTGGGAGACAAGTATTAGATTCCGGTGCACCAGGGCAGGTTTATTGTATACCTTGGACCTTCACATTGACCATGAAACACAGAAATTGCTCCGGGATTGAATACGAAAGGCACAATGCAGACTTAAGTACAAGAAGAGTGAATCCTCTAAGTATCTGTGGTTTGATCCGCTCCTGGGAGAGTAGTATTAGATTCCGATGCACCAGTGCA
The DNA here is from genome assembly GCF_021461385.2 of Schistocerca piceifrons. Taxonomy (NCBI): domain Eukaryota; kingdom Metazoa; phylum Arthropoda; class Insecta; order Orthoptera; family Acrididae; genus Schistocerca; species Schistocerca piceifrons. The sequence goes on along the minus strand of NC_060149.1, from coordinate 958,103,550 downwards.
GGTTTACTGTATCCCTTGGACGTTCACATTGACTTGAAACACAGAAGTTGCATCAGGATTGAATACAAAAGCACAATGCCGTCTTCAAGATAAGAAGAGTGAATCTTCTAAGGGTTTGTGGTTTGAGCGGCTCCTGGGAGACCAGTATTAGATTCCGATGCACCAGTGCAGGTTTACTGTATCCCTTGGACCTTCACATTGACCATGAAACACAGAAATTGCAAAGGGATAGAATACAAAAGGCACAATGCCGACTGAAGTACAAGAAGAGTGAATCTTCTAAGAGTTTGTGGTTTGAGCGGCTCCTGGGAGACCAGTATTAAATTCCAACGCACCAGTGCAGAATTTACTCTATCCCTTGGACCTTCACATTGTCCATGAAACACAGAGATCGCATTGGGATTGAATACAACAGGGAAAATGCCGACTTAAGTACAAGAAGTGTGAATCTTCTAAGAATTTGTGGTGTGAGCGGCTCTGGGAGGCCAGTATTAGATTCCGATGCCATAGTGCTGGTTTACTGTATCCCTTGGACCTTCACATTGACCATGAGACACAGAAATCGCATTGAGATTGAATTCAAAATGCACAATTCCGACATAAGTACAAGAAGAATGAATCATCGAAGAGTTTGTGTTATTAGCGGCTCCTGGGGGATCAGTATTAGATTCCGATGCACCAGTGCAGTTTTACTGTATCAACTGGACCTTCACATTGACCATGAAGCATCAAAATTGCATCGGGATTGAATACAGACGGCACAATGCCGACTAAAGTACATGAAAAGTGAATCTTCTAAGAGTTTGTGGATTGAGCTGCTCCTGGGAGAACAGTATTAGATTCCGATCCATTAGTGGAGGTTTACTTTATCCCTTGGATTATCACATTGACTTGAAACACAGAAGTTGCATCGGGATTGAATACAAAAGGCACAATGCCGACTTAAGTACAAGAAGAGTGAATCTTCAAGAGATTGTGGTTTGAGCGGCTCCTGGGAGACCAGTATTTGATTCCGATGCACCAGCGCAGGTTTACTGTATGCCTTGGACATTCACATTGACGATGAAACACAGAAATTGCAACGGGATATAATACAAAAGGGAAAATGCCGAGTTAAGTACAAGAAGAGTGAATCTTCTAAGAGTTTGTGGTTTCAGCGGCTCCTGGGTGGCCAGTATTAGATTCTGATGCACCAGTGCATGTCTACTGTATGCCTTGGACCTTCACTTTGGCCATGAAACACAGAAATTGCTTCGGGATTGAATACTAAATGCACAATGCAAACTTAAGTACAAGAAAAGTGAATCTTCTAAGAGGTTGAGGTTTGAGCGGCTCCTGGGAGACCAGTATTAGATTCTAAAGCACCAGTGCAGGTTGACGGATCCCTTGGACTTTCACATTGACCATGAAACACAAATATTACATCGAGATTGAATACAAGGAGGACAATGCCGACTTATGTACAGGAAGAGTGAATCTTCTAAGAGTTTGTGGTTTGAGCGGCACCTGGGAGGCCAGTATTAGATTCCGATGCACCAGTGCAGGTTTACTGTATCCCTTGGACCTTCACATTGAGCATGAAACACAGAAAGTGCATCGGGATTGAATACAAAAGGCACAATGCCGACTTAAGAACAAGAGGAGTGAATCTTCTAAGAGTTTGTGGTTTGAGCGGCTCCTGGGAGATCAGTATTAGATTCTGATGCACCAGTTCTAGTTTATTGTATCCCTTGGACTTTCAGACTTACTTGAAACACAGATATTGCATCGGGATTAAATACGAATGCCACAATGCCGAGTTAAGTACAAGAAGAGTGAATCTTCTAAGACTTTGTGGTTTGAGCGGCTCCTGGGAGACCAGTATTAGATTCCGGTGCACCAGGGCAGGTTTACTGTATACCTTGGACCTTCACATTGACCTTGAAACACAGAAATTGCTTCGGGATTGAATACGAAAGGCACAATGCAGACTTAGGTACAGGAAGAGTGAATCTTCTAAAAGTTTGTGGTTTGAGCGGCTCCTGGGTGGCCAGTATTAGATTCTGATGCACCAGTGCATGTTTACTGTATGCCTTGGACCTTCACTTTGGCCATGAAACACAGAAATTGCTTCGGGATTGAATACTAAATGCACAATGCAAACTTAAGTACAAGAAAAGTGAATCTTCTAAGAGGTTGAGGTTTGAGCGGCTCCTGGGAGACCAGAATTAGATTCTAAAGTACCAGTGCAGGTTGACTGATCCCTTGGACTTTCACATTGACCATGAAACACAAATATTACATCGAGATTGAATACAAGGAGGACAATGCCGACTTATGTACAGGAAGAGTGAATCTTCTAAGAGTTTGTGGTTTGAGCGGCACCTGGGAGGCCAGTATTAGATTCCGATGCACCAGTGCAGGTTTACTGTATCCCTTGGACCTTCACATTGAGCATGAAACACAGAAAGTGCATCGGGATTGAATTCAAAAGGCACAATGCCGACTTAAGAACAAGAGGAGTGAATCTTCTAAGAGTTTGTGGTATGATCGGCTCCTGGGAGATCAGTATTAGATTCTGATGCACCAGTTCTAGTTTATTGTATCCCTTGGACTTTCAGATTTACTTGAAACACACATATTGCATCGGGATTAAATACGAAAGCCACAATGCCGAGTTAAGTACAAGAAGAGTGAATCTTCTAAGACTTTGTGGTTTGAGCGGCTCCTGGGAGACCAGTATTAGATTCCGGTGCACCAGGGCAGGTTTACTGTATACCTTGGACCTTCACATTGACCATGAAACACAGAAATTGCTTCGGGATTGAATACGAAAGGCACAATGCAGACTTAGGTACAGGAAGAGTGAATCTTCTAAAAGTTTGTGGTTTGAGCGGCTCCTGGGAGACCAGTATTAGATTCCGGTGCACCAGGGCAGGTTTACTGTATACCTTGGACCTTCACATTGACCATGAAACACAGAAATTGCTTCGGGATTGTATACGAAAGGCACAATGCAGACTTAAGTACAAGAATAGTGAATCCTCTAAGTATTTGTGGTTTGATCGGCTCCTGGGAGACTAGTATTAGATTCCGATGCACCAGTGTAGGTTTACTGTATCCCTTGGACGTTCACATTGACTTGAAACACAGAAGTTGCATCAGGATTGAATACAAAAGCACAATCCCGTCTTCAAGACAAGAAGAGTGAATCTTCTAAGGGTTTGTGGTTTGAGCGGCTCCTGGGAGACCAGTATTAGATTGCGATGCACCAGTGCAGGTTTACTGTATCCCTTGGACCTTCACATTGACCATGAAACACAGAAATTGCATCGGGATTGAATACAAAAGTCACAATGCCGACTAAAGTACAAGAAGAGAGAATCTTCTAAGAGTTTGTGGTTTAAGTGGCTCCTTGGAGACCTGTATTAGATTCCGATCCACCAGTGCAGGTTTAAAGTATCCCTTTTACTTTCACATTTTCTTGAAACACAGAAATTGCATCGGGATTGAATACAAAAGCCACAATGCAGACTTAAGTAAAAGAAGAGTAAATCTTCTAAGAATTTGTGGTTTGAGCGGCTCCTGGGAGGCCAGTATTACATTCCGATGGACCAGTGCAGGTTTACTGTATCCCTTGGAACTTCACATTGACGATGAAACACAGAAATTGCAACGGGATATAATACTAATGGGAGAATGCCGACTTAAGTACAAGTAGAGTTAATCTTACAAGCTTTTGTGGTTTGAGCGGCTTCTGGGAGACCAGTATTAGATTCCGATGCACCAGTGCAGGTTTACTGTATCCCTTGGACCTTCACATTGACCATGAAACACAGAAATTGCTAAGGGATAGAATACAAAAGGAACAATGCCGACCGAAGTACAAGAAGATTGAATCTTCTAAGAGTTTGTGGTTTGAGCGGCTGCTGGGTGACCAGTATTAGATTCCAACGCAACAGTGCAGAATTTACTCTATCCCTTGGACCATCACATTGACCAGGAAGCACAGAAATCTCATCGGCATCGGATACAAAAAGCACAATGCCAACTTAAGTGCAAAACGAGCGAATCTTCTAAGAGTTTGTGCTTTGTACGGCTCTTAAGAGACCAGTATTAGATTCCGATGCACCAGTGCAGGTTTACTGTATCGCTTGGACTTTCACATTGACGATGAAACACAGAAATTGCATCGGGATATAATGCAAAAGGGACAATGCCGACTTAAGTACAAGGAGAGTGAATCTTCTAAGAGTTTATGGTTTGAGCGGCTCCTGAGAGACCAGTATTAGATTCCGATGCACCAGTGCAGGATTACTGTATCCCTTGGACCTTCACATTGACCATGAGACACAGAAATTGCATCCTTCACATTGACCATGAGTCATAGATATCGCATTGGAATTGAATTGAAAAGGCACAATGCCGACATAAGGACAAGAAGAATGAATCTTCGATGAGTTTGTGCTTTGAGCGGCTCCTGGGACACCAGTATTAGATTCCGATCCATTAGTGCAGGTTTACATTATCCCTTGGACTATCACATTGACTTGAAACACAGAAGTTGCATCGGGATTGAGTACAAAATGCACAATGCCGACTTAAGTACAGGAAGAGTGAATCTTCTAAGAGTTTTTGGTTTGAGCGGCTCCTGGGAGACCAGTATTAGAGTCCGATGCACCAGTGCAGGGTTACTGTATCCCTTGGATCTTTACAGTGACCATGAAACACAGAAATCGCAACGGGATAGAATACAAAGAGCACAATGCCGACTTGAGTACAAGAAGAGTGAGTCTTGTAAGAGTTTGTGTTTGAGCGGCCCCTGGGAGACCTGTATTAGATTCCGGTGCACCAATGCAGGTTTACTGTGTCAATCGGACGCTTACATTGACCATGAAACACCGAAATTGCATCGGGATTGAATACAGGAGGCACAATGCCGACTAAAGTACAAGAAGAGTGAATCTTCTAAGAGTTTGTGGATTGAGCGGCTCCTGGGAGAACAGTATTAGATTCCGATCCACCAGTGCAGGTTTACTGTATCCCTTCGACTTTCACATTTTCTTGAAACACAAAAGTTGCATCGGGATTGAATACAAAAGGCACAATGCCGACTTAAGTATAAGGAGAGTGAATCTTCTAATAGTTTGTGGTTTGAGCGGCGCCTAGGAGACCAGTATTAGAGTCCGATGAACCAATGCAGTTTTACTGTATCCCTTGGACCTTCACATTGACCATGAAACACAGAAATTGCTTCGGGATTGAATACAAAAGGCACAATGCAGACTTAAGTAAAAGAAGAGTGAATCCTCTAAGAGTTTGTGGTTTGAGCGGCTCCTGGAAGACCAGTATTAGATTCTGATGCACCAGTGCAGGTTTACTTTATCCCTTGGACCTTCATATCGACCATGAAACACAGAAATTGCATCGGGATTGAATACAAAAGGCACAATGCCGACTTAAGGACAAGAGGAGTGAAACTTCTAAGAGTTTGTGGTTTGAGCAGCTCCTGGGAGACCAGTATTAGATTGCGATGCACCAGTGTAGCTTTACTGTATCCCTTGGACCTTCACATTGACCATGAAACACAGAAATTGCAAAGGGATAAAATACAAAAGGCACAATGCCGACTGAAGTACAAGAAGAGTGAATGTTCTAAGATTTTTTAGTTTTAGCGGCTCCTGGGAGACCAGTATTAGATTCCAACGCACCAGTGCAGAATTTACTCTATCCCTTGGACCTTCACATTGTCCATGAAACACAGAATTCGCATTGGGATTGAATACAACAGGGAAAATGCCGACTTAAGTACAAGATGAGTGAATCTTCTAAGAGTTTGTGGTGTGAGCGGCCCCTGGGAGACCAGTATTAGTTTCCGATGCAATCGTGCTGGTTTACTGTATCCCTTGGACCTTCACATTGACCATGAAACACCAAAATTGCATCGGGATTGAATGCAGACGGCACAATGCCGACTAAAGTACAAGAAGAGTGAATCTTCTAAGAGTTTGTAGATTGAGCGGCTCCTGGGAGAACAGTATTAGATTCCGATCCACCAGTGCAGGTTTACTGTATTTTCTTGGACTTTCACATTATCTTGAAACAAAGAAGTTGCATCGGGATTGAATACAAAAGCACAATGCCGACTTAAGTATAAGGAGAGTGAATCTTCTAAGAGTTTGTGACTTGAGCGGCTCCTGGGAGACCAGTATTGGATTCCGATGCGCCAGTGCAGGTTTACTGTATCCCTTGGACCTTCAAATTGACCACGAAACACAGAAATTGCATCGTGATATAATACAAAAGGGACAATGCCGACTTAAGTACAAGAAGAGTGAATCTTCTAAGAGTTTGTGGTTTGAGCGGCTCCTGGTAGATCAGTATTAGATTCTGATGCACCAGTTCTAGTTCACAGTATCCCTTGGACTTTCAGATTGACTTGAAACACAGATATTGCATCGGGATTAAATACGAAAGCCACAATGCCGAGTTTAGTACAAGAAGAGTGAATCTTCTAAGAGTTTGTGGTTTGAGCGGCTCCTGGGAGACAAGTATTAGATTCCGGTGCACCAGGCCAGGTTTACTGTATACCTTGGACCTTCACATTGACCATGAAACACAGAAATTGCTTCGGGATTTAATACGAAAGGCACAATGCAGACTTAAGTACAAGAAGAGTGAATCCTCTAAGTATTTGTTGTTTGATCGGCTCCTGGGAGACTAGTATTAGATTCCGATGCACCAGGGCAGGTTTACTGTATCCCTTGGACGTTCACATTGACCATGAAACACAGAAATTGCAAAGGGATAAAATACAAAAGGCACAATGCCGACTGAAGTACAAGAAGAGTGAATGTTCTAAGATTTTTTAGTTTTAGCGGCTCCTGGGAGACCAGTATTAGATTCCAACGCACCAGTGCAGAATTTACTCTATCCCTTGGACCTTCACATTGTCCATGAAACACAGAATTCGCATTGGGATTGAATACAACAGGGAAAATGCCGACTTAAGTACAAGATGAGTGAATCTTCTAAGAGTTTGTGGTGTGAGCGGCCCCTGGGAGACCAGTATTAGTTTCCGATGCAATCGTGCTGGTTTACTGTATCCCTTGGACCTTCACATTGACCATGAAACACCAAAATTGCATCGGGATTGAATGCAGACGGCACAATGCCGACTAAAGTACAAGAAGAGTGAATCTTCTAAGAGTTTGTAGATTGAGCGGCTCCTGGGAGAACAGTATTAGATTCCGATCCACCAGTGCAGGTTTACTGTATTTTCTTGGACTTTCACATTATCTTGAAACAAAGAAGTTGCATCGGGATTGAATACAAAAGCACAATGCCGACTTAAGTATAAGGAGAGTGAATCTTCTAAGAGTTTGTGGTTTGAGCGGCTCCTGGGAGACCAGTATTGGATTCCGATGCGCCAGTGCAGGTTTACTGCATCCCTTGGACCTTCAAATTGACCACGAAACACAGAAATTGCATCGTGATATAATACAAAAGAGACAATGCCGACTTAAGTACAAGAAGAGTGAATCTTCTAAGAATTTGTGGTTTGAGCGGCTCCTGGTAGATCAGTATTAGATTCTGATGCACCAGTTCTAGTTCACAGTATCCCTTGGACTTTCAGATTGACTTGAAACACAGATATTGCATCGGGATTAAATACGAAAGCCACAATGCCGAGTTTAGTACAAGAAGAGTGAATCTTCTAAGAGTTTGTGGTTTGAGCGGCTCCTGGGAGACAAGTATTAGATTCCGGTGCACCAGGCCAGGTTTACTGTATACCTTGGACCTTCACATTGACCATGAAACACAGAAATTGCTTCGGGATTTAATACGAAAGGCACAATGCAGACTTAAGTACAAGAAGAGTGAATCCTCTAAGTATTTGTTGTTTGATCGGCTCCTGGGAGACTAGTATTAGATTCCGATGCACCAGTGCAGGTTTACTGTATCCCTTGGACGTTCACATTGACTTGAAACACAGAAGTTGCATCAGGATTGAATACAAAAGCACAATGCCGTCTTCATGATAAGAAGAGTGAATCTTCTGAGGGTTTGTGGTTTGAGCGGCACCTGGGAGACCAGTATTAGATTCCGATGCACCAGTGCAGGTTTACTGTATCCCTTGGACCTTCAAATTGACCATGAAACACAGAAATTGCAAAGGGATAGAATACAAAAGGCACAATGCCGACTGAAGTACAAGAAGAGTGAATCTTCTAAGAGTTTGTAGTTTGAGCGGCTCCTGGGAGACCAGTATTAAATTCCAACGCACCAGTGCAGAATTTACTCTATCCCTTGGACCTTCACATTGTCCATGAAACACAGAAATCGCATTGGGATTGAATACAACAGAGAAAATCCCGACTTAAGTACAAGAAGAGTGAATCTTACAAGAGATTGTGGTTTGAGCGGCTCCTGGGAGAGCAGTATTTGATTCCGATGCACCAGTGAAGGTTTACTGCATCAATTGGACCTTTACAATGACCATGAAACACCGAAATTGCATCGGGATTGAATACAGAAGGCACAATACCGACTAAAGTACAAGAAGAGTGAATCTTCTATGAGTTTGTGGATTGAGCGGCTCCTGGGAGAACAGTATTAGATTCCGATCCACCCGTGCAGGTTTACTGTATCCCTTGGACTTTCACATTTTCTTGAAACACAGAAGTTGCAATGGGATTGAATACAAATGTCACAATGCCGACTTAAGTATAAGGAGAGTGAATCCCCTAAGAGTTTGTGGTTTGAGCGTGCCTAGGGGACCAGTATTAGATTCCGATGAACCAGTGCAGGTTTACTGTATCCCTTGGGCCTTCACATTGACCATGAAACACAGAAATTGCTTCGGGATTGAATACAAAAGGCACAATGCAGACTTAAGTAAAAGAAGAGTGAATCTTCTAAGAGTTTGTGGTGTGAGCGGCCCCTGGGAGACCAGTATTAGATTCCGATGCAATAGAGCTGGTTTACTGTATCCCTTGGACCTTCACATCGACCATGAGACACAGAAATCGCATTGAGATTGAATTCAAAATGCACAATTCCGACATAAGGACAAGAAGAATGAATCATCGAAGAGTTTGTGTTTTTAGCGGCTCCTGGGGGATCAGTATTAGATTCCGATGCACCAGTGCAGGTTTACTGTATCAATTGGACCTTCACATTGACCATGAAACACCAAAATTGGATCGGGATTGAATACAGACGGCATAATGCCGACTAAAGTACAAGAAGAGTGGATCTTCTAAGAGTTTGTGGATTGAGCGGCTCCTGGCGGAACAGTATTAGATTCCGATCCACCAGTGCAGGTTTACTGTATCCCTTGGACTTTCACATTTTCTTGAAACACAGAAGTTGCATTGGGATTGAATACAAAAGGCACAATGCCGACTTAAGTATAAGGAGAGTGAATCTTCTAAGAGTTTGTGGTTTGAACGGCGCCTAGGAGACCAGTATTAGATTCCGATGAACCAGTGCAGGTTTACTGTATCCCTTGGACCTTCACATTGACCATGAAACACAGAAATTGCTTCGGGATTGAATACAAAAGGCACAATACAGTCTTCAGTAAAAGAAGAGTGAATCTTCTAAGAGTTTGTGGTTTGAGCGGCTCCTGGGAGACCAGTATTAGATTCCGAAGCACCAGTTCAGGTTTATTGTATCCCTTGCACTTTCAGATTGGCTTGAAACACAGATATTGCATCGGGATTAAAAACGAAAGCCACAATGCCGACTTAAGTACAGGAAGAGTGAATCTTCTAAGAGTTTGTGGTTTGAGCGGCTCCTGGGAGACCAGTATTAGATACCGGTGCACCAGGGCAGGTTTACTGTATACCTTGGACATTCACATTGACCATGAAACACAGAAATTGCTTCGGGATTGTATACGAAAAGCACAATGCAGACTTAAGTACAAGAAGAGTGAATCCTCTAAGTGTTTGTGGTTTGATCGGCTCCTGGGAGACTAGTATTAGATTACGATGCACCAGTGCAGGTTTACTGTATTCCCTGGACGTTCACATTGACTTGAAACACAGAAATTGCATCGTGATTGAATTCTGAAGGGACAATGCCGACTTAAGTACAAGAAGAGTGAATCTTCTAAGAGGTTGTTGTTTGAGCGGCTCCTGGGAGACCAGTATTAGATTGCGATGCACCAGTGCAGATTTACTGTATCCCTTGGACCGTCACATTGACCATGAAACACAGAAATTGCATAGGGATTGAATACAAAAGGCACAATGCCGACTTAAGGACAAGAAGAGTGAATCTTTAAAGAGTTTGTGCTTTGATCGGCTCCTGGGAGACCAGAATTAGATTCCGATGCACCAGTGCAGGTTTACTGTATCCCTTGGACCTTCACATTGACCATGAAACACAGAAATTACATCGGGATTGAATTCTGAAGGGACAATGCCGACTTAAGTACAAGAGGAGCGAGTTTTCTAAGAGTTTGTGGTTTGAGCGGCTCCTGGGAGACCAGTATTAGATTCCGATGCACCAGTGCAGGTTTACTGTATCAATTGGACCTTTACAATAACCATGAAACACCGAAATTGCATCGAGATTGAATACAGAAGGCACAATACCGACAAAAGTGAAGAAGAGTGAATCTTCTATGAGTTTGTGGATTGACCGGCTCCTGGGAGAACAGTATTAGATTCCGATCCACCAGAGCAGGTTTACTGTATCCCTTGGACTTCCACATTTTCTTGAAACACAGAAGTTGCAACGGGTTTGAATACAAAAGTCACAATGCCGACTTAAGTATAAGGGAGTGAATCTTCTAAGAGATTGTGGTTTGAGCAGCGCCTAGGAGACCAGTATTAGATCCCGATGTACCAGTGCAGGTTTACTGTATCCCTCGGACCTTCACATTGACCATGAAACACAGAAATTGCTTCGGGATTGAATACAAAAGGCACAATGCCGACTTAAGAACAAGAAGAGTGAATCTTCTAAGAGTTTGTGCTTTGATCGGCTCCTGGGAGACCAGAATTATAATCCGATGCACCAGTGCAGGTTTACTGTATCCCTTGGTCCTTCAATTTGACTATGAAACACAGAAATCGCATCGTGATGTAATACAAAAGGGACAATGCCGACTTAAGTACAAGAAGAGTGAATGTTCTAAGAGTTTGTGGTTTGAGCGGCTCCTTGGAGACCAGTATTAGATTCCGATGCACCAGTGCAGGTTTACTGTTTCCCTTGGACCTTCCCATTGACCATGAAACACAGAATTTGCTCGGGGTTGAAAGCAAAAGGCACAATGCTGACTTAAGTACAAGAAGAGTGAATCTTCTAAGAGTTGAAGGTTTGAGCGGCTCCTATTAGACCAGCATTAGATTCCAAAGCACCAGTGCAGGTTTACTGATACCTTGGACTTTCACATTGACCATGAAACACAGAAATTACATCGGGATTGAATTCTGAAGGCACAATGCCGACTTAAGTACAAGAGGAGCGAATCTTCTAAGAGTTTGTGGTTTGGCGGCTCCTGGGATGCCAGTATTAGACTCCGATGCACCAGTGCAGGATTACTGTATCCCTTGGATCTTCACATTGTCGATGAAACACAGAAATCGCAACGGGATAGAATACAAAGAGCACAATGCCGACTTAAGTACAAGAAAAGTGAATCTTGTAAGAGTTTGTGGTTTGAGCGGCCCCTGGGAGACCTGTATTAGATTACGATGCACCAGTGCAGGTTTACTGTATCAATTGGACCTTTACATTGACCATAAAACACCGATATTGCGTCGGGATTGAATACAGAAGGCACAATGCCGACTAAAGTACAAGAAGAGTGAATCTTCTAAGAGTTTGTGGATTGAGCGGCTCCTGGGAGACCAGTATTAGATATCGATGCACCAGTGCAGGTTTACTGTGTCCCTTGGACGTTCACATTGACTTGAAACACAGAAATTGCATCGTGATATAATACAAAAGGGAAAATGCCGACTTAAGTACAAGAAGAGTGAATCTTCCAAGAGTTTGTGGTTTGAGCGGCGCCTGGGAGACCAGTATTAGATTGCGAAGCACCAGTGGTGGTTTACTGTATCCCTTGGACCTTCGCATTGACCGTGAAACACAGAAATTGAATCGGGATTTACTACAAAAGGCACAATGCCGACTTAAGAACAAAAAGAGTGAATCTTCTAAGTGTTTGTGCTTTGATCGGCTCCTGGGAGACCAGAATTAGAATCAGATGCACCAGTGCAGATTTTACTCTATCCCTTGTCCTTCACATTGTCCATGAAACACAGAAATCGCATTGGGATTGAATACAACAGGGAAAATGCCGACTTAAGTACAAGAAGAGTGAATCCTCTAAGAATTTGTGGTGTGAGCTGCTCCTGAGAGACCAGTATTAGATTCTGATGCAATAGTGCTGGTTTACTGTATCCCTTGGACCTTCACATTGACCATGAGACACAGAAATCGCATTGGGATTGAATTTAAAATGCACAATACCGACATAAGGACAAGAAGAATGAATCATCGAAGAGTTTGTGTCATTAGCTGCTACTGGGAGACCAGTATTAGATTCCGATGCAACAGTGGTGGTGTACTGTATCCCTTGGACATTCACATTTACCATGAAACACAGAAATTGCATCGGGATTGAATTCAGAAGGCGAAATGCCGACTTAAGTACAGGAAGAGTGAATCTTCTAAGACTTTGTGGTTTTAGCGGCTCCTGGGAGACCCGTAGTTACATCCGATGCACGAGTGCAGGTTTACTGTATCCCTCGCACTTTCACATTAACTTGAAACACAGAAGTTGCATCGGGATTGAAAACAAAAGCCACAAAGCCGACTTAAGTATAAGGAGAGTGAATCTTCTAATAGTTTGTGGTTTGAGCGGCGCCTAGGAGACCAGTATTAGATTCCGATGAACCAGTGCAGGTTTCCTGTATCCCTTGGACTTTCACATTGACCATGAAACAAAGAAATTGTTGCATCGGCATTGAATACAGAAGTCAGAATGCAGACTTAAGTACAAGAATTGTGAATCTTGTAAGAATTTGTTATTTGAGCGGCTCCTGGGAGATCAGTATTAGATTCCGATGCACCAGTGCAGGTTTACTGTATCAATTGGACCTTCACGTTGACCATGTAACACCGAAATTGCATCGGGATTGTATAGAGAAATCACAATGCCGACTAAAGTACAAGAAGAGTGAACCTTCTAAGAGTTTGTTGATAGAGCGGCTCTTGGGAGACCAGTAATAGATTCCGATCCACCAATGCAGGTTTACTGTATCCCTTGGACTTTCACATTATCTTGAAACACAAAAGTTGCATCGGGATTGAATACAAATGCACAATGCCGACGTAAGTATAAGGAGAGTGAATCTTCTAAGAGTTTGTGGTTTGAGCGGCGCCTAGGAGACCAGTATTAGATTCCGAATAACCAGTGCAGGTTTACTGTATCCCTTGGGCCTTCACATTGACCATGAAACATAGAAATTGCATGGTGATTGAATACAGAAGGCAGAATGCCGCCTTAAGTACAAGATGAGTGAATCTTGTAAGTGTTTGTGGTTTGATCTGCACCTGGGAGACCAGTATTAGATTTTGATGCACCAGTGCAGGTTTACTGTATCCCTTGGACTTTCAAATTAACTTGAAACACAGAAGTTGTATCAGGATTGAATACAAAAGCACAGTGCCGTCTACAAGCCAAGAAGAGTGTATCTTCTAAGGGTTTGCGGTTTGAGCGGCTCCTGAGAGACCAGAATTTGATTCCGCTGCACCAGGGCATTTTTACTGTATCCCTTGGACCTTTACATAGACCATGAAACACAGAAATTGCTCCGGGATTGAATACAAAAGGCACAATGCAGACTTAAGTAAGTAAAGAGTGAATCATCAAAAATTTTGTGGTTTGGGCGACACCTGGGAGGCCAGTATTAGATTCCGCTGCACCAGGGCAGGTTTACTGTATACCTTGGACCTTCACATTGACGATGAAACACAGAAATTTTAACGGGATAAAATACAAAAGGGACAATGCCGACTTAAGTACAAGAGGAGTGAATCTTCCAAGAGTATGTGGTTTGAGCGACTCCTGGTGGACCAGTATTAGATTGCGATGCACCAGTGCAGGTTTTCTGTATCCCTTGGACCTTCACATTGACCATGAAACACAGAAATCCCATTGGGATTGAATACAAAAGGGACAATGCCGACTTAAGTACAAGAAGGGTGAATCTTCAAAGAGTTTGTTGGTTGAGCGGCTCCTGGGAGACCAGTCGTTACATCCGATGCACGAGTGCAGCTTTACTGTATCACTTGTACTTTCACATTCACTTGGAACACAGAAATAAAATCGGGATTGAATACAAAAGCCACAATGCAGACTTAAGTACAAGAAGAGTGTATCTTGTAAGAGTCTGTTTTTTGAGCGGCTCCTGGGAGATCAGTATTAGATTCCGATGCACTGGTGCAGATTTACTGCATCAATTGGACCTACACATTGACCATCAGCCACCGAAATTGCGTCGGGATTGAATACAGAAGGCACAATGCCAACTAAAGTACAAGAAGAGTGAATCTTCTAAGAGTTTGTGGTTTGAGCGGCTCCTGGGAGACCAGTACTACATTCCCATCCACCAGTGCAGGTTAACTGTATCTCTTGGACTTTCACAATTTCTTGAAACACAGAAATTGCATCGAGTTTGAATACAAAAGTTACAATGCAGACTTAAGTACAAGAAGAGTAAACTTCTAAGAGATTGTGGTTTGAGCTGCTCCTGGGAGGCCAGTATTAGATTCCGATGCAACAGTGCAGGTTTACTGTATCCCATGGAGCTTCACATTGACGATGAAATACAGAAATTGCAACGGGATATAATACAAAAGGGACAATGTGCTTTGTACGGCTCCTGGGAGACCTGTATTAGACTCCGATGCACCAGTGCAGGTCTACTGTATCCCTTGGACTTTCACATATACCATGAAACACAGAAATTGCGTCGGCATTGAATACAGACGGCACAATGCCTTCTTAAGTACAAGAAGAATAAATCTTCTCATTGTATCTGGTTTGCTTTGAGCGTTTCCTGGGAGATCAGTATTAGATTCCAATGCACTACTGCAGCTTTACTATATCCCTTGGACCTTCGCATTGACGATGAAACACAGAGATTGCGTCGGGATTTAATTCGAAATGGACAATGCCGACTTACGTACAAGAAGAGTAAATCTTCTCATTGTCTCTGGTTTGCTGTGAGCGTTTCCTGGAAGATCAGTATTAGAATCCTATGCAATACTGCAGCTTTACTCTATCCCTTGGACCTTCACATTGACGATGAAACACAGAATTTGCGTCGGCAGTTAATATAAAAGGCACAATTACGACTTATGTACAAGAAGAGTAAATCTTCTGATTGTTTTTGGTTTGCTTTGAGCGTTTCCTGTGAGATCAGAATTAGATTCCGATTCACTACTGCAGCTTCACTCTATCCCTTGGCCCTTCACATTGACGATGAAACACAGAAATTGCGTCGGGATTTAATACAAAAGGCACAATGCCGACTTAAGTACAAGAGGAGTCTATCATCTCATTGTTTGTGGTTTGCTTTTAGCGTTTCCTGCGAGATCAGTATTGGGTTCCAATGCCGTACGGCAGCTTTACTCTATAACTTCGACCTTCACATTGACGATGATACACAGAAATTGCGTCGGGATTTAATAAAAAAGGCACAAAGCCGACTTAAGTACAAGAAGAGTAATTCATCTCATCGTTTGTGGTTTGCTTTGAACGTTTCCTGGGAGGTCAGTATTAGATTCCGATGCACTACTGCAGCTTTACTCTATCCCTTGAACTTCACAATGACGATGAAACACAGAAATTGCGACGTTATTTAATACAAAAGGCACAATTCCGTCATAAGTAAAAGCAGATTTAATTTTCTCATTGTTTGTGGTTTGCTATGAGCATTTCCTGGCGGATCAGTATTTGATTCCGATGCACTACTGCAGCTTTACCCTATCCCTTGGACTTTCACATTGACGAAGAAACACAGAAATTGCGTCGGGATTTAAAACAAAAGGCACAATGCCGATTTATGTGCAAGAAGAGTTAATCATCTCATTGTTTGTGGTTTGCTTTGGGCGGTTCCTGGAATATAAGTATTAGATTGCGATGCGCTATTGCTGCTTTACTCTATCCCTTCGACCTTCACATTGACCATGAAACACAGAAATTGCGTCGGGATTTAATAGAAAAGGCACAATGCCGACTTAAGTACAAGAGGAGAAATTCTTCTCATTGTTTGTGGTTTGCTTTGAGCGTTTCTAACGAGATCAGTATTATATTCCGAAGCACTACTACAACTTTACTCTATAACTTGGACCTTCACATTGACGATGAAACACTCAAATTTTGTCGGGATTTAATACAAAAGGCACAATGCCGACTTAAGTACAAGAAGAGTAAAACTTTCATAGTTTGTGGTTTGCTTTGAACGTTTCCTTGGAGATCAGTATTAGATTCCGATGCACTACTGCAGCTCCACACTATCTGTTGGACGTCCACATTGACGATGATACACAGACATTGGTTCGGGATTTAACACGAAAGGCACAATGCCGATTAAGTACTAGAAGAGTAAATCTTTTCAATGTTAGTGGTTTGCTTTGAGCGTTTCCTGGGAGGTCAGTATTAGATTCCGATTCATTACTGCAGCTTCACTCTATACCTTGGACCTTCACATTGAACACGAAACACAGAAATCGCGTCGGGATTTAGCACAAAAGGCACAATGCCGACTTCGGTACAAGAAGAGTAAATCTTCTCAATGTTTGTGGTTTACGTTGAGCGTTTCCTGCGAGATCAGTATTAGATTTCGATGCACAACTGCAGCTTTACTCTATCCCGTGGACCTTCACATTGACGATGAAACACAGAAATTGCGTCGGGATTTAATACAAATGGCACAATGCCGACTTATGTACAAGAAGAGTAAATCGTCTCATTGTTTGTGGTTTGCTTTGAGCGTTTCCTGGAAGATCAGTAATAGATTCCGATGCGCTACTGCTGCTTTACTCTATCCCTTCCACCTTCACATTGACGATGAAACACAGAAATTGCGTCGGAATTTAATACAAAAGGCACAATGCCGACTTAAGTACAAGATGAGTTATTCTTCTCATTGCTGTGTGGTTTGCTTTGAGCGTTTCCATGGAGATCAGTATTAGACTCCGAAGCACTAGTGCCGCTTTACGCTATCCCTTGGACATTCACATTGACGATGAAACACACAAATTGCGTCGGGATTTAATACAAAAGGCACAATGCCGACTTAAGTACAAGAGGTGTCTATCATCTCATTGTTTGTGATTTGCTTTTAGCGGTTCCTGCGAGATTAGTATTGGATTCCGATGCCCTACTGCAGCTTTACTCTATACCTTGGACCTTCACATTGACGATGATACACAGAAATTGCGTTGGGATTTAATACAAAATGGTCAATGCCGACTTAAGTACAAGAAGAGTAAATCTTCTAATTGATTGTGCTATGCTCTTAGCGTTTCCTGGGAGGTCAGTATTAGATTCCGATGCACTACTGCAGCTTTACTCTATCCCTTGGACGTTCACATTGAACATGCATCACAGAAATTGCGTCGGGATTTAGAACAAAAGGCACAATTCCGACTTAATTGCAAGGAGAGAGAAACTCCTCATAGTATGTGGTGTGATTTGAGCGTTTCCTGGGAGATCAGTAATCGATTCCGATGCACTACTGCAGCTCTACTCTATCCCTTGGACCTTCACATTGACGATGAAACACAGAAATTGTGTCGTTATTTCATACAAAAGGCACAATGAAGACTTAAGTACAAGAAGAGTCCATCCCTTCATCGTTTGTGGTTTGCTTTGAGTGATTCCTGGGAGAACAGTATTAGATTCACATGCACTACTGCAGCTCTACTCTTTCCCATGAACCTTCACATTGACGATGAAACACAGAAATTGCGTCGGGATTGAATACAAAAGGCACAATGCTGACTTAAGTACAAGAAGAGTAAATCCTTTCACTGTTTGTGGTTTGTTTTGAGCGTTTCCTGGGAGATCAGTATTAGATTCCGATGCACTACTGCAGCTTTACTCTATCCCTTGGACGTTCACACTGACGATGAAACACAGAAATTGCGTCAGGATTTAATACAAAAGCCACTATGCAGACTTCACTACTAGAGGAGTAAATCTTCTCAATGTTTGTGGTTTTCTTTGAGCGTTTCGTGGGAGATCAGTATTAGATTCCGATGCACTACTGCAGCTCTACTCTATCCCTTGGACCTTCACATTGACGAGAAAAACAGAAATTGCGTCGTTATTTCTTACAAAAGGCACAATGCCGACTTAAGTACTAGAAGAGTAAATCATCTCATTGTCTGTGGTTTGTTTTGAGCGTTTCCTGGGAGATCAGGATTAGATTCCGATGTACTACTGCAGCTTTACGCTATCCCTTGGACCTTCACATTTACGATGAAACACAGAAATTGCGTCGGTATTTAATATAAAAAGGCACAATGCCGACATAAGTACAAGAAGAATAAATCCTCACATTGTTTGTGATTTGCTTTGAGCGTTTCCTGGAAGATCAGTATTAGATTCCGATGAACTACTGCAGCTTTACTCTATCCCTTGTACCTTCACATTGTCGATGAAACGCAGAAATTGCGTCGGGATTTAATACAAAAGGCACAATTCCGACTTAAGTACACGCAGATTGATTAATCTCATTGTTTATGGTAACTATGAGCGTTTCCTGGGAGATCAGTATTAGATTCCGAAGCACTACTGCAGCTTTAATCTATCCCTTGGACCCTCACATTGACGACGAAACACAGAAATTGCGTCGGGATTTAATACAGATGGCACAATGAAGATTTACGTTCAAGAAGTGTAAATCTTCTAATTGTTTGTGGTATGTTTTGAGCGTTTCCTGGGAGATCAGTATTAGATTCCGATGCACTACTGCAGCGTTTCTCTATCCCTTGGACCTTCACATTTATGATGAAACACAGAAATTGCGTCGGTATTTAATATATAAAGGCACAATGCCGACATAAGTAGAAGAAGAATATATCCTCTCATTGATTGTGGTTTGAGTTGAGCGTTTCCTAGAAGATCAGTATTACATTCCGATGAACTACTGCAGGTTCACTCTATCCCCTGTACCTTCACATTGACGATGAAACACAGAAATTGGGTCCGGATTTAATACAAAAGGCACATTGCCGACTTAAGTAAAGGCACAGTAAATATCATCATTGTTTGTGGTTTGCTTTGAGCGTT
Organism: Schistocerca piceifrons; assembly: GCF_021461385.2. Lineage (NCBI taxonomy): Eukaryota > Metazoa > Arthropoda > Insecta > Orthoptera > Acrididae > Schistocerca > Schistocerca piceifrons. The sequence goes on along the minus strand of NC_060149.1, from coordinate 958,084,241 downwards.
TCCTGGGAGATCAGTATTAGATTCCAATGCTATACTGCAGCTTCACTCTATCCATTGGACATTCACATTGACGATGAAACACCGAAATTGATTCGGGATTTAATACAAAAGGCACATTGCCGACTTAACTACACGCAGATTGAATATTCTCATTGTTTGTGGTTTACTATGAGCGTTTCCTGGTAGATCAGTATTAGATTCCGATGCACTACTGCGGCTGTACTCTATCCCTTGGAATTTCCCATTGACGATGAAACACAGAAATGGCGTCGAGATTTAATACAAAAGGCACAATGCCGACTTAAGAACAAGGAGAGTAAATATTGTCATTATTTGGCGACTGCTTTGAGCATTTCCTGTGAGATCAGCATTAGATTCCGATGCAATACTGCAGCTTTACGCTATCCATTTGATGTTCACATGGACGATGAAACACAGAAATTGCGGCGGGATTTAATACAAACGGCACAATGCCGACTTAGGTACAAGAAGAGTAAAACTTCTCATTGTTTGTGGTTCGCTTTGAGCGTTTCCTGGGAGATCAGTATTAGATTCCGATGCACTACTGCAGCTTTTCTCTATCCCTAGGATCTTCACATTGACGATGTTACACAGATATTGCGTCAGGATTTAATACAAATGGCACAATGCCGACTTAGATACAAGAAGAGTAAAACTTCTCATTGTTTGTGGTTCGCTTTGAGCGTTTCCTGGGAGATCAGTATTAGATTCCGATGCACTACTGCAGCTTTACTCTATCCCTTGGAACTTCACATTGACAATGAAACACAGAAATTGCGTCGGGATATAATACAAAAGGCACAATGCCGACCTAAGTACAAGCAGATTAAATATTCTCATTGTTTGTGGTTTGTTATGAGCGTTTCCTGGGAGATCAATATTTTGTTCAGATGCACTACTGCAGCTTTATTCAATCCCATGGACCCTCACATTGACGATGAAACACAGAAATTGAGTCGGGATTTAATACAAAAGGCACAATGGCGACTTATGTACAAGTGGAGTAAATCTTCTCATTGTTTGCGGTTTGCTTTGAGCGTTTCCTGGGAGATCAGTATTAGATTCCGATGCACTACTGCAGCTTTACTCTATCCCTTGGACCTTCGCATTGACGATGAAACACAGAAATTGCGTCAGGAGTTAATAAAAAAATGCTCATTGCCGACTTCAGTACAAGAAGAATAAATCTTCTTATTGTTTGTGGTTTACTTTGAGCATTTTCTGGGAGATAAGTATTAGATTCCGAGGCACTCCTGCTGCTTTACTCTATCCCTTGGACCTTCACATTGACGATGAAACACAGAAATTGCGTCCGGATTTAATACAAATAGCACAATGCCGACTTAAGTAAAGGCAGAGTAAATATTATCATTTTTTGTGGTTTGGTTTGAGCGTTTCCTGGGAGATCAGTATTAGATTGCAATGCACTACTGCAGATTCACTCAATCCATTGGACGTTCGCATTGAAGATGAAACACCGAAATTGCGTCGGGGTTTAATACAAAAGGCACAATGCCGACTTAAGTACACGCAGATTGAATATTCTCATTGTTTGTGGTTTACTATGAGCGTTTCCTGGGAGATCAGTATTAGATTCCGATGCACTACTGCAGCTGTACTCTATCCCTTGGAACTTTACATTGACGATGAAACACAGAAATGGCGTCGGGATTTAATACAAAAGGCACAATGCCGACTTAAGTTTAAGGAGAGTAAATATTCTCATTGTTTGTGGATTGTTTTGAGCGTTTCCTGTGAGATCAGCATTAGATTCCGATGCATTACTGCAGCTTTACTCTATCCCATCGACCTTCACATTGTCGATGGAGCACAGAAATATCGTCGGGATTTAATACTAAAAGCACAATGCCAACCAAGTACAAGATGAGTAAATCACCTCATTGTTTGTGGTTTGCTTTGAGCGTTCCTGGGAGATCAAAATTAGATTCCGATGCACTACTGCAGCTTTACTCTATCCCTTAGACCTTCACATTGACGATGAAACACAGAGAATCCGTATGTATTTAATACAAAAGGCACAATGCCGACATAAGTACAAGAAGAGTAAATCTTCTCATTGTTTGTGGTTTGCTTTGAGCGTTTCCCGGAAGATCAGTATTAGATTCCGATGCACTACTGCAGCTTTACTCTATCCCTTCGACCTTCACATTGACGATGAAACACAGATATTGCGCCGGGAATTAATACAAAGGGCACAATGCCAGCTTCAGTACAGGAGGAGTAAATCTTCTCACTGTTTGTGGTTTGCTTTGAGCGTTTCCAGCGAGATCAGTATTAGATTCCGATGCACTACTGCAGCTTTACTCTATAACTTGGACCTTAACACTGACGATGAAAGACAGAAATTGCGTCGGGATTGATTACAAACGGCACAATGCCGTCTTAAGTACAAGAAGAGTAAATCATCACATTGTTTGTGGTTTGCTTTGAGCTTTTCCTGGGAGATCAGTATTAGATTCCGATGCACTAGTGTAGCTTCACTCTATCCATTGGACATTCGCACACAAGATGAAACACAGAAACGCATCGGGAATTAATTCAAAAGGCACAATGTAGACTTGAGTGCAAGAAGAGAAAAACTCCTCATAGTTTGTGGTTTGCTTTGAGCGTTTCCTCAGAGATAAGTATTAGATTGCGATGCACTACTGCAGCCTCACTCTACCCCATGGACATTCACATTGACGATGAAACACAGGAATTGCATCGGGATTTAATACAAAAGACACAAAGCTGACTGAAGTACAAGAAGAGTAAATCTTCTCACAGTTTGTGATTTGCTTTTAGCGTTTCCTCAGAGATCAGTATTAGATTCCGATGCACTACAGCAGCTGTACTCTATCGCTTGGAACTTCCCATTGACGATGAAACACAGAAATTGCGTCGGGATTTAATACAAAAGGCACAATGGCGACTTATGTACAAGTGGAGTAAATCTTCTCATTGTTTGCAGTTTGCTTTGAGCGTTTCCTGGGAGATCAGTATTAGATTCCGATTCTCTACTGCTGCTTTACTCTATACCTTGCACCTTCACATTGACGATGTAACACAGATATTGCGTCGGGAGTTAATACAAAAGGCACACTGCCAGCCTAAGTACAAGAGGAGTAAATTTTCTCATTGTTTGTGGTTTGCTTTGAGCGTTTCCTGCGAGATCAGTATCAGATTCCGTTGCACTACTGCAGCTTTACTCTATCCCTTGGACCATCACATTGGCGATGAAACACGGAAATTGCGTCGGGATTTAATACAAAAGGCACAATGCCGACTTATGTACAAGCAGAGTAAATATTCTCATTGTTTGTTGTTTGCATTGAGCGTTTCCTGGGAGATCAGTATTAGATTCCGATGCACTACTGCAGCTTTACTCTATCCCTTGGACCTTCACATTTACAATGAAACACCGAAATTGCATCGGGATTAAATACAAAAGGCACAATGCCGTCTTAAGTACAAGAAGTGTAAATCTTCTCAGTGTGTGTGGTTTGCTTTGAGCGTTTCCTGGGAGATCAGTATAAGATTCCGATGCACTACTGCAGCTTTACCCTATCCCTTGGACTTTCACATTGTCAATGAAACATAGAAATTGCGTCGGGAATTAACACAAAAGGCACAACGCGAACTGAAGTACAAGCTGAAGAAATACTCAGATTGTTTGTGGTTGCTTTGAGCGTTTCCTGGGAGATCAGTATTAGTTTCCGATGCACTACAGTAACTTCACTCTATCCATTGGACATTCACATTGAGGAAGATACACAGAAATTGCGTCGGGATTTACTACAAGAGGCACAAGCCGACTTGAGTGCAAGAAGAGAAAAACTCCTCATAGTTTGTGGTTTGCTTTGAGCGTTTCCTGGGAGATCAGTATTAGATTCCGATGCACTTCTGCAGCTTTACTCTATCCCTTGGACCGTCACATTGACGATCAAACACAGAAAATGCGTCAGGATTTAATAAAAAATGCTCGATGCCGACTTAAGTACAAGATGAATAAATCTTCTCAATGTTTATGGTTTGCTTTGAGCATATCCTGGGAGATAAGTATTAGATTCCGATGCACTACTGCAGCTTTACTCTATCCCTTGGACCTTCACATTGACGATGAAACACGGAAATTGCGTCGGAATTTTAATACAAAAGGCACAATGCCGATTTAAGTACAAGAAGAGTAAATCTTCTCATTGTTTGTGGTTTGCTTTGAGCAATCCCTGGGAGATAAGTATTAGATTCCGATGCACTACTGCAGCTTTACTCTATTCCTTGGATCTTCACATTGCTGATGAAACCCAGAAATTACGTCAGGAATTAATACTAAATGCACAATGCCAACAAGGACAAGAAGAGTAAATCTTCTCATTGTATGTGGTTTGCTTTGAGCGCTTCCTGGGAGATCAGTATTAGATTCCGTTGCTCTACTGCAGCTTTACTCTATCCCTTGGACAATCACATTGGCGATGAAACACGGAAATTGCGTCGGGATTAGATACAAAAGGCACAATGCCGACTTATGTACAAGCAGAGTAAATATTCTCATTGTTTGTGGTTTGCATTGAGCGTTTCCTGGGAGATCAGTATTAGATTCCGATGCACTACTGCAGCTTTACTCTATCCCTTGGACCTTCACATTTACAATGAAACACGGAAATTGCGTCGGGATTTAATACAAAATGCACAATGCCGTCTTAAGTACAAGAAGTGTAATTCTTCTCATTGTGTGTGGTTTGCTTTGAGCGTTTCCAGGGAGATCAGTATTAGATTGCGATGCACTACTGCAGGTTTACTCTATCCCTTGGACTTTCACATTGTCGATGAAACATAGAAGTTGCGTTGGGATTTAATACAAAAGGCACAATGCCGACCTAAGTACAAGAAGAGCGAATCTCCTCATTGTCTGTGGTTTGCTTTGAGCGTTTCCTGGGAGATCAGTGTTAGATTCCGATGCACTACTGCACCCTCTCTCTATCCCTTGGACTTTCACATTGATGTGAAACACAGAAATTGCGGCGGGATTTAATACAAAATACACAAAGCTGACTTAAGTACAAGAAGAGTAAATCTTCTCAAAGTTTGTGGTTTGCTTTGAGCGTTTCCGGTGAGATCAGTATTAGATTCCCATGCACTACTGCAGCTGTACTCTATCCGTTGGAACTTCACATTGACGATGAAACACAGAATTTTTCTCGGGATTTAATACAAAAGGCACAATGCCGACTTAAGTACATGCAGATTGAATATTCTCATTGTTTATGGTTTTCTATGAGCGTTTCCTGGGAGATCAGTATTAGATTCTGATGCACTACTGCAGCTTCTCTCTATCCCTTGGGACTTCACATTGACGATGAAACAGAGAAATTGAGTCAGGATTTAATACAAAAGGCACAATGCCGACTTAGGTACAAGAAGAGTAAAACTCCTCATTGTTTGTGGTTTGCTTTGTGCGTTTCCTGGGAGATCAGTATTAGATTCCGATGCACTTCTGCAGCTTTACTCTATCCCTGGTACCTTCACATTGACGATCAAACACAGAAATTGCGTCAGGATTTAATACTAAATGCACAATGCCAACAAGGACAAGAAGAGTAAATCTTCTCATTCTATGAGGTTTGCTTTGAGCGCTTCCTGGGAGGTCAGTATTAGATTCCGATGCACTACTGCAGCTTTACTCCATCCCTTGGACCTTCACATTGACGATGAAACACAGAAATTGCGTCGGTATTTAATACAAAAGGCACAATGCCGACCTTAGTACAAGCAGAGTATATATTCTAATTGTTTGTGGTTTGCTTTGAGCTTATCCAGGGAGATCAGTATTAGATTCCGATGCACTACTGCAGCTTTACTCTATCCCTTGGACCATCACATTGGCGATGATACACGGAAATTGCGTCGGGATTTAATACAAAAGGCACAATGCCGACTTATGTAGAAGCCGAGTAAATATCCTCATTGTTTGTGGTTTGCATTGAGCGTTTCCTGGGAGATCAGTATTAGATTCCGATGCACTACTGCAGCTTTACTCTATCCCTTGGACCTTCACATTTACAATGAAACACGGAAATTGCGTCGGGATTTAATACAAAAGGCACAATACCGTCTTAAGTACAAGAAGTGTAATTCATCTCATTGTGTGTGGTTTGCTTTGATCGTTTCCTGGGAGATCAGTATTAGATTCCGATGCACTACTGCAGCTTTACTCTATCCCTTGGACTTTCACATTGTCGATGAAACATAGAAATTGCGTCGGGATTTAATACAAAAGGCACAATGCCGACTTATGTACAAGCCGAGTAAATATCCTCATTGTTTGTGGTTTGCATTGAGCGTTTCCTGGGAGATCAGTATTAGATTCCGATGCACTACTGCAGCCTCACTCTATCCCTTGGACTTTCACATTGATGTGAAACACAGAAATTTTGGCGGGATTTAATACAAAACACACAAAGCTGACTTAAGTACAAGAAGAGTAAATCTTCTCAAAGTTTGTGGTTTGCTTTAAGCGTTTCCGGGGAGATCAGTATTAGATTCCGATGCACTACTGCAGCTGTCCTCTATCCCTTGGAACTGCACATTGACGATGAAACACAGAATATGCGTCGGGATTTAATACAAAAGGCACAATGCCGACTTAAGTACATGCAGATTGAATATTCTCATTGTTTGTGGTTTTCTATGAGCGTTTCCTGGGAGATCAATATTAGTTTCCGATGCACTACTGCAGCTTTACTCTATCCCTTGGACCGTCACATTGACGTTCAAACACAGAAATTGCGTCAGGATTTAATAAAAAATGCTCAATGCCGACTTAAGTACAAGATGAATAAATTTTCTCATTGTTTGTGGTATGTTTGGAGCGTTTCCTGGGAGATCAGTTTTAGATTCCGATGCACTACTGCAGCTTTTCGCTATCCCTTGGAACTTCACATTGACAATGAAACACAGAAATTGAGTCAGGATTTAATACAAAAGGCACAATGCCGACTTAGGTACAAGAAGAGTAAAACTCCTCATTGTTTGTGGTTTACTTTGTGCGATTCCTGGGAGATCAGTATCAGATTCCGATGCACTACTGCAGCTGTACTCTATCCCTTGGACCTCCACATTGACGATGAATCACAGGAATTGCGTCCGGATTTAATACAAAAGACACAAAGCCGACTTAAGTACAAGAGGAGTAAATCTTCTCATTGTTTGTGTTTTGCTTTGAGCGTTTCCTGGAAGATCGGTATTAGATTCCGATGCACTACTGTAGCTTTACTCAATCCCTTTTACCTTCACATTGACGATGAAACACAGAAATTACGTCGGAATTTTAATACAAAAGAAACAATGCCGACTTAAGTACAAGAAGAGTAAATCTTCTCATTGTTTGTGGTTTGCTTTGAGCGTTTCCTGGAAGATCAGTATTAGATTCCGATGCACTACTGCAGCTTTACTCTATCTATTGGACCTTCACATTGACGACGAACCACAGATATTGCGTCGGGAATTAATACAAAGGGCACAATGCCTGCTTTATTACAAGGGGGTAAATCTTCTCATTGTTTGTGTTTTGCCTTTAGCGTTTCCTGGGAGATCAGTATTAAATTATGATGTACTACTGCAGGTTTGCTCTATCCCTTCGCAATTCACTTTGAAGATGAAACACAGAAATTGCGTCGGGATCTAATACAAAAGGCACAGTGCCGACTGAAGTAAAAGAAGAGTAAATCGTCTCATTGTTTGTGGTTTGCTTTGAGCGTTTCCTGGGAGATGAGTATTAGATTCCGATGCACTACTGCAGCTTTACTCCTTCCCTTGCACCTTCACATTGTCGATGAAACACAAACATTGCGTCGGGACTTAATACAAAACCAGAATGACGACTTAAGTACAAGAAGAGTAAATCTTCTCATTGTTTCTGGTTTGCATTGACCGTTCCCCGGGAGTTAAGTATTTGATTCCTATGCACTTCTGCAGCTTTACTCTATCCCTTGGACGTTCACCTTGACGATGAAACACAGAAATAGCGTCGGGATTTATTACTAAATTCATAATGCCGACTTAAGTACAAGAAGAGTAAATCTTCTCATTGATTGTGGTTTGCTTTGAGCGTTTCCTGGGAGATCAGTATTAAATTCCGATGTACTACTGCAGCTTTACTCTATCCCTTCGCAATTCACTTTGAGGATGAAACTCAGAAATTGCGTCGGGATCTAATACAAAAGGCACAATGCCTACTGAAGTACAAGAAGAGTAAATTGTCTCATTGTTTGTGGTTTGCTTTGAGCGTTTCCTGGGAGATGAGTACTAGATTCCGATGCACTACTGCAGCTTTACTCCATCCCTTGGACCTTCACGTTGTCGATGAAACCCAGAGATTTCGTCGGAATTGAATACAAATGGCACAATGCCGACTTAAGTACAAGAAGAATAACACTTCTCATTGTTTCTGGTCTGATTTGAGTGATTCCTGGTAGATTAGTATTAGATTTGGATGCGCGACTGCAGCATTCCTCTATCCCTTGGACCTTCACATTGACGATGAAACATAGAAATTGCGTCGGGATTTAATACAAAAGGCGCAATGCTGATTTAAGTACAAGAAGGGTAAATCTTCTCATTGATTGTGGTTTGCTTTGAGCGTTTCCTGGGAGATCAGGATTAGATTCCGATGCACTTCTGCATCTTTACTCCATCCCTTGTACGTATACATTGACGTTGAAATGCAGAAATTGCATCGGGATTTAATACAAAAGTCAAACTGCCGACTTAAGCACAATAAGAAAGAATCTTCTCATAGTTTGTGGTTTACTATGAGCGATTCCTGTGAGACCAGTATTAGATTCCGATGGACTACTGCAGCTTTACTCTATCCCTTTGACGTTCACCTTGACGATGAAACACAGACATAGCGTCGGGATTAAAACAAAATTCATAATGCCGACTTAAGTACAAGAGGAGTTAATCTTGTCATTGTTTGTGGTTTGCTTTGGCCGTTTCCTGGGAGATCAGTATCAGATTCCGATGCACCACTGCAGCTCTTCTCTATCTGTTGGACCTTCACTTTGACCATGAATCACAGACACTGGGTCGCGATGTAATACAAAAGGCACAATGCCCATATATGTACAAGAAGAGTAAATCTTCTCATTGTTTGTGGTTTGCTTTGGCCGTTTCCTGGGAGATCAGTAGTAGATTCGGATGCACTACTGCAGCCCTGGTCTATCTGTTGGATCTTCACATTGACGATGAAACACAGACATTGGGTCGGGTTCTAATACAAAAGGCACAATGCCGACTAAGTACAGGAAGAGTATATCTTCTCATTGTATGTGGTTTGCTATGAGCGTTTCCTGGGAGATAAGTATTAGATTCCGATGCACTACTGTGCTTTACTCCATCCCTTAGACTTCCACATTGACGATGAAACACAGAAATTGCGTCGGGAATTAATAAAAAAGGCACAATGCCGACTGAAGTACAAGAAGAGTATATCATGTCAATGTTTGTGGTTTTCTTTGAGCGTTTCCCGGAGATCAGTATTAGATTCCGATGCACTACTGCAGCTTTACTCTGTCCCACGGACTTTCACATTGTCGATGAAACACAGAAATAGCGTCGGGGTTTAATACAAATGGCAGAATGCCGTCTTAAGTACAAGAAGGGGAAATCTACTCATTGTTTGTGGTTTGCTTTTAGCGTTTCCTGGGAAATCAGTATTGGATTCCGTTGCACTACTGCAGCTTTACTCCTTCCCTTGGACCTTCACATTGACGATGAAACATAGAAATTGCGTCGGGATTTGATACAAAAGGCACAATGCCGACTTAAGTACAAGAAGAGTAAATTTTCTCATTGTTTGTGGTTTGTTTCGAGCGTTTCCGGTGAGATCAGTATTAGATTTCCATGCACTACTGCAGCTGTACTCTATCCGTTGGAACTTCACATTAACGATGAAACACAGAATTTTTCTCGGGATTTAATACAAAAGGCACAATGCCGACTTAAGTACATGCAGATTGAATATTCTCGTTGTTTATGGTTTTCTATGAGCGTTTCCTGGGAGATCAGTATTAGATTCCGATGCACTACTGCAGCTTTACTCTATCCCTTGGACCTTCATATTGACGATCAAACACAGAAATTGCGTCAGGATTTAATAAAAAATGCTCAATGCCGACTTAAGTACAAGATGAATAAATTTTCTCATTGTTTGTGGTAGGTTTTGAGCGTTACCTGGGAGATCAGTTTTAGATTCCGATGCACTACTGCAGCTTCTCTCTATCCCTTGGGACTTCACATTGACGATGAAACAGAGAAATTGAGTCAGGATTTAATACAAAAGGCACAATGCCGACTTAGGTACAAGAAGAGTAAAACTCCTCATTGTTTGTGGTTTGCTTTGTGCGTTTCCTGGGAGATCAGTATTAGATTCCGATGCACTTCTGCAGCTTTACTCTATCCCTTGTACCTTCACATTGACGATCAAACACAGAAATTGCGTCAGGATTTAATACTAAATGCACAATGCCAACAAGGACAAGAAGAGTAAATCTTCTCATTCTATGTGGTTTGCTTTGAGCGCTTCCTGGGAGATCAGTATTAGATTCCGATGCACTACTGCAGCTTTACTCCATCCCTTGGACCTTCACATTGACGATGAAACACAGAAATTGCGTCGGTATTTAATACAAAAGGCACAATGCCGACCTTAGTACAAGCAGAGTATATATTCTAATTGTTTGTGGTTTGCTTTGAGCTTATCCAGGGAGATCAGTATTAGATTCCGTTGCACTACCGCAGCTTTACTCTATCCCTTGGACCATCACATTGGCGATGATACACGGAAATTGCGTCGGGATTTAATACAAAAGGCACAATACCGTCTTAAGTACAAGAAGTGTAATTCTTCTCATTGTGTGTGGTTTGCTTTGATCGTTTCCTGGGAGATCAGTATTAGATTCCGATGCACTACTGCAGCTTTACTCAATCCCTTTTACCTTCACATTGACGATGAAACACAGAAATTACGTCGGAATTTTAATACAAAAGAAACAATGCCGACTTAAGTACAAGAAGAGTAAATCTTCTCATTGTTTGTGGTTTGCTTTGAGCGTTTCCTGGAAGATCAGTATTAGATTCCGATGCACTACTGCAGCTTTACTTTATCTATTGGACCTTCACATTGACGACGAACCACAGATATTGCGTCGGGAATTAATACAAAGGGCACAATGCCTGCTTTATTACAAGGGGGTAAATCTTCTCATTGTTTGTGGTTTGCCTTTAGCGTTTCCTGGGAGATCAGTATTAAATTCCGATGTACTACTGCAGCTTTGCTCTATCCCTTCGCAATTCACTTTGAAGATGAAACACAGAAATTGCGTCGGGATCTAATACAAAAGGCACAATGCCGACTGAAGTACAAGAAGAGTAAATCGTCTCATTGTTTGTGGTTTGCTTTGAGCGTTTCCTGGGAGATGAGTATTAGATTCCGATGCACTACTGCAGCTTTACTCCTTCCCTTGCACCTTCACATTGTCGATGAAACACAAAAATTGCGTCGGGACTTAATACAAAACCAGAATGACGACTTAAGTACAAGAAGAGTAAATCTTCTCATTGTTTCTGGTTTGCATTGACCGTTCCCCGGGAGTTAAGTATTTGATTCCTATGCACTTCTGCAGCTTTACTCTATCCCTTGGACGTTCACCTTGACGATGAAACACAGAAATAGCGTCGGGATTTATTACTAAATTCATAATGCCGACTTAAGTACAAGAAGAGTAAATCTTCTCATTGATTGTGGTTTGCTTTGAGCGTTTCCTGGGAGATCAGTATTAAATTCCGATGTACTACTGCAGCTTTACTCTATCCCTTCGCAATTCACTTTGAAGATGAAACTCAGAAATTGCGTCGGGATTTAATACAAAAGGCACAATGCCGACTGAAGTACAAGAAGAGTAAATCGTCTCATTGTTTGTGGTTTGCTTTGAGCGTTTCCTGGGAGATGAGTACTAGATTCCGATGCACTACTGCAGCTTTACTCCATCCCTTGGACCTTCACGTTGTCGATGAAACCCAGAGATTTCGTCGGAATTGAATACAAATGGCACAATGCCGACTTAAGTACAAGAAGAATAAGACTTCTCATTCTTTCTGGTCTGATTTGTGTGATTCCTGGTAGATTAGTATTAGATTCGGATGCGCGACTGCAGCATTCCTCTATCCCTTGGACCTTCACATTGACGATGAAACATAGAAATTGCGTCGGGATTTAATACAAAAGGCGCAATGCTGATTTAAGTACAAGAAGGGTAAATCTTCTCATTGATTGTGGTTTGCTTTGAGCGTTTCCTGGGAGATCAGGATTAGATTCCGATGCACTACTGCATCTTTACTCCATCCCTTGTACCTATACATTGACGTTGAAATGCAGAAATTGCATCGGGATTTAATACAAATGTCAAACTGCCGACTTAAGCACAATAAGAAAGAATCTTCTCATAGTTTGTGGTTTACTCTGAGCGATTCCTGTGAGACCAGTATTAGATTCCGATGGACTACTGCAGCTTTACTCTATCCCTTTGACGTTCACCTTGACGATGAAACACAGACATAGCGTCGGGATTAAAACAAAATTCATAATGCCGACTTAAGTACAAGAGGAGTTAATCTTGTCATTGTTTGTGGTTTGCTTTGGCCGTTTCCTGGGAGATCAGTATCAGATTCCGATGCACCACTGCAGCTCTTCTCTATCTGTTGGACCTTCACTTTGACCATGAAACACAGACACTGGGTCGCGATGTAATACAAAAGGCACAATGCCAAAATATGTACAAGAAGAGTAAATCTTCTCATTGTTTGTGGTTTGCTTTGGCCGTTTCCTGGGAGATCAGTAGTAGATTCAGATGCACTACTGCAGCCCTGGTCTATCTGTTGGATCTTCACATTGACGATGAAACACAGACATTGGGTCGGGTTCTAATACAAAAGGCACAATGCCGACTAAGTACAGGAAGAGTATATCTTCTCATTGTATGTGGTTTGCTATGAGCGTTTCCTGGGAGATAAGTATTAGATTCCGATGCACTACTGTGCTTTACTCCATCCCTTAGACTTCCACATTGACGATGAAACACAGAAATTGCGTCGGGAATTAATAAAAAAGGCACAATGCCGACTTAAGTACAAGAAGAGTATATCATGTCAATGTTTGTGGTTTTCTTTGAGCGTTTTCCGGAGATCAGTATTAGATTCCGATGCACTACTGCAGCTTTACTCTGTCCCTCGGACTTTCACATTGTCGATGAAACACAGAAATAGCGTCGGGATTTAATACAAATGGCAGAATGCCGTCTTAAGTACAAGAAGGGGAAATCTTCTCATTGTTTGTGGTTTGCTTTGAGCGTTTCCTGGGAAATCAGTATTGGATTCCGTTGCACTACTGCAGCTTTACTCCTTCCCTTGGACCTTCACATTGACGATGAAACATAGAAATTGCGTCGGGATTTGATACAAAAGGCACAATGCCGACTTAAGTACAAGAAGAGTAAATTTTCTCATTGTTTGTGGTTTGTTTCGAGCGTTTCCTGGGAGATCAGTATTAGATTCCGATGCACTACTGCAGCTTTACTCTATCCCTTGGACCTTCACATTTACAATGAAACACGGAAATAGCGTCGGGATTTAATACAAAAGGCACAATGCCGTCTTAAGTACAAGAAGTGTAATTCTTCTCATTGTGTGTGGTTTGCTTTGAGCGTTTCCAGGGAGATCAGTATTAGATTGCGATGCACTACTGCAGCTTTACTCTATCCCTTGGACTTTCACATTGTCGATGAAACATAGAAGTTGCGTTGGGATTTAATACAAAAGGCACAATGCCGACCTAAGCACAAGAAGAGCGAATCTCCTCATTGTCTGTGGTTTGCTTTGAGCGTTTCCTGGGAGATCAGTGTTAGATTCCGATGCACTACTGCACCCTCTCTCTATCCCTTGGACTTTCACATTGATGTGAAACACAGAAATTGCGGCGGGATTTAATACAAAATACACAAAGCTGACTTAAGTACAAGAAGAGTAAATCATCTCAAAGTTTGTGGTTTGCTTTGAGCGTTTCCGGTGAGATCAGTATTAGATTCCCATGCACTACTGCAGCTGTACTCTATCCGTTGGAACTTCACATTGACGATGAAACACAGAATTTTTCTCGGGATTTAATACAAAAGGCACAATGCCGACTTAAGTACATGCAGATTGAATATTCTCATTGTTTATGGTTTTCTATGAGCGTTTCCTGGGAGATCAGTATTAGATTCCGATGCACTACTGCAGCTTTACTCTATCCCTTGGACCTTCACATTGACGATCAAAGACAGAAATTGCGTCAGGATTTAATAAAAAATGCTCAATGCCGACTTCAGTACAAGATGAATAAATTTTCTCATTGTTTGTGGTAGGTTTTGAGCGTTACCTGGGAGATCAGTTTTAGATTCCGATGCACTACTGCAGCTTCTCTCTATCCCTGGGGACTTCACATTGACGATGAAACAGAGAAATTGAGTCAGGATTTAATACAAAAGGCACAATGCCGACTTAGGTACAAGAAGAGTAAAACTCCTCATTGTTTGTGGTTTGCTTTGTGCGTTTCCTGGGAGATCAGTATTAGATTCCGATGCACTTCTGCAGCTTTACTCTATCCCTTGTACCTTCACATTGACGATCAAACACAGAAATTGCGTCAGGATTTAATACAAAAGGCACAATGCCGACTTATGTACAAGCCGAGTAAATATCCTCATTGTTTGTGGTTTGCATTGAGCGTTTCCTGGGAGATCAGTATTAGATTCCGATGCACTACTGCAGCTTTACTCTATCCCTTGGACCTTCACATTTACAATGAAACACGGAAATTGCGTCGGGATTTAATACAAAAGGCACAATACCGTCTTAAGTACAAGAAGTGTAATTCTTCTCATTGTGTGTGGTTTGCTTTGTTCGTTTCCTGGGAGATCAGTATTAGATTCCGATGCACTACTGCAGCTTTACTCTATCCCTTGGACTTTCACATTGTCGATGAAACATAGAAATTGCGTCGGGATTTAATACAAAAGGCACAATGCCGACTTATGTACAAGCCGAGTAAATATCCTCATTGTTTGTGGTTTGCATTGAGCGTTTCCTGGGAGATCAGTATTAGATTCCGATGCACTACTGCAGCCTCACTCTATCCCTTGGACTTTCACATTGGTGTGAAACACAGAAATTTTGGCGGGATTTAATACCAAACACACAAAGCTGACTTAAGTACAAGAAGAGTAAATCTTCTCAAAGTTTGTGGTTTGCTTTAAGCGTTTCCGGGGAGATCAGTATTAGATTCCGATGCACTACTGCAATTGTCCTCTATCCCTTGGAACTTCACATTGACGATGAAACACAGAATATGCGTCGGGATTTAATACAAAAGGCACAATGCCGACTTAAGTACATGCAGATTGAATATTCTCATTGTTTGTGGTTTTCTATGAGCGTTTCCTGGGAGATCAGTATTTGTTTCCGATGCACTACTGCAGCTTTACTCTATCCCTTGGACCTTCACATTGACGATCAAACACAGAAAATGCGTCAGGATTTAATAAAGAATGCTCAATGCCGACTTAAGTACAAGATGAATAAATTTTCTCATTGTTTGTAGGATGTTTGGAGCGTTTCCTGGGAGATCAGTTTTAGATTCCGATGCACTACTGCAGCTTTTCGCTATCCCTTGGAACTTCACATTGACAATGAAACACAGAAATTGAGTCAGGATTTAATATAAAAGGCACAGTGCCAACATAGGTACAAGAAGAGTAAAACTCCTCATTGTTTGTGGTTTACTTTGTGCGATTCCTGGGAGATCAGTATCAGATTCCGATGCACTACTGCAGCTGTACTCTATCCCTTGGACCTCCACATTGACGATGAATCACAGGAATTGCGTCGGGATTTAATACAAAAGACACAAAGCCGACTTAAGTACAAGAAGAGTAAATCTTCTCATTGTTTGTGTTTTGCTTTGAGCGTTTCCTGGAAGATCGGTATTAGATTCCGATGCACTACTGCAGCTTTACTCAATCCCTTGGACCTTCACATTGACGGTGAAACACAGAAATTACGTCGGAATTTTAATACAAAAGAAACAATGCCGACTTAAGTACAAGAAGAGTAAATCTTCTCATTGTTTGTGGTTTGCTTTGAGCGTTTCCTGGAAGATCAGTATTAGATTCCGATGCACTACTGCAGCTTTACTCCTTCCCTTGCACCTTCACATTGTCGATGAAACACAAAAATTGCGTCGGGACTTAATACAAAACCAGAATGACGACTTAAGTACAAGAAGAGTAAATCTTCTCATTGTTTCTGGTTTGCATTGACCGTTCCCCGGGAGTTAAGTATTTGATTCCTATGCACTTCTGCAGCTTTACTCTATCCCTTGGACGTTCACCTTGACGATGAAACACAGAAATAGCGTCGGGATTTATTACTAAATTCATAATGCCGACTTAAGTACAAGAAGAGTAAATCTTCTCATTGATTGTGGTTTGCTTTGAGCGTTTCCTGGGAGATCAGTATTAAATTCCGATGTACTACTGCAGCTTTACTCTATCCCTTCGCAATTCACTTTGAAGATGAAACTCAGAAATTGCGTCGGGATCTAATACAAAAGGCACAATGCCGTCTGAAGTACAAGAAGAGTAAATCGTCTCTTTGTTTGTGGTTTGCTTTGAGCGTTTCCTGGGAGATGAGTACTAGATTCCGATGCACTACTGCAGCTTTACTCCATCCCTTGGACCTTCACGTTGTCGATGAAACCCAGAGATTTCGTCGGAATTGAATACAAATGGCACAATGCCGACTGAAGTACAAGAAGAGTAACACTTCTCATTGTTTCTGGTCTGATTTGAGTGATTCCTGGTAGATTAGTATTAGATTCGGATGCGCGACTGCAGCATTCCTCTATCCCTTGGACCTTCACATTGACGATGAAACATAGAAATTGCGTCGGGATTTAATACAAAAGGCGCAATGCTGATTTAAGTACAAGAAGGGTAAATCTTCTCATTGATTGTGGTTTGCTTTGAGCGTTTCCTGGGAGATCAGGATGAGATTCCGATGCACTACTGCATCTTTACTCCATCCCTTGTACCTATACATTGACGTTGAAATGCAGAAATTGCATCGGGATTTAATACAAAAGTCAAACTGCCGACTTAAGCACAATAAGAAAGAATCTTCTCATAGTTTGTGGTTTACTCTGAGCGATTCCTGTGAGACCAGTATTAGATTCCGATGGACTACTGCAGCTTTACTCTATCCCTTTGACGTTCACCTTGACGATGAAACACAGACATAGCGTCGGGATTAAAACAAAATTCATAATGCCGACTTAAGTACAAGAGGAGTTAATCTTGTCATTGTTTGTGGTTTGCTTTGGCCGTTTCCTGGGAGATCAGTATCAGATTCCGATGCACCACTGCAGCTCTTCTCTATCTGTTGGACCTTCACTTTGACCATGAAACACAGACACAGGGTCGCGATGTAATACAAAAGGCACAATGCCAATATATGTACAAGAAGAGTAAATCTCCTCATTGTTTGTGGTTTGCTTTGGCCGTTTCCTGGGAGATCAGTAGTAGATTCGGATGCACTACTGCAGCCCTTGTCTATCTGTTGGGTCTTCACATTGACGATGAAACACAGACATTGGGTCGGGTTCTAATACAAAAGGCACAATGCCGACTAAGTACAGGAAGAATATATCTTCTCATTGT
Organism: Schistocerca piceifrons; assembly: GCF_021461385.2. Lineage (NCBI taxonomy): Eukaryota > Metazoa > Arthropoda > Insecta > Orthoptera > Acrididae > Schistocerca > Schistocerca piceifrons. The sequence goes on along the minus strand of NC_060149.1, from coordinate 958,066,410 downwards.
ATGTGATTTGCTATGAGCGTTTCCTGGGAGATAAGTATTAGATTCCGATGCACTACTGTGCTGTACTCCATCCCTTGGACTTCCACATTGACGATGAAACACAGAAATTGCGTCGGGAATTAATAAAAAAGGCACATTGCCGACTTAAGTACAAGAAGAGTATATCATGTCAATGTTTGTGGTTTTCTTTGAGCGTTTCCCGGAGATCAGTATTAGATTCCGATGCACTACTGCAGCTTTACTCTGTCCCTCGGACTTTCACATTGTCGATGAAACACAGAAATAGCGTCAGGATTTAATACAAATGGCAGAATGCCGTCTTAAGTACAAGAAGGGGAAATCTTCTCATTGTTTGTGGTTTGCTTTGAGCGTTTCCTGGGAAATCAGTATTGGATTCCCTTGCACTACTGCAGCTTTACTCCTTCCCTTGGACCTTCACATTGACGATGAAACATAGAAATTGCGTCGGGATTTGATACAAAAGGCACAATGCCGACTTAAGTACAAGAAGAGTAAATTTTCTCATTGTTTGTGGTTTGTTTCGAGCGTTTCCTGGGAGATCAGAATTAGATTCCGATGCACTACTGGAGCTTTACTCAATCCCTCCGACATACATATCGAAGATGAAACACAGAGATTGCGTCGGGATTTAATACAAAACGCACAATGCCGACTTAAGTACAAGGAAAGTAAATCCTCAGCTTTCCTCTAACCCTTGGATTTCACATTGACGATGAAACACAGAAATTGCGTCGGGATTTAATACAAATGGATCAATGCTGACTTAAGTACAAGAAGAGTAAATATTCACATTGTTTGTGGTTTGCTATGAGAGTTTCCTGGGAGATCAGTATTAGATTCCGATGCACTACTGCAGCTTAATTCTATCCCTTGGACCTTCACATTAACGAAGAGAGACAGAAATTGGGTTGGAATGTAATTCAAAGGGCACAATGCCGACTTAAGTACAAGAAGAGTAAATCTACTCAATGTTTGTGGTTTGCTTTGAGCGTTTCCTGGGAGATCAGTATGGGATGCAGCTGCACTACTGCAGTTTACTCCATTCCATGGACCTCCACATTGACGATGAAACACAGAAATTGCGTCGAGATTTAATATAAACGGCACAATGCCGATATATGTACAAGAAGAGTAAATTTTCTCATTGTTTGTGGTTTGCTTTGAGCGTTTCTGGGAGATCAGTATTAGATTCCGTTGCACTACTGCAGCTTTACTCTATCCCTTGGACCTTCACATTTACGATGAAACACAGAATTTGCGTCGTTATTTAATAGAAAGGCACTATGCCGACTTTAGTACAAGAAGAGTAAATCATCTCATTGTTTGTGGTTTGCTTTGAGATGGGAGATCAGTATTAGATTCCGATGCGCTACTGCAGCTTTACTCTATCCTTAGGACCTTCACATTGACGATGAAACACAGAAATTGCGACGGGATTTAATACAAAAGGCACAATGCCGACTTAAGTACAAGAAGAGTAAATATTCACATTGTTTGTGGTTTGCCAAGAGAGTTTCCTGGGAGATCAGTATTAGATTCCGATGCACTACTGCAGCTTAGTTCTATCCCTTGGACCTTCACATTGACGAAGACAGACTGAAATTGGGTTGGGATGTAATTCAAAAGGCACAATGCCGACTTAAGTACAAGAAGAGTAAATCTTCTCAATGTTTGTGGTTTGCTTTGAGCGTTTCCTGGGAGATGAGTATCAGATTCCGATGCACAACTACAGTATACTCCATTCCTTGGACCTCCACATTGACGATGAAACACAGAAATTGCGTCGGGAATTAATAAAAAAGGCACAATGCCGACTTAAGTACTCGAAGAATAAATCTCCTCACTGTTTGTGGTGTGCTTTGAGCGTTTCCTGAGAGATTATTATTAGATTCCGATGCACTACTGCAGCTTTACTCTATCCCTTTGACGTTCTCATTGACGATGAAACACAGAAATGGCGTCGGGATTTAATAGAAAAGACAAAATGCCGACTTAAGTACAATAAGAGTAAATCTTCTTATTGTTTGTGTTTTGCTTTGAGCGTGTCCTGGCAGATTTGGATTAGATTCCGGTGCACTACTGCAGTTTTACTCTATCCCTTGGAACTTCACATTGCCGATAAAACACAGAAATTGCGTTAGGATTTAATACAAAAGCCACAATGCCGACTTAAGTACAAGAAGAATAAATCTTCTCATTGTTTAAGGTTTGCTTTGAGCGTTTCCCGGGGGATAAGTATTAGATTCCGATGCAATACTGCACCTTTACTCTATCCCTATGACCTTCACATTGACGATTAAACTCAGAAATTGCGTCGGGATTTAATACAAAAGGCATAATGCCGACTTAAGAACAAGAAGAGTAAAACTTCTCATTGTTTGTGGTTTGCTTTGAAGGTCTCCTGGGAGATCAGTATTAGATTCCGATGCACTACTGCATCTTTACTCTATCCTTCGGAGCATCACATTGACAATGAAACAAATTAATTGCGTCGGGATTTATAAAAAAAAAACACAATGCCGATATAAGTACAAGAAGAATCAATCTTCTCATTGTTTGTTGTTTGCTTTGAGCGTTTCCCGGTAGATAAGTATTAGATTCCGATGCAGTATTGCAGATTTACTCAATCCCTTGGACCTTCACATTGACGATGAAACACAGGAATTACGTCGGGATTTAATACAAAAGGAACAATGACAACTTAAGTACAAGAAGAGTAAATTTTCTGATTGTTTGTAGTTTGCTTTGAGCGTTTCCTTTGGGATCAGTATTAGATTCCGATGCACTACTACAGTTTTACTCTATCCCTTGGACCTTCTCTTTGACGGTGAAACACAGAAGTTGCTTCGGAAATTTAATACAAAAAGCACAAAGCTGATTCAAGTTCAAGTAGAGTAAATCTTCCCATTGTTTATGGTTTGCTTTTAGCGTTTCCTGGGAGATCAGTATTAGTTTCCGATGCACTACTGCAGCTTTACTCTGTCCCTTGGACCTTCACATTGACGATTATACTCAGAAATTGCGTCGGGATTTAATACGAAAGGCACATTGCCGACTTAAGTACAAGATGAGTAAATCTTCTCATTGTTTGTGGTTTCCTTTGAGCGTTTCGTGGGAGATCAGTATTAGATTCCGATGCAGTACTGCAGCTTTACTCTATCCCTTGGTGCTTCACATTGACGATGAAACACAGAAATTGAGCCGGGATTTAATATAAAAGGCACAATGCCAACTTAAGTACAAGAAGAATCAATCTTCTCAATGTTTGTGGTTTGCTTTAAGCGTTACCCGGGAGATCAGTATTAGTTTCCGATGCACTACTGCAGATTTACTCTGTCCCTTGGACCTTCACATTGACGATTATACTCAGAAATTGCGTTGGGATTTAATACGAAAGGCACATTGCCGACTTAAGTACAAGATGAGTAAATCTTCTCATTGTTTGTGGTTTCCTTTGAGCGTTTCGTGGGAGATCAGTATTAGATTCCGATGCAATACTGCAGATTTACTCTATCTATTGGACCTTTACATTGACGATGAAACACAGAAATTGCGTCGGGATTTAAATGAAAACACACAATGAAAACTTAAGTAAAAGAAGAGTATCTCATCTCATTGTTTGTGGTTTGCTTTGAGCGTTTCCTGGGAGATCAGTATTAGATTCCGATGCACCACTGCTGCTTTACTCTATCCCCTGGACTCTCACATCGACGATGAAACACAAAAGTTGCGTTGGGATTTAATACAAAAATCACAATGCCGACATAAGTACAAGAAGAGTAGATCATCTCATTGTTTGTGGTATGCTTTAAGCGTTTCCTGGGAGATCAGTATTAGAATCCGATGCACTACTGTAGCTTTACTCTATACCTTGGACCTTCACATTGACGATGAAAGAAAGAAATTGCGTCGGGATTTAATACAAAAGGCACAATGCCGACTTAAGTACAAGAAGAGTAAATCTTCTCATTGTTTGTGGTTTGTTTGAGCGTTTCCTGGGTGAACAGTATTAGATTCCGATGCACTACTGCAGCTTTACTCTATCCCTTGGACCTTCACATTGACGATGAAACACAGAAATTACGGCGGGATTTAATACAAAAAGCACAATGCAGACTTAAGTACAAGAAGAGTAAATCTGATCATTGGTTGCCGTTTGCTTTGAGCGTAACATGTGAGATCAGTGTTAAATTGCGATGCACTACTGCAGCTTCACTCTATCCCTTGGAGCTTCACATTGACGATGAAACACAGTAATTGCGTCGGTATTTAATACAAAAGGCACAATGCCGACTTAAGTACAAGAAGAGTAAATATTCACATTGTTTGTGGTTTGCTATGAGAGTTTCCTGGGAGATAAGTATTAGATTCCGATGCACTACTGCAGCTTAATTCTATCCCTTGGATCTTCACATTGACGAAGACAGACAGAAATTGGGTTGGGATGTAATTCAAAAGGCACAATGCCGACTTAAGTACAAGAAGAGTAAATCTTCTCAATGTTTGTGGTTTGCTTTGAGCGTTTCCTGGGAGATGAGTATCAGATTCCGATGCACAACTGCAGTATACTCCATTCCTTGGACCTCCACATTGACGATGAAACACAGAAATTGCGTCGGTATTTAATACAGAAGGCACAATGCCAATTTATGTACAAGAAGAGTAAATCTTCTCATTGTTTGTGGTTTGCTTTGGCCGTTTCCTGGGAGGTCAGTAGTAGATTCAGATGCACTACTGCAGCCCTAGTCTATCTGTTGGATCTTCACATTGACGATGAAACACAGACATTGGGTCGGGTTCTAATAAAAAAGGCACAATGCCGATTAAGTACAGGAACAGTATATCTTCTCATTGTATGTGGTTTGCTATGAGCGTTTCTTGGGAGATAAGTATTAGATTCCGATGCACTACTGTGCTTTACTCCATCCCTTGGACTTCCACATTGACGATGAAACACAGAAATTGCGTCGGGAATTAATAAAAAAGGCACAATGCCGATTAAGTACAGGAAGAGTATATCTTCTCATTGTATGTGGTTTGCTATGAGCGTTTCTTGGGAGATTATTATTAGATTCCGATGCACTACTGCAGCTTTACTCTATCCTTTTGACGTTCACATTGACGATGAAACACAGAAATGGCGTCGGGATTTAATAGAAAAGACAAAATGCCGACTTAAGTACAATAAGAGTAAATCTTCTTATTGTTTGTGTTTTGCTTTGAGCGTGTCCTGGCAGATTTGGATTAGATTCCGGTGCACTACTGCAGCTTTACTCTATCCCTTGGAACTTCACATTGACGATGAAACACAGAAATTGCGTCAGGATTTAATGCTAAAAGCACAATGCCGACTTAAGTACAAGCAGAGATAATCTTCTCATTGTTTGTGGTTTGCTTTGAGCGTTACCTAGCAGATCCGTATTACATTCCGATGCACCACTGCAGCTTTACTCTATCCCTTGGTGCTTCACAATGACGATGAATCACAGTAATTGCGTCGGGATTTAATACAAAAGCCACAATGCCGACTTAAGTACAAGAAGAATAAATCTTCTCATTGTTTAAGGTTTGCTTTGAGCGTGTCCTGGGAGATCAATATTAGATTCCGATGCACTATTGCAAATTTACTCTATCCCTTTGTCGATCACATTGACGATGAAAGATAGAAATGGCGTTGGGATTTAATACAAAAGGCACAATGCCGATTTAAGTACAGAATAGTATATCTTCTCATTGTTTGTGGTTTGCTTTCAACGTTTCCTGGGAGATCAGTATTAGATTCCAATGCACTACTGCAGCTTTACTCTATCCTTCGGACCATCACGTTGACGATGAAACACATTAATTGCGTCGGGATTTATAACAAAAAGCACAATGCCGATATAAGTACAAGAAGAGTCAATCTTCTCATTGTTTAAGGTTTGCTTTGAGCGTTTCCCGGGGGATAAGTATTAGATTCCGATGCAATACTGCAGCTTTACTCTATCCCTATGACCTTCACATTGACGATTAAACTCAGAAATTGCGTCGGGATTAAATACAAAATGCACAATGTCGACTTAAGTACAAGTAGAGTAAATCTTCCCATTGATTATGGCTTGCTTTGAGCGTTTCCTGGGAGATCAGTATTAGATTCCGATGCACTACTGCAGCTTTACTCTATCCCTGGGACCTGCACATTGACGATTAAACTCAGAAATTGCGTCGGGATTTAATACAAAAGGCATAATGCCGACTTAAGTACAAGAAGAGTAAAACTTCTCATTGTTTGTGGTTTGCTTTGAAGGTCTCCTGGGAGATCAGTATTAGATTACGATGCACTACTGCATCTTTACTCTATCCTTCGGACCATCACATTGACAATGACACAAATTAATTGCGTCGGGATTTATAACAAAAAACACAATGCCGATATAAGTACAAGAAGAGTCAATCTTCTCATTGTTTGTGGTTTGCTTTGAGCGTTTCCCGGTAGATAAGTATTAGATTCCGATGCAGTATTGCAGATTTACTCAATCCCTTGGACCTTCACATTGACGATGAAACACAGGAATTACGTCGGGATTTAATACAAAAGGAACAATGACAACTTAAGTACAAGAAGAGTAAATTTTCTGATTGTTTGTAGTTTGCTTTGAGCGTTTCCTTTGGGATCAGTATTAGATTCCGATGCACTACTACAGTTTTACTCTATCCCTTGGACCTTCTCTTTGACGGTGAAACACAGAAGTTGCTTCGGAAATTTAATACAAAAAGCACAAAGCTGATTCAAGTTCAAGTAGAGTAAATCTTCCCATTGTTTATGGTTTGCTTTTAGCGTTTCCTGGGAGATCAGTATTAGTTTCCGATGCACTACTGCAGCTTTACTCTGTCCCTTGGACCATCACATTGACGATTATACTCAGAAATTGCGTCGGGATTTAATACGAAAGGCACATTGCCGACTTAAGTACAAGATGAGTAAATCTTCTCATTGTTTGTGGTTTCCTTTGAGCGTTTCGTGGGAGATCAGTATTAGATTCCGATGCAGTACTGCAGCTTTACTCTATCCCTTGGTGCTTCACATTGACGATGAAACACAGAAATTGAGCCGGGATTTAATATAAAAGGCACAATGCCAACTTAAGTACAAGAAGAATCAATCTTCTCAATGTTTGTGGTTTGCTTTAAGCGTTACCCGGGAGATCAGTATTAGATTCCGATGCAATACTGCAGATTTACTCTATCTCTTGGACCTTTACATTGACGATGAAACACAGAAATTGCGTCGGGATTTAAAAGAAAACACACAATGAAAACTTAAGTTAAAGAAGAGGATCTCATATCATTGTTTGTGGTTTGCTTTGAGCGTTTCCTGGGAGATCAGTATTAGATTCCGATGCACCACTGCTGCTTTACTCTATCCCTTGGACTCTAACATTGACGATGAAACACAAAAGTTGCGTTGGGATTTAATACAAAAATCACAATGCCGACATAAGTACAAAAAGAGTAGATCATCTCATTGTTTGTGGTTTGCTTTAAGCGTTTCCTGGGAGATCAGTATTAGAATCCGATGCAGTACTGTAGCTTTACTCTATACCTTGGACCTTCACATTGACGATGAAAGAAAGAAATTGCGTCGGGATTTAATACAAAAGGCACAATGCCGACTTAAGTACAAGAAGAGTAAATCTTCTCATTGTTTGTGGTTCGTTTGAGCGTTTCCTGGGTGAACAGTATTAGATTCCGATGCACTACTGCAGCTTTACTCTATCCCTTGGACCTTCACATTGACGATGAAACACAGAAATTACGCCGGGATTTAATACAAAAAGCACAATGCAGACTTAAGTACAAGAAGAGAAAATCTGATCATAGGTTGCCGTTTGCTTTGAGCGTAACATGTGAGATCAGTGTTAAATTGCGATGCACTACTGCAGCTTCACTCTATTCCTTGGAGCTTCACATTGACGATGAAACACAGTAATTGCGTCGGTATTTAATACAAAAGGCACAATGCCGACTTAAGTACAAGAAGAGGCAATCTTCTCGATGTTTGTGGTTTGCTTTGAGCGTTACGCGGGAGATCAGTATTAGATTACGAAGCAATACTGCAGCTTTTCTCAATCCCTTGGACCTGCACAATGACGATGAAACACAAAAATTGCGTCGGGATTTAAAACAAAAGGCACAATGCCGACATCAGTGCAAGAAGAGTAAATCTTCCCTTTGAATGTGTCTTGTTTTGAGCGTTTCCTGGGAGATCAGTATTGGATTCCGATGCACTGCTGCAGATTTACTCTATCCATTGGACCTTCACATTGACGAAGAAACAAGGAAATTGCGTCGGGATTTAATACAAAAGGCACAATTCCGATTTAAGTACTAGAAGAGTCAATCTCCTCATAGTTTGTGGTTTGCTTTGAGCGTTTCCCGGGAGATTAGTATTAGATTCCGATGCAATACTGCAGATATACTATATGTCTTGGACCTTTACATTGACGATGAAACACAGGAATTGCGTCGGGATTTAATACAAAAGGCAAAATGCCGACATAAGTACTGGAAGAGTAAATCTTCTCATTGTTGGTGGTTTGCTTTGAGCGTTTCCTGGGAGATCAGCATTAGAATCCGATGCACTACTGCAGCTTTACTCTATCCTTTGGACCTTCACATTGACGATGACACACAGAAATTGCGTCCGGATTTAACACAAAAAGCACAATGCCGACATAAGTACAAGAAGGGTAAATCTCCTCATTGTTTGTGGTTTGCTTTGAGCGTGTCCTGGGAGATCAGTATTAGATTCCAATGCACTACTGCAGCTTTACTCTATCCCTTGGACGTTCACATTGACGATGAAAGAAAGTAATTGCGTCGGGATTTAATACAAAAGGCACAATGTCGACTTAAGTACAAGAAGAGTAAATCTTCCCATTGATTGTGGCTTTTTTGAGCGTTTCCAGGGAGATCAGTATTAGATTCCGATGCACTACTGCAGCTTTACTCCATCCCTTTGACGTTCTCATTGACGATGAAACACAGAAATGGCGTCTGGATTTAATAGAAAAGACAAAATGCCGACTTAAGTACAATAAGAGTAAATCTTCTTATTGTTTGTGTTTTGCTTTGAGCGTGTCCTGGCAGATTTGGATTAGATTCCGGTGCACTACTGCAGCTTTACTCTATCCCTTGGAACTTCACATTGCCGATGAAACACAGAAATTGCGTTAGGATTTAATGCTAAAAGCACAATGCCGACTTAAGTACAAGAAGAGATAATCTTCTCATTGTTTGTGGTTTGCTTTGAGCGTTACCTGGCAGATCCGTATTACATTCCGATGCACTACTGCAGCTTTACTCTATCCCTTGGAGCTTCACATTGACGATGAAACACAGTAATTGCGTCGGGATTTAATACAAAAGCCACAATGCCGACTTAAGTACAAGAAGAATAAATCTTCTCATTGTTTAAGGTTTGCTTTGAGCGTTTCCTGGGGGATAAGTATTAGATTCCGATGCAATACTGCAGCTTTACTCTATCCCTATGACCTTCACATTGACGATTAAACTCATAAATTGCGTCGGGATTTAATACAAAATGCACAATGTCGACTTAAGTACAAGTAGAGTAAATCTTCCCATTGATTATGGCTTGCTTTGAGCGTTTCCTGGGAGATCAGTATTAGATTCCGATGCACTACTGCAGCTTTACTCTATCCCTGGGACCTGCACATTGACGATTAAACTCAGAAATTGCGTCGGGATTTAATACAAAAGGCATAATGCCGACTTAAGAACAAGAAGAGTAAAACTTCTCATTGTTTGTGGTTTGCTTTGAAGGTCTCCTGGGAGATCAGTATTAGATTCCGATGCACTACTGCATCTTTACTCTATCCTTCGGAGCATCACATTGACTCTTCTTGTACTTAAGTCGGCATTGTGCCTTTTGAATTACATCCCAACCCAATTTCTGTCTGTCTTCGTCAATGTGAAGGTCCAAGGGATAGAATTAAGCTGCAGTAGTGCATCGGAATCTAATACTTATCTCCCAGGAAGCTCTCATAGCAAACCACAAACAATGTGAATATTTACTCTTCTTGTACTTAAGTCGGCATTGTGCCTTATGTATTAAATACCGACGCAATTACTGTGTTTCATCGTCAATGTGAAGCTCCAAGGGATAGAGTGAAGCTGCAGTAGTGCATCGCAATTTAACACTGATCTCACATGTTACGCTCAAAGCAAACGGCAACCAATGATCAGATTTACTCTTCTTGTACTTAAGTCTGCATTGTGCTTTTTGTATTAAATCCCGGCGTAATTTCTGTGTTTCATCGTCAATGTGAAGGTCCAAGGGATAGAGTAAAACTGCAGTAGTGCATCGGAATCTAATACTGTTCACCCAGGAAACGCTCAAACAAACCACAAACAATGAGAAGATTTACTCTTCTTGTACTTAAGTCGGCATTGTGCCTTTTGTATTAAATCCCGACGCAATTTCTTTCTTTCATCGTCAATGTGAAGGTCCAAGGTATAGAGTAAAGCTACAGTAGTGCATCGGATTCTAATACTGATCTCCCAGGAAACGCTTAAAGCATACCACAAACAATGAGATGATCTACTCTTCTTGTACTTATGTCGGCATTGTGATTTTTGTATTAAATCCCAACGCAACTTTTGTGTTTCATCGTCGATGTGAGAGTCCAGGGGATAGAGTAAAGCAGCAGTGGTGCATCGGAATCTAATACTGATCTCCCAGGAAACGCTCAAAGCAAACCACAAACAATGAGATGAGATACTCTTCTTTTACTTAAGTTTTCATTGTGTGTTTTCATTTAAATCCCGACGCAATTTCTGCGTTTCATCGTCAATGTAAAGGTCCAAGAGATAGAGTAAATCTGCAGTATTGCATCGGAATCTAATACTGATCTCCCACGAAACGCTCAAAGGAAACCACAAACAATGAGAAGATTTACTCATCTTGTACTTAAGTCGGCAATGTGCCTTTCGTATTAAATCCCAACGCAATTTCTGAGTATAATCGTCAATGTGAAGGTCCAAGGGACAGAGTAAATCTGCAGTAGTGCATCGGAAACTAATACTGATCTCCCAGGAAACGCTAAAAGCAAACCATAAACAATGGGAAGATTTACTCTACTTGAACTTGAGTCAGCATTGTGCTTTTTGTATTAAATTTCCGAAGCAACTTCTGTGTTTCACCGTCAAAGAGAAGGTCCAAGGGATAGAGTAAAACTGTAGTAGTGCATCGGAATCTAATACTGATCCCAAAGTAAACGCTCAAAGCAAACTACAAACAATCAGAAAATTTACTCTTCTTGTACTTAAGTTGTCATTGTTCCTTTTGTATTAAATCCCGACGTAATTCCTGTGTTTCATCGTCAATGTGAAGGTCCAAGGGATTGAGTAAATCTGCAATACTGCATCGGAATCTAATACTTATCTACCGGGAAACGCTCAAAGCAAACCACAAACAATACTCCATTCCTTGGACCTCCACATTGACGATGAAACACAGTAATTGCGTCGGTATTTAATACAGAAGGCACAATGCCAATTTATGTACAAGAAGAGTAAATCTTCTCATTGTTTGTGGTTTGCTTTGGCCGTTTCCTGGGAGGTGAGTAGTAGATTCAGATGCACTACTGCAGCCCTAGTCTATCTGTTGGATCTTCACATTGACGATGAAACACAGACATTGGGTCGGGTTCTAATAAAAAAGGCACAATGCCGATTAAGTACAGGAACAGTATATCTTCTCATTGTATGTGGTTTGCTATGAGCGTTTCTTGGGAGATAAGTATTAGATTCCGATGCACTACTGTGCTTTACTCCATCCCTTGGACTTCCACATTGACGATGAAACACAGAAATTGCGTCGGGAATTAATAAAAAAGGCACAATGCCGATTAAGTACAGGAAGAGTATATCTTCTCATTGTATGTGGTTTGCTATGAGCGTTTCTTGGGAGATTATTATTAGATTCCGATGCACTACTGCAGCTTTACTCTATCCTTTTGACGTTCACATTGACGATGAAACACAGAAATGGCGTCGGGATTTAATAGAAAAGACAAAATGCCGACTTAAGTACAATAAGAGTAAATCTTCTTATTGTTTGTGTTTTGCTTTGAGCGTGTCCTGGCAGATTTGGATTAGATTCCGGTGCACTACTGCAGCTTTACTCTATCCCTTGGAACTTCACATTGACGATGAAACACAGAAATTGCGTCAGGATTTAATGCTAAAAGCACAATGCCGACTTAGGTACAAGCAGAGATAATCTTCTCATTGTTTGTGGTTTGCTTTGAGCGTTACCTGGCAGATCCGTATTACATTCCGATGCACTACTGCAGCTTTACTCTATCCCTTGGAGCTTCACAATGACGATGAATCACAGTAATTGCGTCGGGATTTAAGTCAAAAGCCACAATGCCGACTTAAGTACAAGAAGAATAAATCTTCTCATTGTTTAAGGTTTGCTTTGAGCGTGTCCTGGGAGATCAATATTAGATTCCGATGCACTATTGCAAATTTACTCTATCCCTTTGTCGATCACATTGACGATGAAAGATAGAAATGGCGTTGGGATTTAATACAAAAGGCACAATGCCGATTTAAGTACAGAATAGTATATCTTCTCATTGTTTGTGGTTTGCTTTCAACGTTTCCTGGGAGATCAGTATTAGATTCCGATGCACTACTGCAGCTTTACTCTATCCTTCGGACCATCACATTGACGATGAAACACATTAATTGCGTCGGGATTTATAACAAAAAGCACAATGCCGATATAAGTACAAGAAGAGTCAATCTTCTCATTGTTTGTGGTTTGCTTTGAGCGTTTCCCGGGGGATAAGTATTAGATTCCGATGCAATACTGCAGCTTTACTCTATCCCTATGACCTTCACATTGACGATTAAACTCAGAAATTGCGTCGGGATTAAATACAAAATGCACAATGTCGACTTAAGTACAAGTAGAGTAAATCTTCCCATTGATTATGGCTTGCTTTGAGCGTTTCCTGGGAGATCAGTATTAGATTCCGATGCACTACTGCAGCTTTACTCTATCCCTGGGACCTGCACATTGACGATTAAACTCAGAAATTGCGTCGGGATTTAATACAAAAGGCATAATGCCGACTTAAGTACAAGAAGAGTAAAACTTCTCATTGTTTGTGGTTTGCTTTGAAGGTCTCCTGGGAGATCAGTATTAGATTCCGATGCACTACTGCATCTTTACTCTATCCTTCGGACCATCACATTGACAATGACACAAATAAATTGCGTCGGGATTTATAACAAAAAACACAATGCCCATATAAGTACAAGAAGAGTCAATCTTCTCATTGTTTGTGGTTTGCTTTGAGCGTTTCCCGGTAGATAAGTATTAGATTCCGATGCAGTATTGCAGATTTACTCAATCCCTTGGACCTTCACATTGACGATGAAACACAGGAATTACGTCGGGATTTAATACAAAAGGAACAATGACAACTTAAGTACAAGAAGAGTAAATTTTCTGATTGTTTGTAGTTTGCTTTGAGCGTTTCCTTTGGGATCAGTATTAGATTCCGATGCACTACTACAGTTTTACTCTATCCCTTGGACCTTCTCTTTGACGGTGAAACACAGAAGTTGCTTCGGAAATTTAATACAAAAAGCACAAAGCTGATTCAATTTCAAGTAGAGTAAATCTTCCCATTGTTTATGGTTTGCTTTTAGCGTTTCCTGGGAGATCAGTATTAGTTTCCGATGCACTAATGCAGCTTTACTCTGTCCCTTGGACCTTCACATTGACGATTATACTCAGAAATTGCGTCGGGATTTAATACGAAAGGCACATTGCCGACTTAAGTACAAGATGAGTAAATCTTCTCATTGTTTGTGGTTTCCTTTGAGCCTTTCGTGGGAGATCAGTATTAGATTCCGATGCAGTACTGCAGCTTTACTCTATCCCTTGGTGCTTCACATTGACGATGAAACACAGAAATTGAACCGGGATTTAATATAAAAGGCACAATGCCAACTTAAGTACAAGAAGAATCAATCTTCTCAATGTTTGTGGTTTGCTTTAAGCGTTACCCGGGAGATCAGTATTAGATTCCGATGCAATACTGCAGATTTACTCTATCTCTTGGACCTTTACATTGACGATGAAACACAGAAATTGCGTCGGGATTTAAAAGAAAACACACAATGAAAACTTAAGTAAAAGAAGAGGATCTCATCTCATTGTTTGTGGTTTGCTTTGAGCGTTTCCTGGGAGATCAGTATTAGATTCCGATGCACCACTGCTGCTTTACTCTATCCCTTGGACTCTAACATTGACGATGAAACACAAAAGTTGCGTTGGGATTAAATACAAAAATCACAATGCCGACATAAGTACAAAAAGAGTAGATCATCTTATTGTTTGTGGTTTGCTTTAAGCGTTTCCTGGGAGATCAGTATTAGAATCCGATGCAGTACTGTAGCTTTACTCTATACCTTGGACCTTCACATTGACGATGAAAGAAAGAAATTGCGTCGGGATTTAATACAAAAGGCACAATGCCGACTTAAGTACAAGAAGAGTAAATCTTCTCATTGTTTGTAGCTTGTTTGAGCGTTTCCTGGGTGAACAGTATTAGATTCCGATGCACTACTGCAGCTTTACTCTATCCCTTGGACCTTCACATTGACGATGAAACACAGAAATTACGCCGGGATTTAATACAAAAAGCACAATGCAGACTTTAGTACAAGAAGAGAAAATCTGATCATAGGTTGCCGTTTGCTTTGAGCGTAACATGTGAGATCAGTGTTAAATTGCGATGCACTACTGCAGCTTCACTCTATTCCTTGGAGCTTCACATTGACGATGAAACACAGTAATTGCGTCGGTATTTAATACAAAAGGCACAATGCCGACTTAAGTACAAGAAGAGGCAATCTTCTCGATGTTTGTGGTTTGCTCTGAGCGTTACGCGGGAGATCAGTATTAGATTACGAAGCAATACTGCAGCTTTTCTCAATCCCTTGGACCTGCACAATGACGATGAAACACAAAAATTGCGTCGGGATTTAATACAAAAGGCACAATGCCGACATCAGTGCAAGAAGAGTAAATCTTCCCTTTGAATGTGTCTTGTTTTGAGCGTTTCCTGGGAGATCAGTATTAGATTCCGATGCACTGCTGCAGATTTACTCTATCCATTGGACCTTCACATTGACGAAGAAACAAGGAAATTGCGTCGGGATTTAATACAAAAGGCACAATACCGACTTAAGTACTAGAAGAGTCAATCTCCTCATAGTTTGTGGTTTGCTTTGAGCGTTTCCCGGGAGATTAGTATTAGATTCCGATGCAATACTGCAGATATACTATATGTCTTGGACCTTTGCATTGACGATGAAACACAGGAATTGCGTCGGGATTTAATACAAAAGGCAAAATGCCGACATAAGTACTGGAAGAGTAAATCTTCTCATTGTTGGTGGTTTGCTTTGAGCGTTTCCTGGGAGATCAGCATTAGAATCCGATGCACTACTGCAGCTTTACTCTATCCTTTGGACCTTCACATTGACTATGACACACAGAAATTGCGTCCGGATTTAACACAAAAAGCACAATGCCGACATAAGTACAAGAAGGGTAAATCTCCTCATTGTTTGTGGTTTGCTTTGAGCGTGTCCTGGGAGATCAGTATTAGATTCCAATGCACTACTGCAGCTTTACTCTATCCCTTGGACGTTCACATTGACGATGAAAGAAAGTAATTGCGTCGGGATTTAATACAAAAGGCACAATGTCGACTTAAGTACAAGAAGAGTAAATCTTCCCATTGATTGTGGCTTTTTTGAGCGTTTCCTGGGAGATCAGTATTAGATTCCGATGCACTACTGCAGCTCTACTCTCTCCCGTGGTCCTTCACAATTACGATGAAACACAGAAATTGCGTCGGGATTTAATTCAAAAGGCACAATGCCTACTTAAGTACAAGAAGAGAACATCTTCCAATTGTTTGTGGTTTGCTTTAAGAGTTGCCTGGGAGATCAGTACTAGTTTCCGATGCACTACTGCAGTTTTACTTTATCGCTTGGACCTACACATTGACGATGAAACACAGAAATTGTGTTGATATTTAATACAAAAGCTACGATGCTGACTTAAGTACAAGAGGAGTAAATCCTCTCATTGTTTCTGGTGTGCTTAGAGCGTTTCCTGGGAGATCAGTATTAGAATCCGATGCACTACTGCAGCTTTACTCTATCACTTGGAACTTCACATTGATGATGAAACACAGAAACTGCATTGGGATTTAATACAAAAGGCACAATGCTGACTTAAGTACAAGGAGAGTAAATCTTCTCATTGTTTGTGGTATGCTTTGAGCGTTTCCTGCGAGGTCAGTATTTGATTCCGATGCACTACTGCAGCTTTACGCTATCCCTTGGACGTTCACATTGACGTTGAAACACAGAAATTGCGTCGGGATTTAATACAAAATTCACAATGGCTACTTAAGTACAGAATAGTATATCTTCTCAAAGTTTGTGGTTTGCTTTGAGCGTTTCCTGGGAGATCAGTAGTAGATTCCGTTGCACTACTGCAGCTTTACGGTATCCCTTGGACCTTCACATTGATGATGAAACACTCAAATTGCGTCGGGATTTAATAAAAAATGCATATTGCCGACTTAAGTAGAAGAAGAGTAAATCTTCTCATCGTTTATGGTTTGCTTTTAGCGTTTCCTGGGAGATCAGTATTGTTTCCGATGCACTACTGCAGCTTTACTCTGTCTCTTGGACCTTCACATTGACGATTAAACTCAGAAATTGCGTCGGGATTTAATACGATAGGCACATTGCAGACTTAAGTACAAGATGAGTAAATCTTCTCATTGTTGGTGGTTTCCTTTGAGCGTTTCCTAGGAGATCAGTTTTTGATTCCGATGCACGACTGCAGTTTTACTGTATCCCCTGGACCTTCACATTGACGATGAAACACAGAAACTGCATTGGGATTTAATACAAAAGGCACAATGCTGACTTAAGTACAAGAAGAGTAAATCTTCTCATTGTTTGTGGTTTGCTTTGAGCGTTTCCTGCGAGGTCAGTATTTGATTCCGATGCACTACTGCAGCTTTACGCTATCCCTTGGACCTTTACATTGACGTTGAAACACAGAAATTGCGTCGGGATTTAATACAAAATTCACAATGGCTACTTAAGTACAGAATAGTATATCTTCTCAAAGTTTGTGGTTTGCTTTGAGCGTTTCCTGGGAGATCAGTAGTAGATTCCGTTGCACTACTGCAGCTTTACGGTATCCCTTGGACCTTCACATTGATGATGAAACACTCAAATTGCGTCGGGATTTAATAAAAAATGCATATTGCCGACTTAAGTAGAAGAAGAGTAAATCTTCTCATCGTTTATGGTTTGCTTTTAGCGTTTCCTGGGAGATCAGTATTGTTTCCGATGCACTACTGCAGCTTTACTCTGTCTCTTGGACCTTCACATTGACGATTAAACTCAGAAATTGCGTCGGAGTTTAATACGATAGGCACATTGCAGACTTAAGTACAAGATGAGTAAATCTTCTCATTGTTGGTGGTTTCCTTTGAGCGTTTCCTGGGAGATCAGTTTTTGTTTCCGATGCACGACTGCAGTTTTACTGTATCCCCTGGACCTTCACATTGACGATGAAACACAGAAACTGCATTGGGATTTAATACAAAAGGCACAATGCTGACTTAAGTAAAGAAGAGTAAATCTTCTCATTGTTTGTGGTATGCTTTGAGCGTTTCCTGCGAGGTCAGTATTTGATTCCGATGCACTACTGCAGCTTTACGCTATCCCTTGGACCTTTACATTGACGTTGAAACACAGAAATTGCGTCGGGATTTAATACAAAATTCACAATGGCTACTTAAGTACAGAATAGTATATCTTCTCAAAGTTTGTGGTTTGCTTTGAGCGTTTCCTGGGAGATCAGTAGTAGATTCCGTTGCACTACTGCAGCTTTACGGTATCCCTTGGACCTTCACATTGATGATGAAACACTCAAATTGCGTCGGGATTTAATAAAAAATGCATATTGCCGACTTAAGTACAAGAAGAGTAAATCTTCTCATTGTTTATGGTTTGCTTTTAGCGTTTCCTGGGAGATCAGTATTGTTTCCGATGCACTACTGCAGCTTTACTCTGTCTGTTGGACCTTCACATTGACGATTAAACTCAGAAATTGCGTCGGGATTTAATACGAAAGGCACATTGCAGACTTAAGTACAAGATGAGTAAATCTTCTCATTGTTGGTGGTTTTCTTTGAGCGTTTCCTGGGAGATCAGTTTTAGATTCCGATGCACGACTGCAGTTTTACTGTATCCCGTGGACCTTCACATTGACGATGAAACACAGAAATTGCGTCGGGATTTAAAAGAAAACACACAATGAAAACTTAAGTAAAAGAAGAGTATCTCAGCTCATTGTTTGTGGATTGCTTTGAGCGTTTCCTGGGAGATCAGTATTAGATTCCGATGCACTACTGCTGCTTTACTCTATCCCTTGGACTCTCACATCGACGATGAAACACAAAAGGCACAATGCCGACATAAGTACAAGAAGAGTAGATCATCTCATTGTTTGTGGGATGCTATAAGTGTTTCCTGGGAGATCAGTATTAGAATCCGATGCACTACTGTAGCTTTACTCTATACCTTGGACCTTCACATTGACGATGAAAGAAAGAAATTGCGTCGGGATTTAATACAAAAGGCACAATGCCGACTTAAGTACAAGAAGAGTAAATCTTCTCATTGTTTGTGGTATACTTGAGCGTTTCCTGGGAGAACAGTATTAGATTCCGATGCACTACTGCAGCTTTACTCTATCCCTTGGACCTTCACATTGACGATGAAACACAGAAATTGCGCCGGGATTAAATACAAAAGGCACAATGCAGACTTAAATACAAGAAGAGTAAAGCTGATCATTGGTTGCCATTTGCTTTGAGCGTTACCTGTGAGATCAGTGTTAAATTTCGATGCACTACTGCAGCTTCACTCTATCCCTTGGAGCTTCACATTGACGATGAAACACAGTAATTGCGTCGGGATTTAATACAAAAGGCACAATGCCGACCTAAGTACAAGAAGAGGCAATCTTCTCGATGTTTGTGGTTAGCTTTGAGCGTTACGCGGGAGATCAGTATTAGATTCCGATGCAATACTGCAGCTTTTCTCAATACCTTGGACCTGCACAATGACGATGAAACACAATAATTGCGTCTGGATTTAACACAAAAACACAATGCCGACATAAGTACAAGAAGGGTAAATCTCCTCATTTTTTGTGGTTTGCTTTGAGTGTGTCCTGGGAGATCAGTATTAGATTCCAATGAACTACTGCAGCTTTACTCTATCCCTTGGACGTTCACATTGAACATGAAAGAAGGTAATTGCGTCGGGATTTAATACAAAAGGCACAATGTCGACTTAAGTACAAGAAGAGTAAATCTTCCCATTAATTGTGGCTTTCGTCGGGAATTAATACAAAAGGCACAAAGCCGACATAAGTCCAAGAATAGTAAATCTTCTCATTGCTTGTGGTTTGGTTTGAGCGTTTCCTGGGAGATCAGTATTAAATTCCAATGCACCACTGATGCTTTACTCTATCCCTTGGTCCTTCCCATTGACGTTGAAACACAGAAATTGCGTCGGGAATTAATACAAAAGGCACAATGCCGACTTAAGTACAAGAAGAGTAAATCATCTCATTGTCAGTGGTTTGCTGTGAATGTTTCCTGGGAGATCAGTAATAGATTCCGATGCATCGCTGTAGCTTTACTGTATGCTTGGGTCCTTCACATTGACGATGAAACACAGAAATTGCGTCGGAATTTTCATACATAAGGCACAATGCCGATTTAAGTACAAGAATAGTAAATCTTCTGATTGTCTGTGATTTGCTATGAGCGTTTCCTGGGAGATCACTATGAGATTCCGTTGCACTACTGCAGCTTTATTCTATCCCTTGTACCTTCACATTGACGATGAAACACAGATATTGCGTAGGGAATTGATACGAAAGGCACAATGCCGACTTATGTAGAAGAAAAGAAAATCTTCTCATTGCATGTGGTTTGCTTTGAGCGTTTCCTGCGAGATCAGTATTAGATTCTGATGCACTACAACAGCTTTACTCTATCGCTTGGACCTCCACATTGACGATGAAATACAGAAATTGCGTCAGGATTTAATACATAAGGCACAATGTCGACTTAAGTACAAGAAGAGTAAATATTGTCATTGTCTGTGATTTGCTTTGAGCGTTTCCTGGGAGACAGTATTAGATTTCGATGCACTACTACAGCTTTACTCTATCACTTGGACCTTCACGTTGACGATGAAACACAGAAATTGCGTCGGGATTCAATACAAAAGGCAAAATGCCGACATAAGTACTGGAAGAGTAAATCTTCTCGTTGTTGGTGGTTTGCTTTGAGCGTTTCGTGGGAGATCAGCATTAGAATCCGATGCACTACTGCAGCTTTACTCTATCCTTTGGACCTTCACATTGACGATGACACACAGAAATTGTGTCTGGATTTAACACAAAAAGCACAATGCCGACATAAGTACAAGAAGGGTAAATCTCCTCATTGTTTGTGGTTTGCTTTGAGCGTGTCCTGGGAGATCAGTATTAGATTCCAATGCACTACTGCAGCTTTACTCTATCCCTTGGACGTTCACATTGACGATGAAAGAAAGTAATTGCGTCGGGATTTAATACAAAAGGCACAATGTCGACTTAAGTACAAGAAGAGTGAATCTTCCCTTTGATTGTGGCTTGTTTTGAGCGTTTCCTGGGAGATCAGAATTAGATTCCGATGCACTACTGCAGATTTACTCTATCCATTGGACCTTCACATTGACGAAGAAACAAGGAAATTGCGTCGGGATTTAATACAAAAGGCACAATGCCGACTTAAGTACTATAAGAGTCAATCTCCTCATAGTTTGTGGTTTGCTTTGAGCGTTTCCCGGGGGATCAGTATTAGTTTCCGATGCAACACTGCAGATATACTATATCTCTTGGACCATCACATTGACGATGAATCACAGGAATTGCGTCGGGATTTAATACAAAAGTTATAATGCCGACATAAGTACAGGAAGAGTAAATCTTCTCATTGTTGGTGGTTTGCTTTGAGCGTTTCCTGGGAGATCAGCATTAGAATCCGATGCACTACTGCAGCTTTGCTCTATCCTTTGGTCCTTCACATTGACGATGACACACAGAAATTGCGTCTGGATTTAACACAAAAAGCACAATGCCGACATAAGTACAAGAAGGGTAAATCTCCTCATTGTTTGTGGTTTGCTTTGAGCGTGTCCTGGGAGATCAGTATTAGATTCCAATGAACTACTGCAGCTTTACTCTATCCCTTGGACGTTCACATTGACAATGAAAGAAAGTAATTGCGTCGGGATTTAATACAAAAGGCACAATGTCGACTTATGTACAAGAAATCATCTCATTGTCAGTGGTTTGCTGTCAATGTTTCCTGGGAGATAAGTATTAGATTCCGATGCATCGCTGTAGCTTTACTGTATGCTTGGGACCTTCACATTGACGACTAAACTCAGAAATTGCGTCGGGATTTAATACAAAAGGGACAATGCCGAATTAAGTACAAGAAGAGTCAATATTCCCAATGTCTATGGTTGCTTTGAGCGTTACCCGGAAGATCAGTATTACAATCTGATGCAATACTGCAGATTTACTCTATCTCTTGGACCTTCACATTGACGATGAAACACAGAAATTGCGTCGGAATTTTCATACATAAGGCACAATGCCGATTTAAGTACAAGAATAGTAAATCTTCTGATTGTCTGTGATTTGCTATGAGCGTTTCCTGGGAGATCACTATGAGATTCCGTTGCACTACTGCACCTTTACTCTATCCCTTGTACCTTCACATTGACGATGAAACACAGATATTGCGAAGGGAATTAATACGAAAGACACAATGCCGACTTATGTAGAAGAAAAGAAAATCTTCTCATTGCGTGAGGTTTGCTTTGAGCGTTTCCTGCGAGATCAGTATTAGATTCTGATGCACTACTGCAGCTTTACTCTATCGCTTGGACCTTCAAATTGACGATGAAATACAGAAATTGCGTCGGGATTTAATACATGAGGCACAATGTCGACTTAAGTACAAGAAGAGTAAATATTCTCATTGTCTGTGATTTGCTTTGAGCGTTTCCTGGGAGACAGTATTAGATTTCGATGCACTACTGCAGCTTTACTCTAACCCTTGGACCTTCACATTGACGATGAAACACAGATATTGCGTAGGGATTTAATACAAAAGGTACAATGCCGAATTAAGTAACAGAAGAGTAAATCTTCTCATTGTGTGTGGTTTGCTTCCAGCGCTTCCTGGGAGGTCAGTATTAGATTCCGATGCACTACTGCAGCTTTACTCTATCCCTTGGACCTTCACATTGACTGTGAAACTGAGAAATTGCGTCGGGACATAATACAAAAGGAACAATGCCGGCTTAAGTACAAGAAGAGTAAATCTTCTCATTGTTTGTGGTTTGCTTTGAGCATTTAGTGGGAGATCAGTATTAGATTCCGATGTACTACTGCAGCTTTACATTATCCCTTGGACCGTACATGGACGATGAAATACAGAATTTGCGTCGGGAGTTAATACAAAAGGCACAATGCCGATTTAAGTACAAGAAGAGTAAATCACCTCATTGTTTGTGGTTTGCTTTGAGCGTTTCCTGGGAGATCAGTATTAGATTCCGATGCACTACTGTAGCTTTACTACATCCCTTGGAGCATCACATTGACGATGAAACACCGAAATTTCGTCTGGATTTAATACAGAAGGCACAATGCCGACTTAAGTACAACAAGAGTCAATCTTCGCATTGTTTGTTGTTTGCTTTGAGCGTTTCCCAGGAGATAAGTATTATATTCCGCTGCACTACTGCAGCTTTACTCTATTTCTGGGACCTTTACATCGACGATGAAACACAGATATTGTGTCGGTATTAAATACAAAAGGCACAATGCCGACATAAGTACAAGATGAGTAAATCATCTCATTGGTTGTGGTTTGCATTGAGCGTGTCCTGGGACATCAGTATTAGTTTCCGAAGCACTACTGCAGCTTTACTGTATCCCATTGACGATCACATTACGATGAAACACAGAAATTGCGTTTTGATTTAATATATAAGGCACAATCCCAACTTAAGTACAAGAACAGTAAATCTTCTCATTGTTTGTGGTTAGCTTTGGGCGTTTCCTGCGTGGTCAGTATTAGATTCCGATGCACTACTGCAGCTTTACGCTATCCCTTGGACCTTCACACTGACGTTGAAACACAAAAATTGTGCCGGGATTTAATACAAAATACACAATTCCAACTTAAGTACAAGAAGAGTAAATCTTATCATTGTTTGTGGTTTGCTCTGAGCGTTTTATGGGAGATCAGTATTAGATTCCGATGCACTACTGCAGCTTTACTCTATCCCTTGAACTTTCACATTGACGATGAAACACAGAAATTGCGTCGGGATTTAATACAAAACGCACAATGCCGCCTTAAGTACATGAAGAGTAAATCTTCTCATTGTTTGTGTTTTGCTTTGATCGTTTCATGGGAGATCTGTATTATATTCCGATGCACTACTGCAGCTTTACACGATCCCTTGGACATTCACATTGACGATGACACCCAGAAATTGCGTCGTGGTATATTACAAAAGGCCCAATGCCGACTGCAGTACAAGAAGAGTAAATCTTCTCATTGTTTGTGGTTTGCTTTGGGAGTTTCCTGGGAGATTAGTATTAGATTCCGATGCACTACCGCAGCTTTACTCTATCCCTTGGACCTTCACATTGACGATGAAACACAGAAATTGCGTCGGGATTTAATACAAAAAGCACAATGCCGACTTAAGTACAAGAAGAGTAAACCTTCACATTGTTTGTGGTTTCCTGTGAGCATTTCCTTGCGAGATCAGTATTAGATTGCGATGCACTACTTCAGCTTTACTCTATCCCTTGGACCTTCACATTGGCGATGAAACACAGAAATTGCGACGGGATTTAATACATAATGCAGAATGCCGACTTAAGTACAAGAAGAGTAAATATTCTCATTGTCTGTGATTTGCTTTGAGCGTTTCCTGGGAGACAGTATTAGATTTCGATACACTACCGCAGCTTTACTCTAAATCTGGGACCTTCACATGATCGATGAAACACAGAAATTGCGTCGGTATGAAATACAATATTCACAATTCCGACTTAAGTACAAGAAGAGTAGTTCTTATCAATGATTTTGGTTTGCTTTGAGCGTTTCATGTGAGATCAGTATTAGATTCCGATGCACTACTGCAGCTTTACTCTATCCCTTGAAGTTTCACATTGACGATGAAACACAGAGATTGCGTCGGGATATAATACAAAAGGCACAATGCTGCCTTAAGTACAAGAAGAGTAAATCTTCTCATTGTGTTATGGTTTGCTTTGAGTGTTTCATGGGAGATCAGTAATAGTTTCCGAAGCACTACTGCAGCTTTACTCTATCCCTTGGACCTTCACATTGACGATGAAACTTAGAAATTGCGTCTGGAATTAATACAGAAGGCACAATGCCGACTTAAGTACAAGAAGAGTCAATCTTCCCATTCTTTGTTGTTTGCTCTGAGCGTTTCCCAAGAGATAAGTATTATATTCCGATGCACTACTGCAGCTTTACTCTATTTCTGGGACCTTCACATCGACGATGAAACACAGAAATTGCGTCGGTATTAAATACAAAAGGCACAATGCTGACATAAGTACAAGAAGAGTAAATCATCTAATTGCCTGTGGTTTGCATTGAGCGTGTCCTGGGACATCAGTATTAGTTTCCGATTCACTACTGCAGCTTTACTGTATCCCGTTGACGATCACATTGACGATGAAACACAGAAATTGCGTTTTGATTTAATATATAAGGCACAATGCCGACTTAAGTACAAGAAGAGTAAATCTTCTCATTGTTTGTGGTTTGCTTTGAGCATTTAGTGGGAGATCAGTATTAGATTCCGATGCACTACTGCAGGTTAACTCCATCCCTTAGGCCTTCACATTGACGATGAGACACAGAAATCGCGTCGGGATTAAACACATAAGGCACTATGCCGGCTTAAGTTCAAGATGAGTAAATCATCACATTGTCTGTGATTTGCTTTGAGCGTTTCCTGGGAGATCAGTATTAGATTCCGATCACTACTGCAGCTTTTTTCTATCCCTTGAAGCTCCACATTGACGATGTAACACAGAATTTGAGTCGGGATTTAATACAAAAGGCACAATTCCGGTTTAAGTACAAGAAGAGTCAATCTTCTCATTGTTTTTGGTATGCTTTGAGCGTTTCCCGTCAGATCAGTATTAGATTCCGAAGCACTACTGCAGCATTACTCTATCTCTTGTACCTTCACATTGACGATGAAACACAGAAGTTGCGTCGGGATTTTCATACATAAGGCACAATGCCGATTTAAGTACAAGAATAGTAAGTCTTCTGATTGTCTGTGATTTGCTATGAGCGTTTCCTGGGAGATCACTTTGAGATTCCGTTGCACTACTGCAGCTTTGCTCTATCCCTTGTAACTCACATTGACGATGAAACACAGATATTGCGTAGGGATTTAATACGAAAGGCACAATGCCGACTTAAGTACAAGAAAAGAAAATCTTCTCATTGTATGTGGTTTGCTTTGAGCGTTTCCTGCAAGATCAGTATTAGATTCTGATGCACTACTGCAGCTTTACTCTATCGCTTGGACCTTCACGCTGACGATGAAATACAGAAATTGCGTCGGGACTTAACACATAAGGCACAATGCCGACTTAAGTACAAGAAGAGTAAATATTCTCAAGTCTGTGATTTGCTTTGAGCGTTTCCTGGGAGACAGTATTAGATTTCGATGCACTACTGCAGCTTTACTCTATCCCTTGGACCTTCACATTGACGATGAAACATAGAATTTTCGTCGGGATTTAATACAAAAGGCACAATGCCAACTTAAGTACAAGAAGAGCCAATCTTCTCATTGTTTGTGGTTTGCTGTGAGCGTTTCCCGTCAGATCAGTATTAGATTCCGATGCAGTACTGCAGCTTTACTCTAATACTTGGACCTTCACATTGACGATGAAACACAGAAATTGCGTCTGGTTTTAATACAGGAGGCACAATGCCGACTTAAGTACAAGAAATCATCTCATTGTCAGTGGTTTGCTGTGAATGTTTCCTGGGAGATCAGTATTAGATTCCGATGCATCGCTGTAGCTTTACTGTATGCTTGGGACCTTCACATTGACGACTAAACTCAGAAATTGCGTCGGGATTTAATACAAAAGGGACAATGCCGAATTAAGTACAAGAAGAGTCAATATTCCCAATGTCTATGGTTGCTTTGAGCGTTACCCGGAAGATCAGTATTACAATCTGATGCAATACTGCAGATTTACTCTATCTCTTGGACCTTCACATTGACGATGAAACACAGAAATTGCGTCGGAATTTTCATACATAAGGCACAATGCCGATTTAAGTACAAGAATAGTAAATCTTCTGATTGTCTGTGATTTGCTATGAGCGTTTCCTGGGAGATCACTATGAGATTCCGTTGCACTACTGCAGCTTTACTCTATCCCTTGTACCTTCACATTGACGATGAAACACAGATATTGCGGCTTTACTCTTTCCCTTGGACGTTCACATTGACAATGAAAGAAAGTAATTGCGTCGGGATTTAATACAAAAGGCACAATGTCGACTTAAGTACAAGAAATCATCTCATTGTCAGTGGTTTGCTGTGAATGTTTCCTGGGAGATCAGTATTAGATTCCGATGCATCGCTGTAGCTTTACTGTATGCTTGGGACCTTCACATTGACGACTAAACTCAGAAATTGCGTCGCGATTTAATACAAAAGGGACAATGCCGAATTAAGTACAAGAAGAGTCAATATTCCCAATGTCTATGGTTGCTTTGAGCGTTACCCGGAAGATCAGTATTACAATCTGATGCAATACTGCAGATTTACTCTATCTCTTGGACCTTCACATTGACGATGAAACACAGAAATTGCGTCGGAATTTTCATACATAAGGCACAATGCCGATTTAAGTACAAGAATAGTAAATCTTCTGATTGTCTGTGATTTGCTATGAGCGTTTCCTGGGAGATCACTATGAGATTCCGTTGCACTACTGCACCTTTACTCTATCCCTTGTACCTTCACATTGACGATGAAACACAGATATTGCGAAGGGAATTAATACGAAAGACACAATGCCGACTTATGTAGAAGAAAAGAAAATCTTCTCATTGCGTGTGGTTTGCTTTGAGCGTTTCCTGCGAGATCAGTATTAGATTCTGATGCACTACTGCAGCTTTACTCTATCGCTTGGACCTTCAAATTGACGATGAAATACAGAAATTGCGTCGGGATTTAATACAAAAGGCACAATGCCGGTTTAAGTACAAGAAGAGTCAATCTTCTCATTGTTTTTGGTATGCTTTGAGCGTTTCCCGTCAGATCAGTATTAGATTCCGATGCAGTACTGCAGCTTTACTCTAATACTTGGACCTTCACATTGACGATGAAACACAGAAATTGCGTCTGGATTTAATACAGGAGGCACAATGCCGACTTAAGTACAAGAAGAGTCAATCTTCCCATTGTTTTTGGTTTGCTTTGAGCGTTTCCCGGGAGATCAGTATTATATTCCGATGCACTACTGCAGATTTACTCTATCCCTTGATCTTTCACATTGACGATGAAACACAGAAATTGCGTCGTGATATATTACAAAAGGCACAATGCCGACTTTAGTACAAGAAGAGTAAATCTTCTCATTGATTGTGGTTTGCTTTGACTGTTTCCTGGGAGATCTGTGTTAGATTCCGATGTACTACTGCAGCTTTACATTATCCCTTGGACCGTCACATGGACGATGAAATACAGAATTTGCGTCGGGAGTGAATACAAAAGGCACAATGCCGATTTAAGTACAAGAAGAGTAAATCACCTCATTGTTTGTGGTTTGCTTTGAGCGTTTCCCAGGAGATAAGTATTATATTCCGATGCACTACTGCAGCTTTACTCTATTTCTGGGACCTTTACATCGACGATGAAACACAGATATTGCGTCGGTATTAAATACAAAAGGCACAATGCCGACATAAGTACAAGAAGATTAAATCATCTCATTGCCTGTGGTTTGCATTGAGCGTGTCCTGGGACATCAGTATTAGTTTCCGAAGCACTACTGCAGCTTTACTGTATCCCATTGACGATCACATTACGATGAAACACAGAAATTGCGTTTTGATTTACAATATAAGGCACAATCCCAACTTAAGTACAAGAAGAGTAAATCTTCTCATTGTTTGTGGTTAGCTTTGGGCGTTTCCTGCGTGGTCAGTATTAGATTCCGATGCACTACTGCAGCTTTACGCTATCCCTTGGACCTTCACACTGACGTTGAAACACAATAATTGTGCCGGGATTTAATACAAAATACACAATTCCAACTTAAGTACAAGAAGAGTAAATCTTATCATTGTTTGTGGTTTGCTCTGAGCGTTTTATGGGAGATCAGTATTAGATTCCGATGCACTACTGCAGCTTTACTCTATCCCTTGATCTTTCACATTGACGATGAAACACAGAAATTGCGTCGGGATTTAATACAAAACGCACAATGCCGCCTTAAGTACATGAAGAGTAAATTTTCTCATTGTTTGTGTTTTGCTTTGATCGTTTCATGGGAGATCTGTATTATATTCCGATGCACTACTGCTGCTTTACACGATCCCTTGGACATTCACATTGACGATGACACCCAGAAATTGCGTCGTGGTATATTACAAAAGGCCCAATGCCGACTGTAGTACAAGAAGAGTAAATCTTCTCATTGTTTGTGGTTTGCTTTGGGAGTTTCCTGGGAGATTAGTATTAGATTCCGATGCACTACCGCAGCTTTACTCTATCCCTTGGACCTTCACATTGACGATGAAACACAGAAATTGCGTCGGGATTTAATACAAAATGCACAATGCCGACTTAAGTACAAGAAGAGTAAACCTTCACATTGTTTGTGGTTTCCTGTGAGCATTTCCTTGCGAGATCAGTATTAGATTGCGATGCACTACTTCAGCTTTACTCTATCCCTTGGACCTTCACATTGGCGATGAAACACAGAAATTGCGACGGGATTTAATACATAATGCAGAATGCCGACTTAAGTACAAGAAGAGTAAATCTTCTCATTGTCTGTGATTTGCTTTGAGCGTTTCCTGGGAGACAGTATTAGATTTCGATGCACTACTGCAGCTTTACTCTAAATCTGGGACCTTCACATGATCGATGAAACACAGAAATTGCGTCGGTATGAAATACAATATTCACAATGCCGACTTAAGTACAAGAAGAGTAGTTCTTATCAATGATTTTGGTTTGCTTTGAGCGTTTCATGTGAGATCAGTATTAGATCCCGATGCACTACTGCAGCTTTACTCTATCCCTTGAAGTTTCACATTGACGATGAAACACAGAGATTGCGTCGGGATATAATACAAAAGGCACAATGCTGCCTTAAGTACAAGAAGAGTAAATCTTCTCATTGTGTTATGGTTTGATTTGAGTGTTTCATGGGAGATCAGTAATAGTTTCCGAAGCACTACTGCAGATTCACTCTATCCCTTGGACCTTCACATTGACGATGAAACACAGAAATTGCGTCGGGATATTATAGAAAAGGAGCAATGCCGACTTAAGTATAAGAAGAGTAAATCTTCTCATTATCTGTGGTTTGCTTTGAGCGTTTCCTGGGAGATCAGTATTAGATTCCGATGCACTACTGTAGCTTTACTCTATCCCTTGGACCTTCACATGGACGATGAAACACAGAAAATGCGTCGGGATTTAATTCTAAAGGCACAATACCGAGTTAAGTACAAGGATTAGTAAATCGCCTCATAGTTTGTGGTTTGCTTTGAGCGTTTCCTGGTGATCAGTATTAGATTCCGATGCATTACTGCAGCTTTACTCTATCCCTTGGAGCTTCACGTTGACGATGAAACACAGAAATTGCGTCTGGAATTAATACAGAAGGCACAATGCCGACTTAAGTACAAGAAGAGTCAATCTTCGCATTGCTTGTGGTTTGCTTTGAGCGTTTCCTGGGAGATCAGTATTAGATTCCGATGCACTACTGCAGCTTTACTCCATCCCTTGGAGCTTCACATTGACGATGAAACACCGAAATTTCGTATGGATTTAATACAGAAGGCACAATGCCGACTTAAGTTTGTTGTTTGCTCTGAGCGTTTCCCAGGAGATAAGTATTATATTCCGATGCACTACTGCAGCTTTACTCTATTTCTGGGACCTTCACATCGACGATGAAACACAGAAATTGCGTCGGTATTAAATACAAAAGGCACAATGCTGACATAAGTACAAGAAGAGTAAATCATCTAATTGCCTGTGGTTTGCATTGAGCGTGTCCTGGGACATCAGTATTAGTTTCCGATGCACTACTGCAGCTTTACTGTATCCCGTTGACGATCACATTGACGATGAAACACTGAAATTGCGTTTTGATTTAATATATAAGGCACAATGCCGACTTAAGTACAAGAAGAGTAAATCTTCTCATTGTTTGTGGTTTGCTTTGGGCGTTTCCAGCGTCGTCGGTATTAGATTCCGATGCACTACTGCAGCTTTACGCTATCCCTTGGACCCTCACACTGACGTTGAAACACAGAAATTGTGCCGGGATTTAATACAAAATACACAATTCCAACTTAAGTACAAGAAGAGTAAATCTTATCATTGTTTGCGGTTTGCTTTGAGCGTTTCATGGGAGATCAGTATTAGATTCCGATGCACTACTGCAGCTTTACTCTATCCCTTGAACTTTCACATTGACAATGAAACACAGAAATTGCGTCGGGATTTAATACAAAACGCACAATGCCGCCTTAAGTACATGAAGAGTAAATCTTCTCATTGTTTGTGTTTTGCTTTGATCGTTTCATGGGAGATCTGTATTATATTCCGATGCACTACTGCAGCTTTACACGATCCCTTGGACATTCACATTACGATGACACCCAGAAATTGCGTCGTGGTATATTACAAAAGGCCCAATGCCGACTGTAGTACAAGAAGAGTAAATCTTCTCATTGTTTGTGGTTTGCTTTGGGAGTTTCCTGGGAGATTAGTATTAGATTCCGATGCACTACCGCAGCTTTACATTATCCCTTGGGCCGTCACATGGACGATGAAACACAGAACTTGCGTCGGTATTTATTACAAAATTCACAATGCCGACTTAAGTATAAGAAGAGTAAATCTTCTCATTATCTGTGGTTTGCTTTGAGCGTTTCCTGGGAGATCAGTATTAGATTCCGATGCACTACTGCAGCTTCAGTCTATCCTTTGTCCTTCCCATTGATGATGAAACACAGAAATTGCGTCGGGATGTAATACAAAAGGCACAATGCCGTCTTAAGTACAAGAAGAGTAAATCTTCTCATTGTTTGTGGTTTGCTTCGAGTGTTTCCTGGGATGTCAGTGTTAGATTCCGATGCACTACTGCAGCATTACTCTATCCCTTTGACCTTCACATTGACGACGAAACACAGAAATTTCATCGGGATTTTATACAGAAGGCACAATGCCGACTTAAGTACAAGAAGAGTCAATCTTCGCATTGTTTGTGGTTTGCTTTGTGCGTTTCCCGGGAGATCAGTATTATCTTCCGATGCACTACTGCAGCTTTACTCTATATCTGGGACCTTCACATGATCGATGAAACACAGAAATTGCGTCGGTATTAAATACAATATTCACAATGCCGACTTAAGTACAAGAAGAGTAGTTCTTATCAATGATTTTGGTTTGGTTTGAGCGTTTCATGGGAGATCAGTATTAGATTCCGATGCACTACTGCATCTTTACTCTAACCCTTGAAGTTTCACATTGACGATGAAACACAGAGATTGCGTCGGGATTTAATACAAAAGGCACAATGCCGCCTTAAGTACAAGAAGAGTAAATGTTCTCATTGCTTTGAGTGTTTCATGGGAGATCAGTAATAGTCTCCGAAGCACTACTGCAGCTTTACTCTATCCCTTGGACGTTCACATTGACGATGAAACACAGAAATTGCGTCAGGATATTATACAAAAGGCGCAATGCCGACTTAAGTATAAGAAGAGAAAATCTTCTCATTATCTGTGGTTTGCTTTGAGCGTTTCCTGGGAGATCAGTATTAGATTCCGATGCACTACTGCTGCTTTACTCTATCCCTTGGACCTTCACATGGACGATGAAACACAGAAAATGCGTCAGGATTTAATACGAAAGGCACAATGCCGACTTAAGTACAAGAAGAGTAAATCGCCTCATAGTTTGTGGTTTGCTTTGAGCGTTTCCTGGGGATCAGTATTAGATTCCGATGCACTACTGCAGCTTTACTCTATCCGATGGAGCTTCACATTGACGATGAAACACAGAAATTGCGTCTGGATTTAATACAGAAGTAAATCTTCGCATTTTTTGTGGTTTGCTTTGAGCGTTTCCCGGGAGATGAGTATTATATTCCGATGCACTACTGCAGCTTTACTCCATCTCTGGGACCTTCACATCGACGATGAAAAACAGAAACTGTGTCGGTATTAAATACAAAATTCACAATGCCGACATAAGTACAAGAAGAGTAAATCTTATCACTGTTTTTGGTTTGCTTTGAGCGTTTCATGGGAGATCAATATTAGATTCCGATGCACTACTGCAGCTTTACTCTATCCATAGAACTTTCACATTGACGATGAAACACAGAAATTGCGTCGGGATTTGGTCCAAAAAGCACAATGCCGCCTTAAGTACAAGAAAAGTAAATCATCTCATAGTTTATGGTTTGCTTTGAGTGTTTCATGGGAGACCAGTAATAGTTTGCGAAGCACTATTGCAGCTTTACTCTATCCCTTGGAGCTTCACATTGACGATGAAACACAGAAATTGGTCGGGATTTAATACAAAAGGCGCAATGCCGACTTAAGTACAAGAAGAGTAAATCATCTCATTATCTGTGGTTTGCTATGAGCGTTTTTTGGGATGTCAGTATTAGATTCCGATGCACTACTGCAGCATTACTCTATCTATTGGACCCTCACATTGAAGACCAAACTCAGAAATTGCGTAAGGATTTAATATAAAAGTAACAGTGCCGACATAGGTACAATAAGAAGAATCTTCTCATTGTGTTATGGTTTGCTTTGAGTGTTTCATGGGAGATCAGTAATAGTTTCCGAACACTACTGCAGCTTTACTCTATCCCTTGCAGCTTCACATTGACGATGAAACACAGAAATTGCGTCTGGATTTAATACAGAAGGCACAATGCCGACTTAAGAACAAGAAGAGTCAATCTTCGCTTTGTTTGTGGTTTGCTTTGAGCGTTTCCCGGGAGATCAGTATTATATTCCGATGCACTACTGCAGATTTACTCTATCCCTTGATGTTTCACATTGACGATGAAACACAGTAGTTGCGTCGTGATATATTACAAAAGGCACAATGCCGAATTTAGTACAAGAAGAGTAAATCTTCTCATTGTTTATGGTTTGCTTTGAGTGTTTCATGGGAGATCAGTAATAGTTTCCGAAGCACTACTGCACCTTTACTCTATCCCTTGTACCTTCACATTGACGATGAAACACAGATATTGCGAAGGGAATTAATACGAAATACACAATGCCGACTTATGTAGAAGAAAAGAAAATCTTCTCATTGCGTGTGGTTTGCTTTGAGCGTTTCCTGCGAGATCAGTATTAGATTCTGATGCACTACTGCAGCTTTACTCTATCGCTTGGACCTTCAAATTGACGATGAAATACAGAAATTGCGTCGGGATTTAATACAAAAGGCACAATGCCGGTTTAAGTACAAGAAGAGTCAATCTTCTCATTGTTTTTGGTATGCTTTGAGCGTTTCCCGTCAGATCAGTATTAGATTCCGATGCAGTACTGCAGCTTTACTCTAATACTTGGACCTTCACATTGACGATGAAACACAGAAATTGCGTCTGGATTTAATACAGGAGGCACAATGCCGACTTAAGTACAAGAAGAGTCAATCTTCCCATTGTTTTTGGTTTGCTTTGAGCGTTTCCCGGGAGATCAGTATTATATTCCGATGCACTACTGCAGATTTACTCTATCCCTTGATCTTTCACATTGACGATGAAACACATAAATTGCGTCGTGATATATTACAAAAGGCACAATGCCGACTTTAGTACAAGAAGAGTAAATCTTCTCATTGATTGTGGTTTGCTTTGACTGTTTCCTGGGAGATCTGTGTTAGATTCCGATGTACTACTGCAGCTTTACATTATCCCTTGGACCGTCACATGGACGATGAAATACAGAATTTGCGTCGGGAGTGAATACAAAAGGCACAATACCGATTTAAGTACAAGAAGAGTAAATCACCTCATTGTTTGTGGTTTGCTTTGAGCGTTTCCCAGGAGATAAGTATTATATTCCGATGCACTACTGCAGCTTTACTCTATTTCTGGGACCTTTACATCGACGATGAAACACAGATATTGCGTCGGTATTAAATACAATAGGCACAATGCCGACATAAGTACAAGAAGATTAAATCATCTCATTGCCTGTGGTTTGCATTGAGCGTGTCCTGGGACATCAGTATTAGTATCCGAAGCACTACTGCAGCTTTACTGTATCCCATTGACGATCACATTACGATGAAACACAGAAATTGCGTTTTGATTTAATATATAAGGCACAATCCCAACTTAAGTACAAGAAGAGTAAATCTTCTCATTGTTTGTGGTTAGCTTTGGGCGTTTCCTGCGTGGTCAGTATTAGATTCCGATGCACTACTGCAGCTTTACGCTATCCCTTGGACCTTCACACTGACGTTGAAACACAATAATTGTGCCGGGATTTAATACAAAATACACAATTCCAACTTAAGTACAAGAAGAGTAAATCTTATCATTGTTTGTGGTTTGCTCTGAGCGTTTTATGGGAGATCAGTATTAGATTCCGATGCACTACTGCAGCTTTACTCTATCCCTTGATCTTTCACATTGACGATGAAACACAGAAATTGCGTCGGGATTTAATACAAAACGCACAATGCCGCCTTAAGTACATGAAGAGTAAATCTTCTCATTGTTTGTGTTTTGCTTTGATCGTTTCATGGGAGATCTGTATTATATTCCGATGCACTACTGCTGCTTTACACGATCCCTTGGACATTCACATTGACGATGACACCCAGAAATTGCGTCGTGGTATATTACAAAAGGCCCAATGCCGACTGTAGTACAAGAAGAGTAAATCTTCTCATTGTTTGTGGTTTGCTTTGGGAGTTTCCTGGGAGATTAGTATTAGATTCCGATGCACTACCGCAGCTTTACTCTATCCCTTGGACCTTCACATTGACGATGAAACACAGAAATTGCGTCGGGATTTAATACAAAATGCACAATGCCGACTTAAGTACAAGAAGAGTAAACCTTCACATTGTTTGTGGTTTCCTGTGAGCATTTCCTTGCGAGATCAGTATTAGATTGCGATGCACTACTTCAGCTTTACTCTATCCCTTGGACCTTCACATTGGCGATGAAACACAGAAATTGCGACGGGATTTAA
This sequence comes from Schistocerca piceifrons, assembly GCF_021461385.2. Classification (NCBI taxonomy): domain Eukaryota; kingdom Metazoa; phylum Arthropoda; class Insecta; order Orthoptera; family Acrididae; genus Schistocerca; species Schistocerca piceifrons. The sequence goes on along the minus strand of NC_060149.1, from coordinate 958,030,603 downwards.
TACATAATGCAGAATGCCGACTTAAGTACAAGAAGAGTAAATCTTCTCATTGTCTGTGATTTGCTTTGAGCGTTTCCTGGGAGACAGTATTAGATTTCGATGCACTACTGCAGCTTTACTCTAAATCTGGGACCTTCACATGATCGATGAAACACAGAAATTGCGTCGGTATGAAATACAATATTCACAATGCCGACTTAAGTACAAGAAGAGTAGTTCTTATCAATGATTTTGGTTTGCTTTGAGCGTTTCATGTGAGATCAGTATTAGATCCCGATGCACTACTGCAGCTTTACTCTATCCCTTGAAGTTTCACATTGACGATGAAACACAGAGATTGCGTCGGGATATAATACAAAAGGCACAATGCTGCCTTAAGTACAAGAAGAGTAAATCTTCTCATTGTGTTATGGTTTGATTTGAGTGTTTCATGGGAGATCAGTAATAGTTTCCGAAGCACTACTGCAGCTTCACTCTATCCCTTGGACCTTCACATTGACGATGAAACACAGAAATTGCGTCGGGATATTACAGAAAAGGAGCAATGCCGACTTAAGTATAAGAAGAGTAAATCTTCTCATTATCTGTGGTTTGCTTTGAGCGTTTCCTGGGAGATCAGTATTAGATTCCGATGCACTACTGTAGCTTTACTCTATCCCTTGGACCTTCACATGGACGATGAAACACAGAAAATGCGTCGGGATTTAATTCTAAAGGCACAATACCGAGTTAAGTACAAGGATTAGTAAATCGCCTCATAGTTTGTGGTTTGCTTTGAGCGTTTCCTGGTGATCAGTATTAGATTCCGATGCACTACTGCAGCTTTACTCTATCCCTTGGAGCTTCACGTTGACGATGAAACACAGAAATTGCGTCTGGAATTAATACAGAAGGCACAATGCCGACTTAAGTACAAGAAGAGTCAATCTTCGCATTGCTTGTGGTTTGCTTTGAGCGTTTCCTGGGAGATCAGTATTAGATTCCGATGCACTAATGCAGCTTTACTCCATCCCTTGGAGCTTCACATTGACGATGAAACACCGAAATTTCGTATGGATTTAATACAGAAGGCACAATGCCGACTTAAGTTTGTTGTTTGCTCTGAGCGTTTCCCAGGAGATAAGTATTATATTCCGATGCACTACTGCAGCTTTACTCTATTTCTGGGACCTTCACATCGACGATGAAACACAGAAATTGCGTCGGTATTAAATACAAAAGGCACAATGCTGACTTAAGTACAAGAAGAGTAAATCATCTAATTGCCTGTGGTTTGCATTGAGCGTGTCCTGGGACATCAGTATTAGTTTCCGATGCACTACTGCAGCTTTACTGTATCCCGTTGACGATCACATTGACGATGAAACACTGAAATTGCGTTTTGATTTAATATATAAGGCACAATGCCGACTTAAGTACAAGAAGAGTAAATCTTCTCATTGTTTGTGGTTTGCTTTGGGCGTTTCCAGCGTCGTCTGTATTAGATTCCGATGCACTACTGCAGCTTTACGCTATCCCTTGGACCCTCACACTGACGTTGAAACACAGAAATTGTGCCGGGATTTAATACAAAATACACAATTCCAACTTAAGTGCAAGAAGAGTAAATCTTATCATTGTTTGTGGTTTGCTTTGAGCGTTTCATGGGAGATCAGTATTAGATTCCGATGCACTACTGCAGCTTTACTCTATCCCTTGAACTTTCACATTGACAATGAAACACAGAAATTGCGTCGGGATTTAATACAAAACGCACAATGCAGCCTTAAGTACATGAAGAGTAAATCTTCTCATTGTTTGTGTTTTGCTTTGATCGTTTCATGGGAGATCTGTATTATATTCCGATGCACTACTGCAGCTTTACACGATCCCTTGGACATTCACATTACGATGACACCCAGAAATTGCGTCGTGGTATATTACAAAAGGCCCAATGCCGACTGTAGTACAAGAAGAGTAAATCTTCTCATTGTTTGTGGTTTGCTTTGGGAGTTTCCTGGGAGATTAGTATTAGATTCCGATGCACTACTGCAGCATTACTCTATCTATTGGACCCTCACATTGAAGACCAAACTCAGAAATTGCGTAAGGATTTAATATAAAAGTAACAGTGCCGACATAAGTACAAGAAGAAGAATCTTCTCATTGTGTTATGGTTTGCTTTGAGTGTTTCATGGGAGATCAGTAATAGTTTCCGAACACTACTGCAGCTTTACTCTATCCCTCGGACGTTCATATTGACGATGAAACACAGAAATTGCGTCGGGATTTAATACAAAAGGCACAATGCAGCCTTACGTACAAGAAGAGTAAATCTTCTCATTGTTTATGGTTTTCTTTGAGTGTTTCATGGGAGATCAGTATTAGTTTCCGAAACACTACCGCAGCTTTACTCTATCCCTAGGACCTTCACATGGACGATGAAACACAGAAATTGCGTCGGGATATAATACAAAAGGCACAATGCCGTCTTAAGTACAAGAAGAGTAAATCTTATCATTGTCTGTGGTTTGTTTGAGCGTTTCCTGGGAGATCAGTATTAGAATCCGGTGCACTACAGCAGATTTACTCTATCCCTTGGACCTTCACATTGACGTTGAAACACAGAAATTGCATCGGGATTTAATACAAAAGGCACAAAGCCGACTTAAGTACAAGAAGAGTAAATCATCTCATTGTCCGTGGTTTGCTTTGAGCGTGTCCTGGGACATCAGTATTAGTTTCCGATGCACTACTGCAGCTTTACTGTATCCCTTTGACGATCACATTGACGATGCAACACAGAAATCGCATTTTGATTTAATATAGAAGGCACAATGCCGACTTAAGTGCAAGAAGAGTAAATTGCCTCATAGTATGTGGTTTGCTTTGAGAGTTTCCTGGGGATCAGTATTAGATTCCGATGCACTACTGCAGCTTTACTCTATCTCTTGGAGCTTCACATTGACGATGAAACACAGAAATATTGTGTCTGGATTTAATACAGAAGGCACAATGCCGACTTAAGTACAAGAAGAGTAAATCTTCTCATTGTTTGTGGTTTGCTTTGGGCGTTTCCTGCTTGGTCAGTATTAGATTCCGATGCACTACTTCAGCTTTACACTATCCCTTGGACCTTCACACTGACGTTGAAACACAGAAATTGTGCCGGGATTTAATACAAAATTCGCAATGCCGACTTAAGTACAAGAAGAGTAAATCTTATCATTGTTTGTGGTTTGTTTGAGCGTTTAATGGGAGATCAGTATTAGATTCCGATTCACTACTGCAGCTTTACTCTATCCCTTGACCTTTCACATTGACGATGTAACACAGAAATTACGTCGGGATTTAATACAAAAGGCACAATGCCACCTTAAGTACAAGATGAGTAAATATTCTCATTGTTTATGGTTTGCTTTGAGTGTTTCATGGGAGATCAACATTAGTTTCCGAAGCACTACTGCATCTTTACTCTATCCCTTGGAGCTTCACATTGACGATGAAACACAGAAATCGCGTTTTGATTTAATATGTAAGGCACAATGCCGACTTAAGTACAAGAAGAGTCAATCTTCGCATTGTTTGCGGTTTGCTTTGAGCGTTTCCTGGGAGATCTGTATTATATTTGGATGCACTACTGCAGCTTTACACTATCCGTTGGACATTCACATTGACGATGACACACAGTACTTACGTCGTGATACATTACAAAAGGCACAATGCCGACTTTAGTACAAGAAGAGTAAATCTTCCCATTGTTTATGGTTTGCTTTGAGTGTTTCATGGGAGATCAGTAATAGTTTCCGAAGCACTACTGCAGCTTTACTCTATCCCTTGGACCTCCACATTGACGATGAAACACAGAAATTGCGTCGGAATTTAATACAAAAGGCGCAATGCCGACTTAAGTACAAGAGGAGTATATCATCTCATCATCTGTGGTTTGCTTTGAGCGTTTCCTGGGAGATCAGTATTAGATTCCGATGCACTACAGCAGCTTTACTCTATCTCTTGGACCTTCACGTGGACGATGAAACACAGAAATTACGTCGGGATTTAATAGAAAAGGCACAATGCCGACTTAAGTACAAGAAGAGTAAATCATCTCATTGTCCGTGGTTTGCTTTGAGCGTGTCCTGGGACATCAGTATTAGTTTCCGATGCACTACTGCAGCTGTACTGTTTCCCTTTGACGATCACATTGACGATGAAACACAGAAATCGCGTTTTGATTTAAAATATAAGGCACAATGCCGACTTAAGTACAAGAAGAGTAAATCTTCTCATTGTTTGTGGTTTGCTTTGGGCGTTTCCTGCTTGGTCAGTATTAGATTCCGATGCACTACTGCAACTTTACGCTATCCCTTGGACCTTCACACTGACGTTGAAACACAGACATTGTGCCGGGATTTAATACAAAATTCGCAATGCTGACTTAAGTACAAGAAGAGTAAATCTTGTCTTTGTTTGTGGTTTGTTTTGAGCGTTTCATGGGAGATCAGTATTAGATTCCGATGCACTACTGCAGCTTTACTCTATCCCCTGATCTTTCACATTGACGCTGAAACACAGAAATCGCTTTGGGATTTAATACAAAAGGCACAATGCCGCCTTCAGTACAAGAGGAATAAATATTCTCATTGTTTGTGGTTTGCTTTGAGTGTTTCATGGTAGATCAATATTAGTTTCCGAAGCACTACTGCAGCTTTACTCTATCCCTTGGAGCTTCACATTGACGATGAAACACAGAAATTGCGTCGGGATATAATACAAAAGGCCCAATTCCGACTTAAGTACAAGAAGAGTAAATCTTCTCAATGTTTGTGGTTTGCTTTGAGCGTTTCCTGGGAGATCTGTATTATATTCGGATGCACTGCTGCAGCTTTACACTATCCGTTGGACATTTACATTGACGTGACACACAGAACTTGCGTCGTGATACATCACAAAAGGCACAATTCCGACTTAAGTACATGAACAGGAAAAATTCTCATTGTTTGTGGTTTGCTTTGTGCGTTTCCTGCGAGATCAGTATTAGATTCCGTTGCACTACTGCAGCTTTACATTATCCCTTGGACCGTCACATGGACGATGAAACACAGAATTTGCGTCGGGAGTAAATACAAAAGGCACAATGCCGATTTAAATACAAGAGGAGTAAATCACCTCATTGTTTGTGGTTTGCTTTGACCGATTCCTGGGAGATCAGTATTGGATTCCGATGCACTACTGCAGCTTTACTCTATCCTTTGGACCTTCACATTGAGGAATTAACACAGAACTTGCGTCGGGATTTAATATAAAAGGCACAGTGCCAACATAGGTACAAGAAGTGTAAATCATGTCATTGTTTGTGGTTTGCTTTGAGCGTTTCCTGGTAGATCAGTATTAGATTCCGATGCACCACTGCAGCTTTACTCTATCCCTTGGACCTTCACATTGACGATGAGACACAGAAATTGCGTCGGGATTTAATACAAAAGGCACAATGCCGACCTAAGTACAAGAAGAGTAAATCTTCTCCTTGTTTGTGGTTTGCTTCGAGCGTTTCCTGGGATGTCAGTATTAGATTCCGATGCACTACTGCAGCTTTACTCTGTCTATTGGACCTTCACATTGACGACCAAACTCAGAAATTGTGTCAGGATTTAATACAAAAGGCACAATGCAGACTTAAGTACAAGAACAGGAAAAATTCTCGTTGTTTGTGGTTTGCTTTGTGCGTTTCCTGCGAGATCAGTATTAGATTCCGATGCTATAAAGCAGGTTTACTCTATCCCGTGGACCTTGACATTGACGATGAAACACAGAAATCGCGTCAGGATTTAACACATAAGGCACTATGCCGGCGTAAGTACAAGAATAGTAAACCTTCACATTGTCTGTGATTTGCTTTGAGCGTTTCGTGGGAGATCGGTATTAGATTCCGTTGCACTATTGCAGCGTTACTGTATCCCTTGGACCTTCACATTGACGATGAAACACAGAAATTGCGTCGGGATTTAATACAAAAGGCACAATGCCGACTTAAGTACAAGAAGAGTAAATCTTCTTTATGTTTCTGGTTTGCTTTAGTGTTTCCTGGGAGATCAGTATTAAATTCCAATGCACTACTGCAGCTGTACTGTATCCCTTGGACCTTCACATTGACGATAAAACACAGAAATTGCGTCGGGATTTATTACAAAAGCCACAATGCCGACTTAAGTACAAGAAGAGTAAATCTTCTCATTGTTTGAGGTCCGCTTTGAGCGTTTCCTGGGAGATCAGTATTAGATTCCGATGCAATACTGCAGTTTTACTCTACCCCTTGGACCCTCACATTGATGATGAAACACAGAAATTGCGTCGGGATGTAATACAAAAGGCACAATGCCGACTTAAGTACAAGAAGAGTAAATCTTCTCATTGTTTGTAGTTTGCTTTGAGCGTTTCGTGGGAGATCAGTATTAGATTCCGATGCACTACAGCAGCTTTACTCTATCTCTTGGACCTTCACGTGGACGATGAAACACAGAAATTACGTCGGGATTTAATACAAAAGGCACAATGCCGACTTAAGTACAAGAAGAGTAAATCATCTCATTGTCCGTGGTTTGCTTTGAGCGTGTCCTGGGACGTCAGTATTAGTTTCCGATGCACTACTGCAGCTGTACTGTTTCCCTTTGACGATCACATTGACGATGAAACACAGAAATCGCGTTTTGATTTAAAATATAAGGCACAATGCCGACTTAAGTACAAGAGGAGTAAATCTTCTCATTGATTGTGGTTTGCTTTGAGCGTTTCCTGGGAGATCAGTATTAGATTCCGATGCACTACTGCAGCTTTACTGTATCCCTTGGAGCTTCACATTGACGATGAAACACCGTAATTTCGTCTCCATTTAAAACAGAAGGCACAATGCCGACTTAAGTACAAGAAGAGTCAGTCTTCGCATAGTTTGCGGTTTGCTTTGAGATTTTCCATTGAGATCTGTATTATATTTGGATGCACTACTGCAGCTTTACACTATCCGTTGGACATTCACATTGACGATGACACACAGAACTTACGTCGTGATACATTACAAAAGGCACAATGCCGACCTTAGTACAAGAAGAGTAAATCTTCCCATTGATTGTGGTTTGCGTTGAGCGTTTCCTGGGAGATCAGTATTAGATTCCGATGCACTACTACAGCTTTACTCTATCCCTTGGAGCCTCACATTGACGATGAAACACCGTAATTTCGTCTGCATTTAAAACAGAAGGCACAATGCCGACTTAAGTACAAGAAGAGTCAATCTTCGCATTGTTTGTGGTTTGCTTTGAGCGTTTCCCGGGAGATCAGTATTATATTCCGATGCACTACTGCAGCTTTACTCCATCTCTGGGACCTTCACATCGACGATGAAACACAGAAATTGCGTCGGTATTAAATACAAAATTCACAATGCCGACTTAAGTACAAGAAGAGTAAATCTTATCACTGTTTTTGGTTTGCTTTGAGCCTTTGATGGGAGATCAGTATTAGATTCCGATGCACTACTGCAGCTTTACTCTATCCCTTGAACTTTCACATTGACGATGAAACACAGAAATTGCGTCGGGATTTAGTACAAAAAGCACAATGCCGCCTTAAGTACAAGAAGAGTAAATCTTCTCATTGTTTATGGTTTGCTTTGAGTGTTTCATGGGAGATCAGTAATAGTTTCCGAAGCACTACTGCAGCTTTACTCTATCCCTTGGACCTTCACATTGACGATGAAACACAGAAATTGCGTCGGGATTTAATACAAAAGGCGCAATGCCGACTTAAGTACAAGAAGAGTATATCATCTCATTATCTGTGGTTTGCTTTGAGCGTTTCCTGGGAGATCAGTATTAGATTCCGATGCACTACAGCAGCTTTACTCTATCTCTTGGACATTCACGTGGACGATGAAACACAGAAATTACGTCGGGATTTAATACAAAAGGCACAATGCCGACTTAAGTACAAGAAGAGTAAATCATCTCATTGTCCGTGGTTAGCTTTGAGCGTGTCCTGGGACATCAGTATTTGTTTCCGATGCACCACTGCAGCTGTACTGTTTCCCTTTGACGATCACATTGACGATGAAACACAGAAATCGCGTTTTGATTTAAAATATAAGGCACAATGCCGACTTCAGTACAAGAAGAGTAAATCTTCTTTATGTTTCTGGTTTGCTTTAGTGTTTCCTGGGAGATCAGTATTAAATTCCAATGCACTACTGCAGCTGTACTGTATCCCTTGGACCTTCACATTGACGATAAAACACAGAAATTGCGTCGGGATTTATTACAAAAGGCACACTGCCGACTTAAGTACAAGAAGAGTAAATCTTCTCATTGTTTGTGGTTTGCTTTGAGCGTTTCCTGGGAGATGTGTATTATATTTGGATGCACTAGTGCAGCTTTACACTATCCGTTGGACATTCACATTGACGATGACACACAGAACTTACGTCGTGATACATTACAAAAGGCACAATGCCGACTTTAGTACAAGAAGAGTAAATCTTCCCATTGATTGTGGTTTGCGTTGAGCGTTTCCTGGGAGATCAGTATTAGATTCCGATGCACTACTGCAGCTTTACTCTATCCCTTGGAGCTTCACATTGACGATGAAACACCGTAATTTCGTCTGCATTTAAAACAGAAGGCACAATGCCGACTTAAGTACAAGAAGAGTCATTCTTCGCATTGTTTGTGGTTTGCTTTGAGCGTTTCCCGGGAGATCAGTATTATATTCCGATGCACTACTGCAGCTTTACTCCATCTCTGGGACCTTCACATCGACGATGAAACACAGAAATTGCGTCGGTATTAAATACAAAATTCACAATGCCGACTTAAGTACAAGAAGAGTAAATCTTATCACTGTTTTTGGTTTGCTTTGAGCGTTTCATGGGAGATCAGTATTAGATTCCGATGCACTACTGCAGCTTTACTCTATCCCTTGAACTTTCACATTGACGATGAAACACAGAAATTGCGTCGGGATTTAGTACAAAAAGCACAATGCCACCTTAAGTACAAGAAGAGTAAATCTTCTCATTGTTTATGGTTTGCTTTGAGTGTTTCATGGAAGATCAGTAATAGTTTCCGAAGCACAATTGCAGCTTCACTCTATCCCTTGGACCTTCACATTGACGATGAAACACAGAAATTGCGTCGGGATTTAATACAAAAGGCGCAATGCCGACTTAAGTACAAGAGGAGTATATCATCTCATTATCTGTGGTTTGCTTTGAGCGTTTCCTGGGAGATCAGTATTAGATTCCGATGCTTTACAGCAGCTTTACTCTATCTCTTGTACCTTCACGTGGACGATGAAACACAGAAATTACGTCGGGATTTAAAACAAAAGGCACAATGCCGACTTAAGTACAAGAAGAGTAAATCATCTCATTGTCCGTGATTTGCTTTGAGCGTGTCCTGGGACATCAGTATTAGTTTCCGATGCACTACTGCAGCTGTACTGTTTCCCTTTGACGATCACATTGACGATGAAACACAGAAATCGCGTTTTGATTTAAAATATAAGGCACAATGCCGACTTAAGTACAAGAAGAGTAAATCTTCTCATTGTTTGTGGTTTGCATTGGGCGTTTCCTGCTTGGTCAGTATTAGATTCCGATGCACTACTGCAACTTTACGCTATCCCTTGGACCTTCACACTGACGTTGAAACACAGAAATTGTGCCGGGATTTAATACAAAATTCGCAATGCCGACTTAAGTACAAGAACAGTAAATCTTATCTTTGTTTGTGGTTTGTTTTGAGCGTTTCATGGGAGATCAGTATTAGATTCCGATGCACTATGGCAGCTTTACTCTATCCCTTGATCTTTCACATTGACGTTGAAACACAGAAATCGCTTTGGGATTTAATACAAAAGGCACAATGCCGCCTTCAGTACAAGAGGAATAAATCTTCTCATTGTTTGTGGTTTGCTTTGAGTGTTTCATGGTAGATCAATATTAGTTTCCGAAGCACTACTGCAGCTTTACTCTATCCCTTGGAGCTTCACATTGACGATGAAACACAGAAATTGCGTCGGGATATAATACAAAAGGCCCAATTCCGACTTAAGTACAAGAAGAGTAAATCTTCTCAATGTTTGTGGTTTGCTTTGAGCGTTTCCTGGGAGATCTGTATTATATTCGGATGCACTGCTGCAGCTTTACACTATCCGTTGGACATTTACATTGACGTGACACACAGAACTTGCGTCGTGATACATTACAAAAGGCACAATGCCGACTTAAGTACAAGAACAGGAAAAATTCTCATTGTTTGTGGTTTGCTTTGTGCGTTTCCTGCGAGATCAGTATTAGATTCCGTTGCACTACTGCAGCTTTACATTATCCCTTGGACCGTCACATGGACGATGAAACACAGAATTTGCGTCGGGAGTAAATACAAAAGGCACAATGCCGATTTAAGTACAAGAAGAGTAAATCACCTCATTGTTTGTGGTTTGCTTTGACCGTTTCCTGGGAGGTCAGTATTGGATTCCGATGCACTACTGCAGCTTTACTCTATCCTTTGGACCTTCACATTGGCGAATTAACACAGAACTTGCGTCGGGATTTAATATAAAAGGCACAGTGCCAACATAGGTACAAGAAGTGTAAATCATGTCATTGTTTGTGGTTTGCTTTGAGCGTTTCCTGGGAGATCAGTATTAGATTCCGATGCACCACTGCAGCTTTACTCTATCCCTTGGACCTTCACATTGACGATGAGACACAGAAATTGCGTCGGGATTTAATACAAAAGGCACAATGCCGACCTAAGTACAAGAAGAGTAAATCTTCTCCTTGTTTGTGGTTTGCTTCGAGCGTTTCCTGGGATGTCAGTATTAGATTCCGATGCACTACTGCAGCTTTACTCTGTCTATTGGACCTTCACATTGACGACCAAACTCAGAAATTGCGTCAGGATTTAATACAAAAGGCACAATGCCGACTTAAGTACAAGAACAGGAAATATTCTCGTTGTTTGTGGTTTGCTTTGTGCGTTTCCTGCGAGATCAGTATTAGATTCCGATGCTATAAAGCAGGTTTACTCTATCCCGTGGACCTTGACATTGACGATGAAACACAGAAATCGCGTCAGGATTTAACACATAAGGCACTATGCCGGCTTAAGTACAAGAATAGTAAACCTTCACATTGTCTGTGATTTGCTTTGAGCGTTTCGTGGGAGATCAGTATTAGATTCCGTTGCACTATTGCAGCGTTACTCTATCCCTTTGACCTTCACATTGACGATGAAACACAGAAATTGCGTCGGGATTTAATACAAAAGGCACAATGCCGACTTAAGTACAAGAAGAGTAAATCTTCTTTATGTTTCTGGTTTGCTTTAGTGTTTCCTGGGAGATCAGTATTAAATTCCAATGCACTACTGCAGCTGTACTGTATCCCTTGGACCTTCACATTGACGATAAAACACAGAAATTGCGTCGGGATTTATTACAAAAGGCACAATGCCGACTTAAGTACAAGAAGAGTAAATCTTCTCATTGTTTGAGGTCCGCTTTGAGCGTTTCCTGGGAGATCAGTATTAGATTCCGATGCAATACTGCAGTTTTACTCTACCCCTTGGACCCTCACATTGATGATGAAACACAGAAATTGCGTCGGGATTTAATACAAAAGGCACAATGCCGACTTAAGTACAAGAAGAGTAAATCTTCTCATTGTTTGTAGTTTGCTTTGAGCGTTTCCTGGGAGATCAGTATTAGATTCCGATGCACTACAGCAGCTTTACTCTATCTCTTGGACCTTCACGTGGACGATGAAACACAGAAATTACGTCGGGATTTAATACTAAAGGCACAATGCCGACTTAAGTACAAGAAGAGTAAATCATCTCATTGTCCGTGGTTTGCTTTGAGCGTGTCCTGGGACATCAGTATAAGTTTCCGATGCACTACTGCAGCTGTACTGTTTCCCTTTGACGATCACATTGACGATGAAACACAGAAAACGCGTTATGATTTAAAATATAAGGCACAATGCCGACTAATGTACAAGAAGAGTAAATCTTCTCATTGATTGTGGTTTGCTCTGAGCGTTTCCTGGGAGATCAGTATTAGATTCCGATGCACTACTGCAGCTTTACTCTATCCCTTGGAGCTTCACATTGACGATGAAACACCGTAATTTCGTCTCCATTTAAAACAGAAGGCACAATGCCGACTTAAGTACAAGAAGAGTCAATCTTCGCATTGTTTGCGGTTTGCTTTGAGCGTTTCTTGGGAGATCTGTATTATATTTGGATGCACTACTGCAGCTTTACACTATCCGTTGGACATTCACATTGACGATGACACACAGAACTTACGTCGTGATACATTACAAAAGGCACAATGCCGACTTTAGTACAAGAAGAGTAAATCATCCCATTGATTGTGGTTTGCGTTGAGCGTTTCCTGGGAGATCAGTATTAGATTCCGGTGCACTACTGCAGCTTTACTCTATCCCTTGGAGCTTCACATTGACGATGAAACACCGTAATTTCGTCTGCATTTAAAACAGAAGGCACAATGCCGACTTAAGTACAAGAAGAGTCAATCTTCGCATTGTTTGTGGTTTGCTTTGAGCGTTTCCCGGGAGATCAGTATTATATTCCGATGCACTACTGCAGCTTTACTCCATCTCTGGGACCTTCACATCGACGATGAAACACAGAAATTGCGTCGGTATTAAATACAAAATTCACAATGCCGACTTAAGTACAAGTAGAGTAAATCTTATCACTGTTTTTGGTTTGCTTTGAGCGTCTCATGGGAGATCAGTATTAGATTCCGATGCACTACTGCAGCTTTACTCTATCCCTTGAACTTTCACATTGACGATGAAACACAGAAATTGCGTCGGGATTTAGTACAAAAAGCACAATGCCGCCTTAAGTACAAGAAGAGTAAATCTTCTCATTGTTTATGGTTTGCTTTGAGTGTTTCATGGGAGATCAGTAATAGTTTCCGAAGCACTACTGCAGCTTTACTCTATCCCTTGGACCTTCACATTGACGATGAAACACAGAAATTGCGTCGGGATTTAATACAAAAGGCGCAATGCCGACTTAAGTACAAGAAGAGTATATCATCTCATTATCTGTGGTTTGCTTTGAGCGTTTCCTGGGAGATCAGTATTAGATTCCGATGCACTACAGCAGCTTTACTCTATCTCTTGGACCTTCACGTGGACGATGAAACACAGAAATTACGTCGGGATTTAATACAAAAGGCACAATGCCGACTTAAGTACAAGAAGAGTAAATCATCTCATTGTCCGTGGTTTGCTTTGAGCGTGTCCTGGGACATCAGTATTAGTTTCCGATGCACTACTGCAGCTGTACTGTTTCCCTTTGTCGATCACATTGACGATGAAACACAGAAATCGCGTTTTGATTTAAAATATAAGGCACAATGCCGACTTAAGTACAAGAAGAGTAAATCTTCTTTATGTTTCTGGTTTGCTTTAGTGTTTCCTGGGAGATCAGTATTAAATTCCAATGCACTACTGCAGCTGTACTGTATCCCTTGGACCTTCACATTGACGATAAAACACAGAAATTGCGTCGGGATTTATTACAAAAGGCACAATGCCGACTTAAGTACAAGAAGAGTAAATCTTCTCATTGTTTGAGGTCCGCTTTGAGCGTTTCCTGGGAGATCAGTATTTGATTCCGATGCAATACTGCTGTTTTACTCTACCCCTTGAACCCTCACATTGATGATGAAACACAGAAATTGCGTCGGGATTTAATACAAAAGGCACAATGCCGACTTAAGTACAAGAAGAGTAAATCTTCTCATTGTTTGTAGTTTGCTTTGAGCGTTTCCTGGGAGATCAGTGTTGGAGTCCGATGCACTACTGCACCTTCACTCTATCCCTTGGACCTTTACATTGACGATGAAACACAGAAATTGCGTCGGGATTTATTACAAAAGGCAATATGCCGGCCTAAGTACAAGAAGAGTAAATCTTATCATTGTTTATGGTTTCCTTTTAACGTTTCCTGCGAGATCAGTATTACATTGCGTTGCACTACTTCAGCTTTACTCCATCCCTTGGACCTTCACATTGACGGTGAAACACAGAAATTGCGTCGGGATTTAATACATAAGGCACAATGCCGACTTACGTACAAGAAGAGTAAGTCTTCTCCATGTTTGTGATTTGCTTTGAGCATTTCCTGGGAGATCAGTATTAGATTCCGATGCACTACTGCACCTCTACTCTATCCCTTGGCTCTTCACATAGACAATGAAACACAGATAATGCGTCCAGATTTAATACAAAAGGCACAATGCCGACTTAAGTACAAGAAGGGTAAATCTTCTTATGTTAGTGGTTTGCTTTGAGCGTTTCCTGGGAGATCAGTATTAGATTCCGATGCACTACTGCAGCTTTACATTAACCCTTGGACCGTCACATGGACGATGAAACATAGAAATTGTGTTGGGATTAAATTCAAAAGGCACAATGCCTTCTTAAGTACAAGAAGAGTAAATCGAATCATTGTTTGTGGTGTGCTTTGAGCGTGTCCTGGGGATCAGTATTAGATTCCGAAGCACTACTGCAGCTTTACTGTATTCTTTGGAGCTTCACATTGACGATGAAACACAGAAATTTCGTCTGGATTTAATACAGAAGGTACAATGCCGACTTAAGTACAAGAAAATTCAATCTTCGCATTATATGTGGTTTGCTTTTCCCGGGAGATCAGTATTATATTCCGATGAACTACTGCAGCTTTACTCTATCTCTGGGACCTTCACATCGACGATGAAACACAGAAATTGCGTCGGTATTAAATACGAAAGGCACAATGCCGACTTAAGTACAAATAGAGTAAATCATCTCATTGTCTGTGGTTTGCTTTGAGCGTGTCCTGGAAGATCAGTATTAGTTTCCGATGCAGTACTGCAGGTTTACTGTATCCCTTTGACGATCACATTGTCGTTGAAACACCGAAATTGCGTTTTGATTTAATATATAGGGCACAATGCTGACTTAAGTACAAGAAGAGTAAATCGTCTCATTGCTGGTTGTTTGCTTTGAGCGTTTCCTACGAGGTCAGTATTAGATTCCGATGCACTACTGCAGCATTACTCAAACCCTTGGACCTTCAAATTGAAGATGAAACACAGAAATTGCGTCTCGATTTAATACAAAAGGCACAATGCCGACTTATGTACAATGGGGTTAAATCTTTTCATTGTTTGTGGTTTGCTTTGAGCGTTTCCTGTGAGATCAGTATTAGATTCCGATGCACTACTGCCGCATTACTCTATCCCTTTGACGTTCACATTGACGATGAAACACAGAAATTGCGTCGTCATGTAATAGAAATGCACAATGCCGACTTAAGTGCAAGAAGAGTAAATCATCTCATTGTTTGTGGTTAGTTTTGAGTTTTTCCTGGGAGATCAGTATTTGATTCCGGTGCACTACTGTAGCTTTACTTTATCCCTTGGAGCTTCACATTGTCGATGAATCACCGAAATTGCGTTTTGATTTAATATATAAGCCACAATGCCGACTTAAGTACAAGAAGAGTAAATCTTCGCATTGTTTGTGGTTTGCTTTGAGCGTTTCCTGCGAGGTCAGTATTAGATTCCGATGCAATACTGCAGCTTTACGCTATCGCTTGGACCCTCGCACTGACGTTGAAACACAGAAATTTTGTCGGGATTTAATACAAAATTCACACTGCCGACTTAAGTACAAGAAGAGTAAATCTTCTTATTGTTTATGGTTTGCTTTGAGTGTTTCATGGGAGATTAATATTAGTTTCCGAAGCACTACTGCAGCTTTACTCTATCTCTTGGAACTTCACATTGACGATGAAACACAGTAATTGCGTCGGGATATAATACAAAAGCCCCAATGCTGACTTAAGTACAAGAAGAGTAAATCTTGTCATTGTTTGTGGTTTTCTTTGAGCGTTTCCTGGGAGATCTGTATTATATTCCGATGCTCTACTGGAGCTTTACACTATCCCTTGGACATTCACATTGACGATGACACACAGAAATTACGTCGTGATATATTACAAAAGGCACAGTGCCGACTTTAAGTACAAGAAGAGTAAATCTCCTCATTGATTGTGGATTGCCTTGAGCGTTTCCAGGGAGATAAGTATTAGTTTCCGAAGCACTACTGCAGCTTTACTAAATCCGATGGACCTTCACATAGACGATGAAACACAGAAATTGCATCGGGATATAATACAAATTGGCACAATGCCGACTTAAGTACAAGAAGAGTATATCCTGTCATTGTTTATGGTTTGCTTTGAGTGTTTCCTGGGAGATCAGTATTAGATTCCGATGCACTACTGCAGCTTTCCTACGTCCCTTTGACGTTCACATTGACGATGAAACACAGACATTGCGTCGGGATTTATCACAAAAGGCACAGTGCCGACGTAAGTACAAGAAGAGTAAATCTTCTCATTGTTTGTGGTTTGCTTTGAGCGTTTCCTGGGAGATCAGTATAGGATTCCGATGCACTACTGCAGCTTTACTCTATCCTTTGGACCTTCACATTGACGATGACACATAGTACTTACGTTGTGATACACTACAAAAGGCACAATGCCGACTTTAGTACAAGAAGAGTAAATCTTCTCATTGATTGTGGTTTGCTTTGAGCGTTTCCTGGGAGATCAGTATTAGATTCCGATGCACTACTGCAACTTTACTCTATCCCTTGGAGCTTCACATTGACGATGAAACACCGTAATTTCGTCTCCATTTAAAACAGAAGGCACAATGCCGACTTAAGTACGAGAAGAGTCAATCTTCGCATTGTTTGCGGTTTGCTTTGAGCGTTTCCTAGGAGATCTGTATTATATTTGGATGCACTACTGCAGCTTTACACTATCCGTTGGACATTCACATTGACGATGACACACAGAACTTACGTCGTGATACATTACAAAAGGCACAATGCCGACTTCAGTACAAGAAGAGTAAATCTTCCCATTGATTGTGGTTTGCGTTGAGCGTTTGGTGGGAGATAAGTATTAGATTCCGATGCACTACTGCAGCTTTACTCCATCTCTGGGACCTTCACATCGACGATGAAACACAGAAATTGCGTCGGTATTAAATACAAGATTCACAATGCCGCCTTAAGTACAAGAAGAGTAAATCTTATCACTGTTTTTGGTTTGCTTTGAGCGTTTCATGGGAGATCGGTATTAGATTCCGATGCACTACTGCAGCTTTACTCTATCCCTTGAACTTTCACATTGACGATGAAACACAGAAATTGCGTCGGGATTTAGTACGAAAAGCACAATGCCGCCTTAAGTACAAGAAGAGTAAATCTTCTCATTGTTTATGGTTTGCTTTGAGTGTTTCATGGGAGATCAGTAATAGTTTCCGAAGCACTACTGCAGCTGTACTCTATCCCTTGGACCTTCACATTGACGATGAAACACAGAAATTGCGTCGGGATTTAATACAAAAGGCGCAATGCCGACTTAAGTACAAAAAGAGTATATCATCTCATTATCCGTGGTTTGATTTGAGCGTGTCCTGGGACATCAGTATTAGTTTCCGATGCACTACTGCAGATGTACTGTTTCCCTTTGACGATCACATTGACGATGAAACACAGAAATCGCGTTTTGATTTAAAATATAAGGCACAATGCCGACTTAAGTACAAGAAGAGTAAATCATCTCATTGTTTGTGGTTTGCCTTGGGCGTTTCCTGCTTGGTCAGTATTAGATTCCGATGCACTACTGCAACTTTACGCTATCCCTTGGACCTTCACACTGACGTTGAAACACAGAAATTGTGCCGGGATTTAATACATAATTCGCAATGCCGACTTAAGTACAAGAAGAGTAAATCTTATCTTTGTTTGTGGTTTGCTTTGAGCGTTTCATGGGAGATCAGTATTAGATTCCGATGCACTACTGCAGCTTTACTCTATCCCTTGATCTTTCATATTGATGTTGAAACACAGAAATCGCTTTGGGATTTAATACAAAAGGCAAAATGCCGGCCTAAGTACAAGAAGAGTAAATCTTATCATTGTTTATGGTTTCCTTTTAACGTTTCCTGCGAGATCAGTATTACATTGCGTTGCACTACTTCAGCTTTACTCCATCCCTTGGACCTTCACATTGACGGTGAAACGCAGAAATTGCGTCGGGATTTAATACAAAATGCACAATGCCGACTTAAGTACAAGTAGAGTAAATTGTCTAAATGTTTATGGTTAGCTTTGAGCAGTTCCTGCGAGATCAGTATTAGATTACGATGCACTACTGCAGCTTTACTCTATCCCTTGGAGGTTCACATTGACGATGAAAGACAGAAATTGCGTCGGGATTTAATACATAAGGCGCAATGCCGACTTAAGTACAAGAAGAGCAAATCTTCTCATTGTCTGTGGTTTGCTTTGAGCGTTTCCAGGGAGATCAGTATTAGATTCCGATGCACTACTGCAGCTTTACTCGATATCTTGGAATTCACATTGACGATGAAACACAGAAATTGCGTCGGGATTTGATACAAAAGGCACAATGCCGACTCAAGTACAAGAAGAGTAAATCTTATCTTTGTTTGTGGTTTGTTTTGAGCGTTTCATGGGAGATCAGTATTAGATTCCGATGCACTACTGCAGCTTTACTCTATCCCTTGATCTTTCATATTGACGTTGAAACACAGATATCGCTTTGGGATTTAATACAAAAGGCACAATGCCGCCTTCAGTACAAGAGGAATAAATCTTCTCATTGTTTGTGGTTTGCTTTGAGTGTTTCACGGTAGATCAATATTAGTTTCCGAAGCACTACTGCAGCTTTACTCTATCCCTTGGAGCTTCACATTGACGATGAAACACAGAAATTGCGTCGGGATATAATACAAAAGGCCCAATTCCGACTTAAGTACAAGAAGAGTAAATCTTCTTAATGTTTGTGGTTTGCTTTGAGCTTTTCCTGGGAGATCTGTATTATATTCGGATGCACTGCTGCAGCTTTACACTATCCGTTGGACATTTACATTGACATGACACACAGAACTTGCGTCGTGATACATTACAAAAGGCACAATGCCGACTTAAGTACAAGAACAGGAAAAATTCTCATTGTTTGTGGTTTGCTTTGTGCGTTTCCTGCGAGATCAGTATTAGATTCCGTTGCACTACTGCAACTTTACATTATCCCTTGGACCGTCACATGGACGATGAAACACAGAATTTGCGTCGGGAGTAAATACAAAAGGCACAATGCCGATTTAAGTACAAGAAATCACCTCATTGTTTGTTGTTTGCTTTGACCGTTTCCTGGGAGATCAGTATTGGATTCCGATGCACTACTGCAGCTTTACTCTATCCTTTGGACCTTCACATTGACGAATTAACACAGAACTTGCGTCGGGATTTAATATAAAAGGCACAGTGCCAACATAGGTACAAGAAGTGTAAATCATGTCATTGTTTGTGGTTTGCTTTGAGCGTTTCCTTGGAGATCAGTATTAGATTCCGATGCACCACTGCAGCTTTACTCTATCCCTTGGACCTTCACATTGACGACGAGACACAGAAATTGCGTCGGGATTTAATACAAAAGGCACAATGCCGACCTAAGTACAAGAAGAGTAAATCTTCTCCTAGTTTGTGGTTTGCTTCAAGCGTTTCCTGGGATGTCAGTATTAGATTCCGATGCACTACTGCAGCTTTACTCTGTCTATTGGACCTTCACATTGACGACCAAACTCAGAAATTGCGTCAGGATTTAATACAAAAGGCACAATGCCGACTTAAGTACAAGAACAGGAAAAATTCTCATTGTTTGTGGTTTGCTTTGTGCGTTTCTTGCGAGATCAGTATTAGATTCCGATGCTATACTGTAGGTTTTCTCTATCCCTTGGACCTTGACATTGACGATGAAACACAGAAATCGCGTCAGGATTTAACACATAAGGCACTATGCCGGCTTAAGTACAAGAATAGTAAACCTTCACATTGTCTGTGATTTGCTTTGAGCGTTTCGTGGGAGATCAGTATTAGATTCTGTTGCACTATTGCAGCGTTACTCTATCCCTTGGACCTTCACATTGACGATGAAACACAGAAATTGCGTCGGGATTTAATACAAAAGGCACAATGCCGACTTAAGTACACGAAGAGTAAATCTTCTTTATGTTTCTGGTTTGCTTTAGTGTTTCCTGGGAGATCAGTATTAAATTCCAATGCACTACTGCAGCTGTACTGTATCCCCTGGACCTTCACATTGACGATAAAACACAGAAATTGCGTCGGGATTTATTACAAAAGGCACAATGCCGACTTAAGTACAAGAAGAGTAAATCTTCTCATTGTTTGAGTTCCGCTTTGAGCGTTTCCTGGGAGATCAGTATTAGATTCCGATGCAATACTGCAGTTTTACTCTACCCCTTGGACCCTCACATTGATGATGAAACACAGAAATTGCGTCGGGATTTAATACATAAGGCACAATGCCGACTTAAGTACAAGAGGAGTAAATCTTCTCATTGTCTGTGATTTGCTTTGAGCATATCCTGGGAGATCAGTAATAGATTCCGATGCACTACTGCAGCTCTACTCTATCCCTTGGCCCTTCACATTGACAATGAAACACAGATAATGCGTGCAGATTTAATACAAAAGTCACAATGCCGACTTAAGTACAAGAAGGGTAAATCTTCTTATGTTAGTGGTTTGCTTTGAGCGTTTCCTGGGAGATCAGTATTAGATTCCGATGCACTACTGCAGCTTTACATTAACCGTTGGACCGTCACATGGACGATGAAACATAGAAATTGTGTCGGGATTAAATTCAAAAGGCACAATGCCTTCTTAAGTACAAGAAGAGTAAATCGAATCATGGTTTGTGGTGTGCTTTGAGCCTGTCCTGGGGATCAGTATTAGATTCCGAAGCACTACTGCAGCTTTACTCTATCCTTTGGGGCTTCACATTGACGATGAAACACAGAAATTTCGTCTGGATTTAATACAGAAGGTACAATGCCGACTTTAGTACAAGAAAATTCAATCTTCGCATTATTTGTGGTTTGCTTTTCCCGGGAGATCAGTATTATATTCCGATGAACTACTGCAGCTTTACTCTATCTCTGGGACCTTCACATCGACGATGAAACACAGAAATTGCGTCGGTATTAAATACGACAGGCACAATGACGACTTAAGTACAAAAAGAGTAAATCATCTAATTGTCTGTGGTTTGCTTTGAGCGTGTCCTGGGAGATCAGTATTAGATTCCGATGCACTACAGCAGCTTTACTCTATCTCTTGGACCTTCACGTGGACGATGAAACACAGAAATTACGTCGGGATTTAATACAAAAATCACAATGCCGACTTAAGTACAAGAAGAGTAAATCATCTCATTGTCCGTGGTTTGCTTTGAGCGTGTCCTGGGACATCAGTATTAGTTTCCGATGCACTACTGCAGCTGTACTGTTTCCCTTTGACGATCACATTGACGATGAAACACAGAAAACGCGTTATGATTTAAAATATAAGGCACAATGCCGACTTAAGTACAAGAAGAGTAAATCTTCTCATTGATGGTGGTTTGCTCTGAGCGTTTCCTGGGAGATCAGTATTAGATTCCGATGCACTACTGCAGCTTTACTCTATCCCTTGGAGCTTCACATTGACGATGAAACACCGTAATTTCGTCTCCATTTAAAACAGAAGGCACAATGCCGACTTAAGTACAAGAAGAGTCAATCTTCGCATTGTTTGCGGTTTGCTTTGAGCGTTTCCTGGGAGATCTGTATTATATTTGGATGCACTACTGCAGCTTTACACTATCCGTTGGACATTCACATTGACGATGACACACAGAACTTACGTCGTGATACATTACAAAAGGCACAATGCCGACTTTAGTACAAGAAGAGTAAATCTTCCCATTGATTGTGGTTTGCGTTGAGCGTTTCCTGGGAGATCAGTATTACATTCCGATGCACTACTGCAGCTTTACTCTATCCCTTGGAGCTTCACATTGACGATGAAACACCTTAATTTCGTCTGCATTTAAAACAGAAGGCACAATGCCGACATAAGTACAAGAAGAGTCAATCTTCGCATTGTTTGTGGTTTGCTTTGAGCGTTTCCCGGGAGATCAGTATTATATTCCGATGCACTACTGCAGCTTTACTCCATCTCTGGGACCTTCACATCGACGATGAAACACAGAAATTGCGTCGGTATTAAATACAAAATTCACAATGCCGACTTAAGTACAAGAAGAGTAAATCTTATCACTGTTTTTGGTTTGCTTTGAGCGTTTCACGGGAGATCAGTATTAGATTCCGATGCACTACTGCAGCTTTACTCTATCCCTTGAACTTTCACATTGACGATGAAACACAGAAATTGCGTCGGGATTTAGTACAAAAAGCACAATGCCGCCTTAAGTACAAGAAGAGTAAATCTTCTCATTGTTTATGGTTTGCTTTGAGTGTTTCGTGGGAGATCAGTAATAGTTTCCGAAGCACTACTGCAGCTTTACTCTATCCCTTGGACCTTCACATTGACGATGAAACACAGAAATTGCGTCGGGATTTAATACAAAAGGCGCAATGCCGACTTAAGTACAAGAAGAGTATATCATCTCATTATCTGTGGTTTGTTTGAGCGTTTCCTGGGAGATCAGTATTACATTCCGATGCACTACAGCAGCTTTACTCTATCTCTTGGAAATTCACGTGGACGATGAAACACAGAAATTACGTCGGGATTTAATACAAAAGGCACAATGCCGACTTAAGTACAAGAAGAGTAAATCATCTCATTGTCCGTGGTTTGCTTTGAGCGTGTCCTGGGACATCAGTATTAGTTTCCGATGCACTACTGCAGCTGTACTGTTTCCCTTTGACGATCACATTGACGATGAAACACAGAAATCGCGTTTTGATTTAAAATATCAGGCACAATGCCGACTTAAGTACAAGAAGAGTAAATCTTCTTTATGTTTCTGGTTTGCTTTAGTGTTTCCTGGGAGATCAGTATTAAATTCCAATGCACTACTGCAGCTGTACTGTATCCCTTGGACCTTCACATTGACGATAAAACACAGAAATTGCGTCGGGATTTATTACAAAAGGCACAATGCCGACTTAAGTACAAGAAGAGTAAATCTTCTCATTGTTTGAGGTCCGCTTTGAGCGTTTCCTGGGAGATCAGTATTAGATTCCGATGCAATACTGCAGTTTTACTCTACCCCTTGGACCCTCACATTGATGAAGAAACACAGAAATTGCGTCGGGATTTAATACAAAAGGCACAATGCCGACTTAAGTACAAGAAGAGTAAATCTCCTCATTGTTTGTAGTTTGCTTTGAGCGTTTCCCTGGAGATCAGTGTTGGAGTCCGATGCACTACTGCACCTTTACTCTATCCCTTGGACCTTTACATTGACGATGAAACACAGAAATTGCGTCGGGATTTAATACAAAATGCAATATGCCGGCATAAGAACAAGAAGAGTAAATCTTATCATTGTTTATGGTTTCCTTTTAACGTTTCCTGCGAGATCAGTATTACATTGCGTTGCACTACTTCAGCTTTACTCCATCCCTTGGACCTTCACATTGACGGTGAAACACAGAAATTGCGTCGGGATTTAATACATAAGGCACAATGCCGACTTAAGTACAAGAAGAGTAAGTCTTCTCCATGTTTGTGATTTGCTTTGAGCATTTCCTGGGTGATCAGTATTAGATTCCGATGCACTACTGCAGCTCCACTCCATCCCTTGGACCTTCACATTGACGATGAAGCGCAGAAATTGCGTCGGGATTTAATACAAAATGCACAATGCCGACTTAAGTACAAGTAGAGTAAATTGTCTAAATGTTTATGGTTAGCTTTGAGCAGTTCCTGCGAGATCAGTATTAGATTCCGATGCACTACTGCAGCTTTACTCTATCCCTTGGACCTTCACATTGACGATGAAACACAGAAATTGCGTCGGGATTTAATACATAAGGCACAATGCCGACTTAAGTACAAGAGGAGTAAATCTTCTCATTGTCTGTGATTTGCTTTGAGCATTTCCTGGGAGATCAGTATTAGATTCCGATGCACTACTGCACCTCTACTCTATCCCTTGGCCCTTCACATAGACAATGAAACACAGATAATGCGTCCAGATTTAATACAAAAGGCACAATGCCGACTTAAGTACAAGAAGGGTAAATCTTCTTATGTTAGTGGTTTGCTTTGAGCGTTTCCTGGGAGATCAGTATTAGATTCCGATGCACTACTGCAGCTTTACATTAACCCTTGGACCGTCACATGGACGATGAAACATAGAAATTGTGTCGGGATTAAATTCAAAAGGCACAATGCCTTCTTAAGTACAAGAAGAGTAAATCGAATCATTGTTTGTGGTGTGCTTTGAGCGTGTCCTGGGGATCAGTATTAGATTCCGAAGCACTACTGCAGCTTTACTCTATCCTTTGGAGCTTCACATTGACGATGAAACACAGAAATTTCGTCTGGATTTAATACAGAAGGTACAATGCCGACTTAAGTACAAGAAAATTCAATCTTCGCATTATTTGTGGTTTGCTTTTCCCGGGAGATCAGTATTATATTCCGATGAACTACTGCAGCTTTACTCTATCTCTGGGACCTTCACATCGACGATGAAACACAGAAATTGCGTCGGTATTAAATACGAAAGGCACAATGCCGACTTAAGTACAAATAGTGTAAATCATCTCATTGTCTGTGGTTTGTTTTGAGCGTGTCCTGGGAGATCAGTATCAGTTTCCGATGCAGTACTGCAGGTTTACTGTATCCCTTTGACGATCACATTGTCGTTGACACACCGAAATTGCGTTTTGATTTAATATATAAGGCACAATGCTGACTTAAGTACAAGAAGAGTAAATCATCTCATTGCTGGTTGTTTGCTTTGAGCGTTTCCTACGAGGTCAGTATTAGATTCCGATGCACTACTGCAGCATTACTTAAACCCTTGGACCTTCAAATTGAAGATGAAACACAGAAATTGCGTCTCGATTTAATACAAAAGGCACAATGCCGACTTATGTACAATGGGGGTAAATCTTTTCATTGTTTGTGGTGTGCTTTGAGCGTTTCCTGTGAGATCAGTATTAGATTCCGATGCACTACTGCCGCATTACTCTTTCCCTTTGACGTTCACATTGACGATGAAACACAGAAATTGCGTCGTCATGTAATAGAAATGCACAATGCCGACTTAAGTGCAAGAAGAGTAAATCATCTCATTGTTTGTGGTTAGCTTTGAGTTTTTCCTGGGAGATCAGTATTTGATTCCGGTGCACTACTGTAGCTTTACTCTATCCATTTGACGTTCACATTGACGATGAAACACAGAAATTGCTTCGGGATTTAATACGAAAGGCACAATGCCGACTTAAGTACAAGAAGAGTAAATCTTCTCATTGATTGTGGTTTGCTTTGAGCGTTTCCTGGGAGATCAGTATTAGTTTCCGGTGCACTACTGCACCTTTACATTATCCCTTGGACCGTCACATGACGATGAAACACAGAAATTGCGTCGGCATTTAGAACAAAAAGCACAATGCCGACTTAAGTACAAGAACAGTAAATCGCCTCATAGTTTGTGGCTTACTTTGGGCGTTTCCTGGGGATCAGTTATAGATTCCAATGCACTTCTGCAGCTTTACTTTATCCCTTGGAGCTTCACATTGACGATGAAACACAGAAATTGCGTCTGGATTGAATACAGAAGGCACAATGCCGACTTAAGTACAAGAAGAGTCAATCTTCGGATAGTTTGTGGTTTGCTTTGAGCGCCTCCCAGGAAATCAGAAATATATTCCGATGCACTACTACAGCTTTACTCTATCTCTGGGACATTCACATCGACGATGAAACACAGAAATTGTGTCGGGATTAAATTTAAAAGGCACAATGCCGACTTAATTACAAGAAGAGTAAATCGCTCATTGTTTGTGGTTTGCTTTGAGCGTTTCCTGGGGATCAGTATTAGTTTCCGATGCAGTACTGCGGGTTTACTGTATCCCTTTGACGATCAGATTGTCGATGAAACACCGAAATTGCGTTTTGATTTAATATATAAGCCACAATGCCGACTTAAGTACAAGAAGAGTAAATGTTCTCATTGTTTGAGGTCCGCTTTGAGCGTTTCCTGGGAGATCAGTATTAGATTCCGATGCAATACTGCAGTTGTACTCTACCCCTTGGACCCTCACATTGATGATGAAACACAGAAATTGCGTCGGGATTTAATACAAAAGGCACAATGCCGACTTAAGTACAAGAAGAGTAAATCTTCTCATTGTTTGTAGTTTGCTTTGAGCGTTTCCTGGGAGATCAGTGTTGGAGTCCGATGCTCTACTGCACCTTTACTTTATCCCTTGGACCTTTACATTGACGATGAAACACAGAAATTGCGTCGGGATTTAATACAAAAGGCAAAATGCCGCCCTAAGTACAAGAAGAGTAAATCTTATCATTGTTTATGGTTTCCTTTTAACGTTTCCTGCGAGATCAGTATTACATTGCGTTGCACTACTTCAGCTTTACTCCATCCCTTGGACCTTCACATTGACGGTGAAACGCAGAAATTGCGTCGGGATTTAATACAAAATGCACAATGCCGACTTAAGTACAAGTAGAGTAAATTGTCTAAATGTTTATGGTTAGTTTTGAGCAGTTCCTGCGAGATCAGTATTAGATTCCGATGCACTACTGCAGCTTTACTCTATCCCATGGAGGTTCACATTGACGATGAAAGACAGAAATTGCGTCGGGATTTAATACATAAGGCGCAATGCCGATTTAAGTACAAGAAGAGCAAATCTTCTCATTGTCTGTGGTTTGCTTTGAGCGTTTCCAGGGAGATCAGTATTAGATTCCGATGCACTACTGCAGCTTTACTCGATATCTTGGAATTTACATTGACGATGAAACACAGAAATTGCGTCGGGATTTCATACAAAAGGCACAATGCCGACTTAAGTACACGAAGAGTAAATCTTCTTTATGTTTCTGGTTTGCTTTAGTGTTTCCTGGGAGATCAGTATTAAATTCCAATGCACTACTGCAGCTGTACTGTATCCCTTGGACCTTCACATTGACGATAAAACACAGAAATTGCGTCGGGATTTATTACAAAAGGCACAATGCCGACTTAAGTACAAGAAGAGTAAATCTTCTCATTGTTTGAGGTCCGCTTTGTGCGTTTCCTGGGAGATCAGTATTAGATTCCGATGCAATACTGCAGTTTTACTCTACCCCTTGGACCCTCACATTGATGATGAAACACAGAAATTGCGTCGGGATTTAATACAAAAGGCACAATGCCGACTTAAGTACAAGAAGAGTAAATCTTCTCATTGTTTGTAGTTTGCTTTGAGCGTTTCCTGGGAGATCAGTGTTGGAGTCTGATGCACTACTGCACCTTTACTTTATCCCTTGGACCTTTACATTGACGATGAAACACAGAAATTGCGTCGGGATTTAATACAAAAGGCAAAATGCCGGCCTAAGTACAAGAAGAGTAAATCTTATCATTGTTTATGGTTTCCTTTTGACGTTTCCTGCGAGATCAGTATTACATTGCGTTGCACTACTTCAGCTTTACTCCATCCCTTGGACCTTCACATTGACGGTGAAACGCAGAAATTGCGTCGGTATTTAATACAAAATGCACAATGCCGACTTAAGTACAAGTAGAGTAAATTGTCTAAATGTTTATGGTTAGTTTTGAGCAGTTCCTGCGAGATCAGTATTAGATTCCGATGTACTACTGCAGCTTTACTCTATCCCATGGAGGTTCACATTGACGATGAAAGACAGAAATTGCGTCGGGATTAATACATAAGGCGCAATGCCGACTTAAGTACAAGAAGAGCAAATCTTCTTATTGTCTGTGGTTTGCTTTGAGCGTTTCCAGGGAGATCAGTATTAGATTCCGATGCACTACTGCAGCTTTACTCTATCCCTTGTACCAACACAGTGACGATGAAATACAGAAATTGCGTCGGTATTTAATACAAAAGGCACAATGCCGACCTAAGCACAAAAAGAGTAAATCTTCTCATTGTTTATGGTTTCTTTTTAGCGTTTCCTGCGAGATCAGTATTAGATTGCGATGCACTACTTCCGCTTTACTCTATCCCTTGGACTTTCACATTGACGATGAAACACAGAAATTGCGTCGGGATTTAATACATAAGGCACAATGCCGACTTAAGTACAAGAAGAGTAAATCTTATCTTTGTTTGTGGTTTGTTTTGAGCGTTTCATGGGAGATCAGTATTACATTCCGATGCACTACTGCAGCTTTACTCTATCCCTTGATCTTTCATATTGACGTTGAAACACAGAAATCGCTTTGGGATTTAATACAAAAGGCACAATGCCGCCTTCAGTACAAGAGGAATAAATCTTCTCATTGTTTGTGGTTTGCTTTGAGTGTTTCACGGTAGATCAATATTAGTTTCCGAAGCACTACTGCAGCTTTACATTATCCCTTGGACCGTCACATGGACGATGAAACACAGAATTTGCGTCGGGAGTAAATACAAAAGGCACAATGCCGATTTAAGTACAAGAAGAGTAAATCACCTCATTGTTTGTGGTTTGCTTTGACCGTTTCCTGGGAGATCAGTATTGGATTCCGATGCACTACTGCAGTTTTACTCTATCCTTTGGACCTTCACATTGACGAATTAACACAGAACTTGCGTCGGGATTTAATACAAAAGGCACAATGCCGACCTAAGTACAAGAAGAGTAAATCTCCTTGTTTGTGGTTTGCTACGAGCGTTTCCTGGGATGTCAGTATTAGATTCCGATGCACTACTGCAGCTTTACTCTGTCTATTGGACCTTCACATTGACGACCAAACTCAGAAATTGCGTCAGGATTTAATACAAAAGGCACAATGCCGACTTAAGTACAAGAACAGGAAAAATTCTCATAGTTTGTGGTATGCTTTGTGCGTTTCTTGCGAGATCAGTATTAGATTCCGATGCTATACTGCAGGTTTTCTCTATCCCTTGGACCTTGACATTGACGATGAAACACAGAAATCGCGTCAGGATTTAACACATAAGGCACTATGCCGGCTTAAGTACAAGAATAGTAAACCTTCACATTGTCTGTGATTTGCTTTGAGCGTTTCGTGGGAGATCAGTATTAGATTCCGTTGCACTATTGCAGCGTTACTCTATCCCTTGGACCTTCACATTGACGATGAAACACAGAAATTGCGTCGGGATTTAATACAAAAGGCACAATGCCGACTTAAGTACACGAAGAGTAAATCTTCTTTATGTTTCTGGTTTGCTTTAGTGTTTCCTGGGAGATCAGTATTAAACTCCAATGCACTACTGCAGCTGTACTGTATCCCCTGGACCTTCACATTGACGATAAAACACAGAAATTGCGTCGGGATTTATTACAAAAGGCACAATGCCGACTTAAGTACAAGAAGAGTAAATCTTCTCATTGTTTGAGGTCCGCTTTGATCGTTTCCTGGGAGATCAGTATTAGATTCCGATGCAATACTGCAGTTTTACTCTACCCCTTGGACCCTCACATTGATGATGAAACACAGAAATTGCGTCGGGATTTAATACAAAAGGCACAAAGCCGACTTAAGTACAAGAAGAGTAAATCTTCTCATTGTTTGTAGTTTGCTTTGAGCGTTTCCTGGGAGATCAGTGTTGGAGTCCGATGCACTACTGCACCTTTACTTTATCACTTGGACCTTTACATTGACGATGAAACACAGAAATTGCGTCGGGATTTAATACAAAAGGCAAAATGCCGGCCTAAGTACAAGAAGAGTAAATCTTATCATTTTTTATGGTTTCCTTTTAACGTTTCCTGCGAGATCAGTATTACATTGCGTTGCACTACTTCAGCTTTACTCCATCCCTTGGACCTTCACATTGACGGTGAAACGCAGAAATTGCGTCGGGATTTAATACAAAATGCACAATGCCGACTTAAGTACAAGTAGAGTAAATTGTCTAAATGTTTATGGTTAGCTTTGAGCAGTTCCTGCGAGATCAGTATTAGATTCCGATGCACTACTGCAGCTTTACTCTATCCCTTGGAGGTTCACATTGACGATGAAAGACAGAAATTGCGTCGGGATTTAATACATAAGGCGCAATGCCGACTTAAGTACAAGAAGAGCAAATCTTCTCATTGTCTGTGGTTTGCTTTGAGCGTTTCCAGGGAGATCAGTATTAGATTCCGATGCACTACTGCAGCTTTACTCGATATCTTGGAATTCACATTGACGATGAAACACAGAAATTGCGTCGGGATTTGATACAAAAGGCACAATGCCGACTTAAGTACAAGAAGAGTAAATCTTCTCATTGTTTGTAGTTTGATTTGAGCGTTTCCGGGGAGATCGGTGTTGGATTCCGATGCACTACTGCAGCTTTACTCTATTCCTTGTACCATCACAGTGACGATGAAATACAGAAATTGCGTCGGTATTTAATACAAAAGGCACAATGCCAACCTAAGCACAAGAAGAGTAAATCTTCTCATTGTTTATGGTTTCCTTTTAGCGTTTCCTGCGAGATCAGTATTAGATTGCGATGCACTACTTCCGCTTTACTCTATCCCTTGGACCTTCACATTGACGATGAAACACAGAAATTGCGTCGGGATTTAATACATAAGGCACAATGCCGACTTAAGTACAAGAGGAGTAAATCTCCTCATTGTCTGTGATTTGCTTTGAGCATTTCCTGGGAGATCAGTAATAGATTCCGATGCACTACTGCAGCTCTACTCTATCCGTTGGCCCTTCACATTGACAATGAAACACAGATAATGCGTCCAGATTTAATACAAAAGTCACAATGCCGACTTAAGTACAAGAAGGGTAAATCTTCTTATGTTAGAGGTTTGCTTTGAGCGTTTCCTGGGAGATCAGTATTAGATTCCGATGCACTACTGCAGCTTTACATTAACCGTTGGACCGTCACATGGACGATGAAACATAGAAATTGTGTCGGGATTAAATTTAAAAGGCACAATGCCTTCTTAAGTACAAGAAGAGTAAATCGAATCATTGTTTGTGGTGTGCTTTGAGCCTGTCCTGGGGATCAGTATTAGATTCCGAAGCACTACTGCAGCTTTACTCTATCTCTGGGACCTTCACATCGACGATGAAACACAGAAATTGCGTCGGTATTAAATACGAAAGGCACAATGCTAACTTAAGTACAAAAAGAGTAAATCATCTAATTGTCAGTGGTTTGCTTAGAGCGTGTCCAGGGAGATCAGTATTAGTTTCCGATGCAGTACTGCAGGTTTACTGTATCCCTTTGACGATCACATTGTCGTTGAAACACCGAAATTGCGTTTTGATTTAATATATAAGGCACAATGCTGACTTAAGTACAAGAAGAGTAAATCATCTCATTGCTGGTTGTTTGCTTTGAGCGTTTCCTACGAGGTCAGTATTAGATTGCGATGCACTACTGCAGCATTACTCAAACCCTTGGACCTTCAAATTGAAGATGAAACACAGAAATTGCGTCTCGATTTAATACAAAAGGCACAATGCCGACTTATGTACAATGGGGGTAAATCTTTTCATTGTTTGTGGTTTGCTTTGAGCGTTTCCTGTGAGATCAGTATTAGATTCCGATGCACTACTGCCGCATTACTCTATCCCTTTGACGTTCGCATTGACGATGAAACACAGAAATTGCGTCGTCATGTAATAGAAATGCACAATGCCGACTTAAGTGCAAGAAGAGTAAATCATCTCATTGTTTGTGGTTAGCTTTGAGTGTTTCCTGGGAGATCAGTATTTGATTCCGGTGCACTACTGTAGCTTTACTCTATCCATTTGACGTTCACATTGACAATGAAACACAAAAATTGCGTCGGGATTTAATACAAAATGCACAATGCCGACTTTACTACAACAAGGGTAAATTTTCTCATTGTTTATGGTTTGCTTTGAGTGTTTCATGGGAGATCAGTATTAGTTTCCGAAGCACTACTGCAGCTTTACTCTATCCCTTGGACCTTCACATTGATGATGAAACACAGAAATTGCATCGGGATTTAATACGAAAGGCACAATGCCGACCTAAGTACAAGAAGAGTAAATCTTCTCATTGATTGTGGTTTGCTTTGGGCGTTTCCTAGGAGATCAGTATTAGTTTCCGGTGCACTACTGCACCTTTACATTATCCCTTGGACCGTCACATGACGATGAAACACAGAAATTGCGTCGGGATTTAGTACAAAAAGCACAATGCCGACTTAAGTACAAGGAGAGTCAATCTTCGGATAGTTTGTGGTTTGCTTTGAGCGCCTCCCAGGAAATCAGAATTATATTCCGATGCACTACTACAGCTTTACTCTATCTCTGGGACATTCACATCGACGATGTAACACAGAAATTGTGTCGGGATTAAATTTAAAAGGCACAATGCCGACTTAATTACAAGAAGAGTAAATTGCCTCATTGTTTGTGGTTTGCTTTGAACGTTTCCTGGGGATCAGTATTAGTTTCCGATGAAGTACTGCATTTTTACTGTATCCCTTTGACGATCACATTGTCGATGAAACACCGAAATTGCGTTTTGATTTAATATATAAGCCACAATGCCGACTTAAGTACAAGAAGAGTAAATCTTCGCATTGTTTGTGGTTTGCTTTGAGCGTTTCCTGCGAGGTCAGTATTAGATTCCGATGCAATACTGCAGCTTTACGCTATCCCTTGGACCCACGCACTGACGTTGAAACACAGAGATTTTGTCGGGATTTAATACAAAATTCACACTGCCGACTTAAGTACAAGAAGAGTAAATCTTCTTATTGTTTATGGTTTGCTTTGAGTGTTTCATGGGAGATTAATATTAGTTTTCGAAGCACTACTGCAGCTTTACTCTATCTCTTGGACCTTCACATTGACGATGAAACACAGTAATTGCGTCGGGATATAATACAAAAGGCCCAATGCCGACTTAAGTACAAGAAGAGTAAATTTTCTCATTGTTTGTGGTTTTCTTTGAGAGTTTCCTGGGAGATCTGTATTATATTCCGATGCTCTACTGGAGCTTTACACTATCCCTTGGACATTCACATTGACGATGACACACAGAAATTACGTCGTGATATATTACAAAAGGCACAGTGCCGACTTTAAGTACAAGAAGAGTAAATCTCCTCATTGATTGTGGATTGCCTTGAGCGTTTCCAGGGAGATAAGTATTAGTTTCCGAAGCACTACTGCAGCTTTACTAAATCCGATGGACCTTCACATAGACGATGAAACACAGAAATTGCATCGGGATATAATACAAATTGGCACAATGCCGACTTAAGTACAAGAAGAGGGAACCTTCTTATGTTAGTGGTTTCCTTTGAGCGTATCCTGGGAGTTCAGTATTAGATTCCGATGCACTACTGCAGCTTTTCTCTGTCCCTTGGGCGTTCACATTGACAACGAAACACAGATAATGCGTCCAGATTTAATACAAAAGGCACAATGCCGACTTAAGTACAAGAAGAGTAAATCTTCTCAATCTTTGTGTTTTGTTTTGAGCGTTTCCTGGGAGATCAGTATTAGATTCCGATACACTACTGCAGCCTTACCCTATCCCTTGGACCTTCCCATTGACGATGAAACACAGATATTTCGTCTGGATTTAATACAGAAGGAACAATGCCGACTTAAGTACAAGAAGAGTCAATCTTCGCATTGTATGTGGTTTGCTTTTGGCGTTTCCCGGGAGATCAGTATTATATTCCGATGAACTACTGCAGCTTTACTCTACCTCTGGGACCTTCACAGCGACGATGAAACACAGAAATTGCGTAGGTATTAAATACAAAAGGCACAATGCCGACTTAAGTGCAAAAAGAGTAAATCATCTCATTGTCTGTGTTTTGCTTTGAGCGTTTCCTGCTAGGTCAGGATTAGATTCCGATGCACTACTGGAGCTTTACGCTATCCCATGGACCTTCACACTGACGTTGAAACACAGAAATTGTATCGGGATTTAATACAAAATTCACAATGCCTACTTAAGTACAAGTAGAGTAAATCTTATCATTGATATTGGTTTGCTTAGAGCGTTTCTTGGGAGATCAGTATTAGATTCCGATGCACTACTGCAGCTTAACTCTATCCCTTGGACCGTCCCATAGACGATGAAACACAGAAATTGCATCGGGATTAAATACAAAAGGCACAATGCCGATTTAAGTACAAGAAGAGTAAATCGGCTCATTGTTTGTGGTTTGCTTTGAGCGTTTCCCGGGACATCAGTATTATATTCCGATGCACCACTGCAGCTTTACTCTATATCGGGGACCTTCGCATCGACGATGAAACACAGAAATTGCGTCGGTATTAAATACAAAATTCACAATGCCGAGTTAAGTACAAGAAGAGTAAATCTTATCACTGTTTTTGGTTTGTTTTGAGCGATTCATGGGAGATCAGTATTAGATTTCGATGCACTACTGGAGCTTTACTCTATCCCTTGAACTTTCACATTGACGATGAAACACAGAAATTGCGTCGGGATTTAATACAAAAGGCACAATGCCGCCTTAAGTACAAGAAGAGTAAATCTTCTCATTAATTATGGTTTGCTTTGAGTGTTTCATGGGAGATCAGTATTAGTTTCCGAAGCACTACTGCAGCTTTACTCTATCCCTTGCACCTTCACATTGACGATGAAACACAGAAATTTCGTCTGGATTTAATACAGAGGGAACAATGCCGACTTAAGAATAAGAAGAGTCAAAATTCGCATTGTTTGTGGTTTGCTTTGAGCGTTTCCCGGGAGATCAGAATTATATTCCGATGCACTACTGCAGCTTTACTACGTCCCTTTGACGTTCACATTGACGATGAAACACAGACATTGCGTCGGGATTTATCACAATAGGCACAGTGCCGACGTAAGTACAGAGAAGAGTAAATCTTCTCATTGTTTGTTGTTTGCTTTGATCGTTTCCTGGGAGATCAGTATTACATTTCGATGCACTACTGCAGCATTACTCAAACCCTTGTACCTTCAAATTGAAGATGAAACACAGAAATTGCGTATCGATTTAATACAAAAGGCACAATGCCGACTTACATACAATAAGGGTAAATCTTCTCATTGTTTGTGGTTTGCTTTGAGCTTTTCCTGGGAGATCAGTATTAGATTCCGATGCACTACTGCAGTATTACTCTTTCCCTTTGACCTTCACATTGACGATGAAACACAGTAATTACCTTGGCATGTAATAGAAATGCACAATGCCGACTTAAGTGCATGAAGAGTAAATCTTCTCATTGTTTGTGGTTAGGTTTGAATGTCTCCTGGGAGATCAGTATTTGATTCCGGAGCACTACTGTAGCTTTACTGTATCCGTTTGACGTTCAAATTGACGATGAAACACAAAAATTGCGTCGGGATATAATACAAAAGGGACAATGCTGACTTAAGTACAAGAACAGTAAATCTTCTCATTGTCTGTGGTTTGCTTTGAGCGTTTCCTGAAAGATCAGTAATAGATTCCGATGCACTACAGCAGCTTTACTCTATCCCTTGGACCTTCCCATTGACGATGAAACACAGAAATTGCATCGGGATTTAATACAAGAGGCACAATGGCGACTTTAGTACAAGAAGAGTCAATCTTCGCATTGTATGTGGTTTGCTTTGAGCGTTTCCCGGGAGATCAGTATTATATTCCGATGCACTATTGCAGCTTTACTCTATCTCAGGGACCTTCACATCGACGATGAAACACAGAAATTGCGTCGGTATTAAATGCAAAAGGCGCAATGCCGACTTAAGTAAAAGAAGAGTAAATCATCTCACTGTCTGTGGTTTGCTTTGAGCGTTTCCTGGGAGATCAGTATTAGCATCCGATGCACTACTGCTGCTTTACTGTATCCCTTTGACGATCACATTGACGATGAGACACAGAAATTGCGTTTTGATTTAAAATATAAGGCACAATGCCGAATTAAGTACAAGGACAGTGAATCATCACATTGTTTGTGGTTTACTTTGAGCGTTTCCTGGGAGATCATTATTAGATTCCGATGCCTACTGCCGCTTTATTCTATACCTTGGACTTTCACATTGACGATGTAACACAGCAATTGCGTCGGGATTTAATACAAAACGCACAATGCCGACCTAAGTACAAGAAGAGTCAATCTACTCGTAGTTTGTGGTTTGCTTTGAGCGTTCCCTGGGAGATCAGTATTTGATTCCGATGCACTCATGCAGCTTTACTCTATCCCTTGGACCTTCACATTGACGATGAAACACAGATATTGCGTTGGAATTTAATAAAAAACGCAGAATGATGACATAAGTACAAGAAGTGTAAATCTTCTCATTGTTTGTGGTTTGCTTTGAACGTTTCTTGTGAGATCACTATTAGATTCCGATGCACTACTGCAGCTTTACTCAATTCCTTAGACCTTCACATTGACGATGAAACACAGAAATTGCTTTGGGATTTAATACGAAGGTTACAATGCCGACTTTAGTGCAAAAGGAGTGAATCTTCTCATTGTTTGTGGTTTGCTTTCAGTGTTTCCTGGGTGATCAGTATTAGATTCCGATGCACTACTGCAGCTTTACTCAATCCCTTTGACCTCCGCATTGACGATGAAAATCAGAATTTGCGTCGGGGTTTAATAAAAAAGGCACAATGCCTACTTAAGTACAAGGTGAGAGAATCTTCTCGTAGTTTGTGGTTTGCATTGAGTGTTTCCTGGGAGATCGGTATTAGATTTCGATGCACTACTGCAGCTTTACTCTATCCCTTGGACCTCCACATTGACGATGAAACGCAGATATTGCGTCGGTATTTAATACAAAAGGCACAATGCCGACTTAAGTACAATAAGAGTAAATCTCCTCATTGTTTGTGGTTTTGCTTTGAGCGTTTCCTGGGAGATCAGTATTAGATTCCGATGCTCTACTGCAGCTTTACTTTATCCTTTGACCTTCGCATTGACAGTGAAACTCAGAATTAGCGTCGGGATTTATTAAAAAAGGCACAATGCCAACTTATGTACAGGAAGAGTCAATCTTCTCATTTTGTGTGGTTTGCTTACAGTGTTTACTGGGAGATCGGTATTAGATTCCGATGCACTACTGCAGCTTTACTCTATCCCTTGGACCTTCACAATGACGATGAAACACAGAAATTGCGTCGGGATTTAGTACAAAATGCACAATGCCGACTTAAGTACAAGAACAGTAAATCTTCTTATTGTTTTTGGTTTGCTTTGAGCGTTAGTTGGGAGATCAGTATTAGATTCCGAACACTACTGCAGCATAACTCTATCCCTTGGACCATCACATTGACGATGAAACACAGAAATTGCGTTGGAATTTAATAAAAAACGCAGAATGATAACTTAAGTGCAAGAAGTGTAAATCTTCTCATTGTTTGTGGTTTGCTTTGAACGTTTCTTGTGCGCTCAGTATTAGATACCGATGCACTACTGCAGCTTTACTCAATTCCTTTGACCTTCACATTGACGATGAAACACAGAAATTGCTTCGGGATTTAATACAAAAGGCACAATGCCGACTTCAGTGCAAGAGGAGTAAATCTTCTCATTGTTTGTGGTTTGCTTTCAGCGATTCCTGGGTGATCAGTATTAGATTCCGATGCACTATTGCAGCTTTACTCTATCCCTTTGACGTTCACATTGACGATGAAACACAGAAATTGCGTCTGGTTTTAATACAAAAGGCACAATGCCAACTTAAGTACAAGAGGAGAAAAACTTCTCGTTGATTGTGGTTTGCTTTGAGCGTTACCTGAGAGATCAGTATTAGATTCCGATTCACTACTGCAGATTTACTCTATCTCTTGGACTTTCACATTGACGATGAAACACAGAAAATGCGTCGCGATGTCATACAAAAGACACAATGCCGACTTTAGTACAAGAAGAGTCAATCTTCTCATTGTTTGTCGTTTGCTTTGAGGGTTTCCTTTGAGATTTGTATGAGATTCCGTTGTACAACTGCTGTTTTACCCTATGCCGTGGGCCTTCACATTGACGACGCAACACTGATATTGCGTCGGGACTAAATACAAAAGGCAGAACGCCGACTTGAGTACAAGAAGAGTCAATATTCTCATTGTTTGTGGATTGCTTTGCGCGT
The DNA here is from genome assembly GCF_021461385.2 of Schistocerca piceifrons. Lineage (NCBI taxonomy): Eukaryota > Metazoa > Arthropoda > Insecta > Orthoptera > Acrididae > Schistocerca > Schistocerca piceifrons. The sequence continues at coordinate 957,992,389 of NC_060149.1, read as the reverse complement.
TTCCGGGGAAATCTGTATTAGATTCCGATGCACTACTGCAGCTTTACTGCATACCATGCACATTCACATTGATGATGAAACACAGCAATTGCGACGGGAGTTAATGCAAAACGCACAATACCGACTTAAGTACAAGAAGAGTCAATCTTCTCGTTTTTGTGGTTTTCCTTTAACGTTTCTTGGGAGATCAATATTAGATTCTGGTGCGCTACTGCAGCTTTACTCTATCCCTCGGACCTTCACATTGACGATGAAACACAGAAATTACGTCGGGATTTAATACAAAAGGCACAATGCCGACTTAAGTACAAGAAGAGTAAATCTCCTCATTGTTTGTGCTTTTGCCTAGAGCGTTTCCTGGGAGATCAGTATTAGTTTCCGATGCACTACTGCAGCTTCACTCTATCCCATTGACCTCCGCATTGACGATGAAACTCAGAAATTGTGTCGGGAGTTAATAAAAAAGGCACAATGCCTACTTAAGTACAAGAAGGGTAAATATTCTCATTGTTTGTGGTTTGCTTTGAGCGTTTCCTGGGAGATCAGTAATAGATTCCAATGCACTACTGCAGCTTTGCTCTATCTCTTTCACGTCTGCATTGACGATAAAACTCAGAATTTGATTCGGGGTTTCATAAAAAAGGCATAATGCCTACTTAAGTACAAGATGAGAGAATCTTCTCATTGTTTGTGGTTTGCTTTGAGTGTTTCCTGGCAGATCGGTTTAATATTCCGATGCACTACTGCAGCTTTACTCAATTCCTTGGACCTTCACATTGACGATGAAGCACAGCAATTGCGTCGGGATTTAATACAAAAGGCACAATACCGACTTCAGTACAGGAAGATAAATTCCTCTCATTGTTTGTGGTTTGCTATGAGCGTTTCCTGGTAGATCAGTATTTGATTCTGATGCACTACTGCAGCTTTTCAATTTTCCTTGGAACACCGAAATTGCGTCGAGATTTAATACAAAAGGCACAATGCCGACTTAAGTACAAAAAGAGTAAATATTCTCAATGTTTGTGGTTTGCTTTCAGCTTTTCCTGGGAGATCAGAATAAGATTCCGATGCACTACTGCAGCTTTACTCCATCCCTTTGACCTTTGCAGTGACGATGAAACTGAGAAGTTGCGTCGGGATTTATTACAAAAGGCACAATGCCGCCTTAAGTACAAGAAAAGCAAATCTTCTGATTGTTTGTGGTTTGCTTTCGCGCTTCCTGGGAGATCAGTATTAGATTCCGATGCACTACTGCAGCTTTACTCCATGCCTTCGACCTTCACATTGACGACGAAATACAGATATTGAGTCGGGATTAAATACTAAAGGCAGAATGACGACTTGAGTACAAGAAGAGTCAATCTTCTCATTGTTTGTGGATTGCTTTGAGCGTTTCCTGGGAGATCAGTATTAGATTCCGATGCACTACTGCAGCTTTACTCTATCCTTTGACCTTCGCATTGACGATGTAACTCAGAAGTTGCGTCGGGATTTAATACAAAAGGCACAATGCCGTCTAAAGTACAAGAAGAGTATGTCTTCTCATTGTTTGTGGCTTGCTTTGAGCGTTTCCTGGGAGAGCATCATTAGATTCCGACGCACTATTGCAGCTTTACTCTATCCCTTGGAAATACACATTGACGATGAAACATAGAAATTGCGTCTGGATTTAATACAAAAGGCATAATGCCAACTTAAGTACAAGAAGTGTAAATCTTCTCATTGTTTGTATTTGCTTTGAGTGTTTCCTGGCAGATCAGTATTAGATTCCAATGCACTACTGCTGCTTTACTCTATCTGCTGGACCTTCACATTTACGATGAAACACAGAAATTGCATAGGGGTTTAATACAAAAGGCACAATGCCGACTTAAGTACAATAAAAGTAAATCTTCTCATTGTTTGTGGTTTGATTTGACCGTTATCTGGGAGATCAGTATTAGATTCCGATGCACTACTGCAGCTTTACTCTATCCCTTGGACCTTCACATTGACGATGAATCACAGTAATTTCGTCGGGATTAAATAAAATATGTACAATGCCGACTTAAGTACAAGAAGAGTGAATCTTCTCATTGTTTGTGGTTTGCTTTGAACGTTTCCTGGGAAATCAGTATTAGATTCCGATGCAATACTGCAGCTTTACTGTATCCCTTGGACCATCACATTGACGATGAAATACAGAAATTGCGTCGGGTTTTAAGACAAAAGGCATAATGCCGACTTCAGTACAAGAGGAGTAAAACTTCAAATTGTTTGTGGTTTGCTTTGAGCGTTTCCTGGGTGATCAGTATTAGATTCCGATGCACTAATGCAGCTTTACTCTATCCCCTGGACCTTCACTTTGACGATGAAACACAGAAATTGCGTCGGGACTTAATACAAAAGGCATAATGCCGACTTAAGTACAAGAAGAGTAAATCTCCTCACTGTTTGTGGCTTGCTTTGAGCGATTGCTGGGAGATCAGTATTGCATTCCAATGCACTACTGCAGCCTTACTCTATTACTTGGACCGTCACATTGTCGATGAAACACATAAATTGCGTCGGGATTTAATACAAACGGTACAATTACGACTTAAGTACAAGAGGAGTAAATCCTCTCATTGTTTTTGGTTTGCTTTGAGCGTTTCCTAGGAGATCAGTATTAGATTCCGATGCATTACTGCAGCGATACTTTATCCCTTTGACGTTCACATTGACGATGAATCACAGATATTGCGTCGGAATTTAATAAAAAAGGCATAATGCCGTCTGAAGTACAAGAAGTGTAAATTTCCTCATTGTTTGTGGTTTGCTTTGAGCGTTTCCTGGGAGATCAGTATTAGATTATAATGCACTACTGCGGCTTTATTCTATCTGTTGGACCTTCACATTTACGATGAAACACAGAAATTGCATTGGGTTGTAATACAAAAGGCACAACGCCGAAAAGTACAAGAAAAGTAATTCTTCTCGATGTTTGAGGTTTGATTTGAGCGCTAAATGTGAGATTAGTATTAGATTCCGATCCACTAAGACAGCTTTTCTCTATCCCTTGGACCTTCACATTCACGATGAAACACAGAAATTCCGTCAGGTTTTAATACAAAAGGCGCAATGCCGACTTAAGTACAAGAAGAGTAAATCTCCTCACTGTTTGTGCTTTTGGTTTGAGCGTTTCCTGTTAGATCAGCATTAGATTCCTATGCACTAGTGCAGCTTTGCTCTATTCTTTGACCTTCGCATTGACGATGAAACTCAGAATTTGCGTCGGGATTTATTAAAAAAGGCACAATGCCTAATTATGTACAAGAAGAGTCAATCTTCTCATTGTTTGTGGTTTGTTTGAGCGTTTCCTTGGAGATCAGTATTACATTACGATGCACTACTGTAGCTTTACTCCATCCCTTTGACCTTCACATTGACGACGAAACACAGATATTGCGTCGGGATGAAATACAAAAGGCATAATGCCAACTTAAGTACAAGAAGTGTAAATCTTTTTATTGTTTGTGGTTTGCTTTGACCGTTTCCTGGCAGATCAGTATTAGATTCCGATGCACTACTGCAGCATTACTCTATTACTTGGACCGTCACATTGTCGATGAAACACATAAATTGCGTCGGGATTTAATACAAAAGGCACAATGCCGCCATAAGTACAAGAAGAGTAAATCTTCTCATTGTTTGTGGTATGCTTTGCGCGTTTCCTGGGAGATCAGTATTAGATTCCGATGCACTACTGCAGCTTTACTCCATGCCTTGGACCTTCACATTGACGACGAAACACAGATATTGCGTCGGGATGAAATACAAAAGGCATAATGCCAACTTAAGTACAAGAAGTGTAAATCTTTTTATTGTTTGTGGTTTGCTTTGACCGTTTCCTGGCAGATCAGTATTAGATTCCGATGCACTACTGCAGCATTACTCTATCTGTAGGACCTTCACATTTACGATAAAACACAGAAATTGCATTGGGGTTCAATACAAAAGGCAAAATGCTGACTTAAGTACAAGAAAAGTAAATCCTCTCATTGTTTGTGGTTTGATTTGACCGTTACCTGGTAGATCAGTATTAGATTCCGTTGCTGTACTGCAGCTTTACCCTATCCCTTGGACATTCACATTGACGATGAAACACAGAAATTTCTTTGGGATTAAATAAAATATGCACAATCCCGAAATAAGTACAAGATGAGTGAATCTTCTCATTGTTTGTGGTTTGCTTTGAACGTTTCCTGTGAAATTACTATTAGATTCCGATGCACTACTGGAGCTCTACTGTATCCCTTGGACCATCACATTGACGATGAAATTTAGAAATTGCGTCGGGATTTAAGACAAAAGGCACAATTTGGACTTCAGTACAAGAGGAGTAAAACTTCACATTGTTTGTGGTTTGCTTTGAGCGTTTCCTGGGTGATCAGTATTAGATTCCGATGCACAAATGCAGCGTTACTCTATCTGTTGGACCTTCACGTTGACGATGAAACACAGAAATTGCGTCGGTAATTAATAGAAAAGGCACAAAGCAGACATAGGTACAAGATGAGTAAATCATCTCATTGTAAGTGGTTTGGTTTGAGAGTTTCCTGCGAGATCATTATTAGATTCCGATGCACTACTGCATCTTTACTCTATCCTTTTGGACCTTCACATTGACGATGAATCACAGATATTGCGTCGGGATTTAATAAAAAAGGCATAATGCCGTCTGAAGTACAAGAAGTGTAAATCTCCTCATTGTTTGTGGTTTGCTTTGAGCGTCTCCTGGGAGATCAGTATTAGATTCCAATGCACTACTGCAGCTTTACTCTATCTGTTGGACATTCACATTTACGATGAAATACAGAAATTGGATCTTGGTTTAATACAAAAGACACAATGCCGACTTAAGTACAAGAAAAGTAAATCTACTCATTGTTTGTGGTTTGATTTGAGCGTTACCTGGGAGATCAGTATTAGATTGCGATGCTCTACTGCAGCTTTACTCTATTCCTTGGACCTTCACATTGACGACGAAACACAGAAATTTCTATGGGATTAAATGATATATGCACAATGCCGACTCAAGTACAAGAATAGCGAATTTCCTCATTGTTTGTGGTTTGCTTTGAACGTTTCCTGGGAAATCAGTATTAGATTCCGATGCACTACTGCAGCTTTACTGTACCCCTTGGACCAACACATTGACGATGAAATACAGACATTGCGTCGGGATTTAAGACAAAAGGCACAATGCCGACTTCAGTACAAGAGGAATAAAACTTCACATTAAATGTGGTTTGCTTTGAGCGGTTCCTGGGTGATCAGTATCAGATTCCGATGCACTAATGCAGCTTTACTCTATCCCTTGGACCTGCACATTGACGATGAAACACAGAAATTGCGTCGGGATTTAATACAAAAGTGCGTTTTCTATTAAATCCCTACTAAAATACAAGAAGTGTAAATCTACTCATGGTTTGTGGTTTGCTTTGAGCGTTTCCTAGGAGATCAGTATTAGATTCCGATGCATTACTGCAGCTTTTCTCTATCTGTTGGACCTTCACATTTACGAGAAACACAGAAATTGCATCGGGATTTAATACAAAAGGCACAATGCCGAAAAGTACAAGAAAATTAATTCTTCTCATTGTCTTAGGTTTGATTTGAGTGTTACCTGGGAGATCAGTATTAGATTCCGATGCACTACAGCAGCTTTACTCTATCTCTTGGACCTTCACATTGACGAAGAAATACAGAAATTGCGTCTAGAATTAATACAAAAGGCACAATGCCGACTTCAGTACAAGACGAGAAAATCTTCATATTGTTTGTGGTTTGCTTTGAGCGTTTCCTGGGTGATCAGTATTAGATTCCGATCCACTAATGCAGCTCTACTCTATCCCTTGGACCTTCACATTCACGATGAAACACAGAAATTCCGTCAGGTCTTAATACAAAAGGCGCAATGCCGACTTAAGTACAATTAGAGTAATTCTTCTCAATGTTTGTGGTTTGCTTTGAGCGTTTCCTGGGAGATCAGTATTAGTGTCCGATGCACTACTGCAGTTTTACTCTATCTTTTGGACCTTTACATTGACGATGAAACACAGAAATTGAGTCGGGATTTAATACAAAAGGCATAATGACGACTTAAATACAAAAAGAGGTAATCTTCTCATTGTATGTCGTCCGCTTTGGGCGTTTGCTGGGTGATCAGTATTACATTCCGATGCACTACTGCAGCTTTACTCTATCCCTTGGCCCTTCACATTGACGATGAAATACAGAAATTGCGTCGGGATTATATACAGAAGGCACAATTCCGACTTAAAAACAAATGGAGTAAATCCTCTCATTGTTTTTGATTTGCTTTGAGTGTTCCTGGGAGATCAGTATTAGATTCTGATGTACTACTGCAGCTTTACTCCATCCCTTGGAACTTGACAATGACGATGAAACACAGAAATTGCGTCGGGATTTAATACAGTATGCACAATGCCGACTTAAGTAAAAGTGGAGTAAATCTTCCTATTGTTTTTGGTTTGCTTTGAGCGCTTCCTGGGAGAGCAATATTGGATTCCGATGCGCTACTGCAGCTTTCCCCTATACCTTGGACCTTAGCATTGACGATGAAACACAGAAATTACGTCGGGATTTAATTCAAAAGGCACAATGGCGACTTAAGTACAAGAAGAGTAAATCGTCTCATTGTTTGTGGTGTCTTTTTGAGCGTTACCTGGGAGTTCAGTATAAGATTCCGATGCACTACTGCAGCTTTACTCTATCCCTTGCACCTTCACATTGACGATGAAACACAGAAATTGCGTCGGGATTTGATACAAAAGGCACAATGCCGACTTAAGCACAGGAAGAGAAGTCTTCTCAATGCTTGTGGTTTGTTTTGAGCGTTTCCTGAGAGATCAGTATCAGATTCCGATACACTACTGCTGATTTACTCTACCCCTTGGTCCTTCACACTAACTATGATACTCAGAAATTGCGTAGGGATTTAATACGAAAGGCACAATGCCGACTTAAGTACAAGAAGAGTAAATCTTCTCATTGTTTCTGGTTTGCTTTGTGAGTATCCTGGAAGATCAGTTTTAAGTTCCGATGCACTACTGCAGCTTTACTGTATCCCTTGGACCTTACCATTGACGATGAAAAACAGAAATTGGGTCGGGCATTAAAACAAAAGGCACAATACCGACTTCATTACAGGAAGATAAATTCCTCTCATTGTTTGTGGTTTGCTATGAGCGTTTCCTGGTAGATCACTATTTGATTCTGATGCACTACTGCAGCTTTTCTCTTTTCCTTGGACCTTCACATTGACGATGAAACGCAGAAATTGCTTCGGGATATAATGTGAAAGGCACAATGTCGACCTTAGTACAAGAGGAGTAAATCTTCTCATTGTTTGTGGTTTGCTTTCAGCGTTTCCTGGCTGATCAGTATTAGACTCCGATGCACTACTGCAGCTTCACTCTATCCCTTTGGCGTTCACATTGACGATGAAACACAGAAATTGCGTCAGGTTTCAATACAAAAGACACAATGCCGACCTAAGTATAAGAAGAGTAAATCTTCATGTTGTTTGTGGTTTGCTTTGAGCGTTACCTGGGAGATCAGTTTTAGTTTCCGATGCACTACTGCAGCTTTACTCCATCCCTTGGACTTTCACATTAGCGATGAAAGACAGCAATTGCGTCGGGATTTAACACAAAAGCCACAATGCCCACTTGAGTACAAGAAGAGTCATTCTTCTAATTGTTTGTGGTTTGCTTTTAGCGTTTCCTGGGGGATCAGTATTCGATTTCGATGCACTACTGCAGCTTTACTCTGTCCCTTGGAACTTTACATTGACGATGAAATACCGAAATTGCGTCGGGATTTAATACAAAAGGCACAATGCCGACTTAAGTACAAGAAGAGTAACTCTTCTCAATGTTTGTGGTTTGCTTTGAGCGTTTCCTGGGAGATCAGTATTAGATTCCGAAGCACTACTGCAGCTTTACTCCATCCCTTTGACCCTCGCATTGACGATGAAACTGAGAAGTTGCGTCGGGATTTATTACAAAAGGCACAATGCCGCCTTAAGTACAAGAAAAATAAATCTTCTGATTGTTTGAGGTTTGCTTTCGCGTTTCCTGGGAGATCAGTATTAGATTCCGACGCACTACTGCAGCTTTACTCCATGCCTTGGACTTTCACATTGACGACGAAACACAGATATTGCGTCGGGATTAAATACCAAAAGCAGAATGCCGACTTGAGTACAAGAAGAGTCAATCTTCTCACTGTTTGTGGATTACTTTGAGCGTTTCCTGGGAGATCAGTATTAGATTCCGACGCACTACTGCAGCTTTACTCTATCCTTTTACCTTCGCATTGACGATGAAACTCAGAAGTTGCGTCGGGATTTAATACAAAAGGCACAATGCCGTCTTAAGTACAAGAAGAGTATGTCTTCTCATTGTTTGTGTTTTGTTTTGAGCGTTTCCTGGGAGATCAGCATTAGATTCCGATGCACTACTGCAGCTTTACTCTATCACTTGGAAATTCACATTGACGATGAAACATAGAAATTGCGTCTGGATTTAATACAAAAGGCGTAATGCCAACTAATGTACAAGAAGTGTAAATCTTCTCATTGTTTGTATTTGCTTTGAGCGTTTCCTGGCAGATCAGTATTAGATTCCGATGCACTACTGCTGCTTTACTCTATCTGTTGGGCATTCACATTTACGTTGAAACACAGAAATTGCATAGGGATTTAATACAAAAGGCACAATGCCGACTTAAGTACAAGAAAAGTAAATCTTCTCATTGTTTGTGGTTTGATTTGAGCGTTACCTGGGAGATCAGTATTAGATTCCGATGCACCACTGCAGCTTTACTCTATCCCTTGGACCTTTACATTGACAATGAAACACAGTAATTTCGTCGGGATTAAATAAAATATGCACAATGCCGACTTAAGTACAAGAAGAGTGAATCTTCTCATTGTTTGTGGTTTGCTTTGAACGTGTCCTGGGAAATCAGTATTAGATTCCGATGCAATACTGCAGCTTTACTGTATCCCTTGGACCATCACTTTGACGATGAAATACAGATATTGCGTCGGGATTTAAGACAAAAGGCACAATGCCGACTTCAGTACAAGAGGAGTAAAACTTCACATTGTTTGTGGTTTGCTTTGAGCGTTTCCTGGGTGATCAGTATTAGATTCCGATGCACTAATGCAGCTTTACTCTATCCCCTGGACCTTCACTTTGACGATGAAACGCAGAAATTGCGTCGGGACTTAATACAAAAGCCATAATGCCGACTTAAGTAAAAGAAGAGTAAATCTCCTCATTGTTTGTGACTTGCTTTGAACGATAGCTGGGAGATCAGTATTACATTCCAATGCACTACTGCAGCCTTACTCTATTACTTGGACCTTCGCATTGTCGATGAAACACATAAATTGCGTCGGGATTTAATACAAACGGTACAATGCCGACTTAAGTACAAGAGGAGTAAATCTTCTCATTGTTTATGGTTTGCTTTGAGCGTTTCCTGGGAGATCAGTAATAGGTTCCGATGCATTACTGCAGCGTTACTTTATCCCTTTGACGTTCACATTGACGATGAAACGCAGAAATTTCGTCGGGATTTAATACAAAAGGCACAATGCCATCATAAGTACAAGAAGAGTAAATATTCTCATTGTTTGTGGTTTGCTTTGAGCGTTTCCTGAGAGATCAGTATTAGATTCCGATGCACTACTGCAGCTTTACTCTATCCCTTGGGCCTTTACATTGACGATGAAACACAGAGATTGCGTCCGGATTTAATACAAAAGGCACAATGCCGACTTAGGTACAAGATGAGTAAATCTTCTCATTGTTTGTGGTTTTCTTTGAGAGTTTCCTGGGAGATCAGTATGAGCTTCCGATGCACTACTGCAGCTTTACTCTATCTGTTGGAGCTTCACAACGACGATGAAACACAGAAATTGTGTTGGTAATTAATAGAAAAGGCGCAATGCAGACATGGGTACAAGATGAGTAAATCTTCTCATTGTTAGTGGTTTGCTTTGGAGAGTTTCCTGCGGGATGAGTATTAGATTCCGATGCACTACTGCAGCTTTACTCTATTACTTGGACCCTTACATTGACGATGAATCACAGATATTGCGTCGGAATTTAATAAAAAAGGCATAATGCCATCTGAAGTACAAGAAGTGTAAATCTCCTCATTGTTTGTGGTTTGCTTTGAACGTTTCCTGGGAGATCAGTATTAGATTATAATGCACTACTGCAGCTTTACTGTACCTGTTGGACCTTCACATTTACGATGAAACACAGAAATTGCATCGGGGTGTAATACAAAAGGCACAATGCCGAAAAGTACAAGAAAAGTAATTCTTCTCATTGTTTGAGGTTTGATTTGAGCGTTTCCTGGGTGATCAGTATTAGTGTCCGATTCACTACAGCAGTTTTACTCTGTGTCTTGGACCTTCACATTGACGATGAAACACAGAAATTGAGTCGGGATTTGATACAAAAGGCATAATGCCGACTTTAGTACAAGATGAGTAAATCTTCTCATTGTTTGTGATTTGCTTTGAGTGTTACCTGGGAGATCAGTATTAGATTCCGATGCATTACTTCAGCTTTACTTTATCCCTTTGACGTTCACTTTGACGATGAAACACAGAAATTTCGTCGGGATTTAATACAAAACGCAGAATGCCGACTTAAGTACAAGAAGAGTAAATATTCTCACTACCTGTGGTTTGCTTTGAGCGTTTATTGAGAGATCAGTATTAGATTCCGATGCACTACTACAGCTTTACTCTATCCCTTGTACCTTCACATAGACGATGAAACACAGAAATTGCGTTCGGATTTAATACAAAAGGCACAATGCCGACTTAGGTACAAGATGAGTAAATCTTCTCATTGTTTGTGGTTTGCTTTGAGAGTTACCTGGGAGACAGTATTAGATTCCGATGCACTACTGCTGCGTTACTTATCCCATGGACCTTCACTTTGCCGATGAAACACAGATATTAAGTCGAGATTTAATACAAAAGTGCCTTTTCTATTAAATCCCGACTAAAATACAAGAAGTGTAAATCTACTCATGGTTTGTGGTTTGCTTTGAGCGTTTCCTAGGAGATCAGTATTAGATTCCGATGCATTACTGCAGCTTTTCTCTATCTGTTGGACCTTCACATTTACGAGAAACACAGAAATTGCATCGGGATTTAATACAAAAGGCACAATGCCGAAAAGTACGAAAAAATTAATTCTTCTCATTGTCTTAGGTTTGATTTGAGTGTTACCTGGGAGATCAGTATTAGATTCCGATGCACTACAGCAGCTTTCCTCTATCTCTTGGACCTTCACATTGACGAAGAAATACAGAAATTGCGTCTAGAATTAAAACAAAAGGCACAATGCCGACTTCAGTACAAGACGAGTAAATCTTCATATTGTTTGTGGTATGCTTTGAGCGTTTCCTGGGTGATCAGTATTAGATTCCGATCCACTAATGCAGCTCTACTCTATCCCTTGGACCTTCACATTCACGATGAAACACAGAAATTCCGTCAGGTCTTAATACAAAAGGCGCAATGCCGGGTTAAGTACAAGGAGAGTAATTCTTCTCAATGTTTGTGGTTTGCTTTGAGCGTTTCCTGGGAGATCAGTATTAGTGTCCGATGCACTACTGCAGTTTTACTCTATCTTTTGGACATTTACATTAACGATGAAACACAGAAATTGAGTCGGGATTTAATACAAAATACATAATGCCGACTTATGTACAAAAAGAGTTAACCTTCTCATTGTATGTGGTCTGCTTTGGGCGTTTGCTGGGTGATCAGTATTACATTCCGATGCACTACTGCAGCTTTACTCTATCCCTTGGCCCTTCACATTGACGATGAAATACACGAAATTGCGTCGGGATTTCATACAGAAGGCACAATGCCGACTTAAAAACAAAAGGAGTAAATCCTCTCAATGTTTTTGATTTGCTTTGAGTGTTCCTGGGAGATCAGTATTAGATTCCGATGTACTACTGCAGCTTTACTCCATCCCTTGGAACTTGACATTGACGATGAAACACAGAAATTGCGTCGGGATTTAATACAGTATGCACAATGCCGACTTAAGTACAAGTGGAGTAAATCTTCCTATTGTTTTTGGTTTGCTTTGAGCGCTTCCTTTGAGAGCAATATTGGATTCCGATGCGCTACTGCAGCTTTACCCTATACCTTGGACCTTAGCATTGACGATGAAACACAGAAATTACGTCGGGATTTAATTCAAAAGGCACAATGGCGACTTAAGTACAAGAAGAGTAAATCGTCTCATTGTTTGTGGTGTCTTTTTGAGCATTACCTGGGAGTTCAGTATAAGATTCCGATGCACTACTGCAGCTTTACTCTATCCCTTGCACCTTCACATTGACGATGAAACACAGAAATTGCGTGTGGATTTGATACAAAAGGCACAATGCCGACTTAAGCACAGGAAGAGAAGTCTTATCAATGCTTGTGGTTTGTTTTGAGCGTTTCCTGGGAGATCAGTATCAGATTCCGACTCACTACTGCTGATTTACTCTACCCCTTGGTCCTTCACATTAACTATGATACTCAGAAATTGCGTCGGGATTTAATACGAAAGGCACAATGCCGACTTAAGTACAAGAAGAGTAAATCTACTCATTGTTTCTGGTTTGCTTTGAGAGTATCCTGGGAGATCAGTTTTAAGTTCCGATGCACTACTGCAGCTTTACTGTATCCCTTGGACCTTCCCATTGACGACGAAACACAGAAATTGGGTCGAGCATTAAAACAAAAGGCATAATGCCGACTTAAGTGCAAGAAGTGTAAATCTTCTCATTGTTTGTTGTTAGCTTTGAGCTTTTCCTGGGAGATCAGTATTAGATTCCGATGCACTACTGCAGCTTTCCTCTATCTGTTAGACCTTCACATTGACGATGAAACACAGAAATTGCGTCGGCTACTAATAGAACAGCACAATGCAGACATAGTTACGAGATGAGTAAATCTTCTCATTGTTTGTGGTTTGCTTTGAAAGTTTCTTGTGAGAGCAGTATTAGATTCCGATGCACTACTGCAGCTTAACTCAATCCGTTAGTAATACACATTGACAATGAAACACAGAAACTGTGTCTGGATTTAAAACAAAAGGCACAATACCGACTTCAGTACAGGAAGATAAATTCCTCTCATTGTTTGTGGTTTGCTTTGAGCGTTTCCTGGGAGATCAGTATTAGATTCCGATGCATTACTGCAGCTTTACTTTATCCCTTTGACGTTCACATTGACGATGAAACACAGAAATTTCGTCGGGATTTAATACAAAAGGCAGAATGCCGACTTAAGTACAAGAAGAGTAAATATTCTCATCGCTTGTGGTTTGCTTTGAGCGTTTATTGAGAGATCAGTATTAGATTCCGACTCACTACTGCAGCTTTACTCTATCCCTTGGACCTTCACATTGACGATGAAACACAGATATTGCGTCGAGATTTAATAAAAAAGTGCCTTTTCTATTAAATCCCGACTAAAATACAAGAAGTGTAAATCTACTCATGGCTTGTGGTTTGCTTTGAGCGTTTCCTGGGAGATCAGTAATAGATTCCGATGCATTACTGAAGCTTTTCTCTATCTGTTGGACCTTCACATTTACGAGAAACACAGAAATTGCATCGGGATTTAATACAAGAGGCACAATGCCGAAAAGTACAAGTAAAGTAATTCTTCTCACTGTTTTAGGTTTGATTTGAGTGCTACCTAGAAGATCAGTATTAGATTCCGAAGCACTACTGCAGCTTTACCCTATATCTTGGACCTTAGCATTGACGATGAAACACAGAAATTACGTCGGGATTTAATTCAAAAGGCACAATGGCGACTTAAGTACAAGAAGAGTAAATAGCCCTATTGTTTGTGGTGTGTTTTTGAGCGTTACCTGGGAGATCAGTATAAGATTCCGATGCACTACTGCAGCTTTACTCTATCCCTTGCACCTTCACATTGACGATGAAACACAGAAATTGCGTCGGGATTTGATACAAAAGGCACAATGCCGACTTAAGCACAGGAGGAGAAGTCTTCTCAATGCTTGTGGTTTGTTTTGAGCGTTTCCTGAGAGATCAGTATCAGATTCCGATACACTACTGCTGATTTACTCTATCACTTGGTCCTTCACATTAACTATGATACTCAGAAATTGCGTCGGGATTTAATACGAAAGGCACAATGGCGACTTAAGTACAAGAAGAGTAAATCTTCTCATTGTTTCTGGTTTGCTTTGAGAGTATCCTGGGAGATCAGTTTTAAGTTCCGATGCACTACTGCAGCTTTGCTGTATCCCTTGGACCTTCCCATTGACGATGAAACACAGAAATTGGGTCGGGCATTAAAACAAAAGGCACAATACCGACTTCATTACAGGAAGATAAATTCCTCTCATTGTTTGTGGTTTGCTATGAGCGTTTCCTGGTAGTTCACTATTTGATTCTGATGCACTACTGCAGCTTTGCTCTTTTCCTTGGACCTTCACATTGACGATGAAACACAGAAATTGCTTCGGGATTTAATGCTAAAGGCACAATGTCGACCTTAGTACAAGAGGAGTAAATCTTCTCATTGCTTGTGGTTTGCTTTCAGCGTTTCCTGGGTGATCAGTATTAGACTCCGATGCACTACTGCAGCTTTACTCTATCCCTTTGGCGTTCACGTTGACGATGAAACACAGAAATTGCGTCAGGTTTCGATACAAAAGACACAATGCCGACCTAAATATAAGAAGAGTAAATCTTCATGTTGTTTGTGGTTTGCTTTGAGCGTTACCTGAGAGATCAGTTTTAGTTTTCGATGCACTACTGCAGCTTTACTCCATGCCTTGGACTTTCACATTGGCGATGAAACACAGCAATTGCGTTGGGATTTAACACAAAAGCCACAATGCCCACTTGAGTACAAGAAGAGTCATTCTTCTAATTGTTTGTGGTTTGCTTTTAGCGTTTCCTGGGGGATCAGTATTCGATTTCGATGCACTACTGCAGCTTTACTCTGTCCCTTGGAACTTTACATTGACGATGAAATACCGAAATTGCGTCGGGATTTAATACAAAAGGCACAATGCCGACTTAAGTACAAGAAGAGTAACTCTTCTCAATGTTTGTGGTTTGCTTTGAGCGTTTCCTGGGAGATCAGTATTGGATTCCGAAGCACTACTGCAGCTTTACTGCATCCCTTTGACCCTCGCATTGACGATGAAACTGAGAAATTGCGTCGGGATTTATTACAAAAGGCAAAATGCCGTCTTAAGTACAAGAAGAGTGTATCTTCTCATTGTTTGTGTTTTGTTTTGAGCGTTTCCTGGGAGATCAGCATTAGGTTCCGATGCACTACTGCAGCTTTACTCTATCACTTGGAAATTCACATTGACGATGAAACACAGAAATTGCGTCGGGATTTAATACAAAAGGCGTAATGCCAACTTATGTACAAGAAGTGTAAATCTTCTCATTGTTTGTATTTGCTTTGAGCGTTTCCTGGCAGATCAGTATTAGGTTCCGATGCACTACTGCAGCTTTACTGTATCCCTTGGACCATCACATTGACGATGAAATACAGATATTGCGTCGGGATTTAAGACAAAAGGCACAATGCCGACTTCGGTACAAGAGGAGTAAAACTTCACATTGTTTGTGGTTTGCTTTGAGCGTTTGCTGGGTGATCAGTATTACATTCCGATGCACTAATACAGCTTTACTCTATCCCCTGGACCTTCACTTTGACGATGACACACAGAAATTGCGTCGGGACTTAATACAAAAGGCCTAATGCCGACTTAAGTAAAAGAAGAGTAAATCTCCTCATTGTTTGTGACTTGCTTTGAGCGATAGCTGGGAGATCAGTATTACATTCCAATGCACTACTGCAGCCTTACTCTATTACTTGGACCTTCACATTGTCGATGAAACACATAAATTGCGTCGGGATTTAATACAAACGGTACAATGCCGACTTAAGTACAAGAGGAGTAAATCTTCTCATTGTTTATGGTTTGCTTTGAGCGTTTCCTGGGAGATCAGTAATAGATTCTGATGCATTACTGCAGCGTTACTTTATCCCTTTGACGTTCACATTGACGATGAAACACATAAATTGCGTCGGGATTTAATACAAAAGGCACAATGCCGACTTAAGTAAAAGAAGAGTAAATATTCTCATTGTTTGTGGTTTGCTTTGAGCGTTTCCTGAGAGATCAGTATTAGATTCCGGTGCACTACTGCAGCTTTACTCTATCCCTTGGACCCTCACATTGACGATGAATCACAGATATTGCGTCGGAATTTAATAAAAAAGGCATAATGCCGTCTGAAGTACAACAAGTGTAAATCTCCTCATTGTTTGTGGTTTGCTGTGAACGTTTCCTGGGAGATCAGTATTAGATTATAATGCACTACTGCAGCTTTACTCCATCTGTTGGACCTTCACATTTACGATGAAACACAGAAATTGCATCGGGGTGTAATACAAAAGGCACAATGGCGAAAAGTACAGAAAAGTAATTCTTCTCATTGTTTGAGGTTTGATTTGAGCGTTTCCTGGGTGATCAGTATTAGTGTCCGATGCACTACAGCAGTTTTACTTTGTGTCTTGGACCTTCACATTGACGATGAAACCCAGAAATTGAGTCGGTATTTGATACAAAAGGCACAATGCCGACTTAAGTACAAGAGGAGTAAATCTTCTCATTGTTTTTGATTTGCTTTGAGCGTTCCTGGGAGATCAGTATTAGATTCCGATGCACTAGTGCTGCTTTACTCTATCCCTTTGACGTTCACATTGACGACGAATAAGAGGATTTTCGTCGGGATTTAATACAAGAGGCACAAAACCGACTTAAGTACAAGAAGAGTAAATCTCCTCACGGTTTGTGCTTTTGATTTGAGCGATTCCTGTTAGATCAGTATTAGTTTCCTATGCACTAGTGCAGCTTTACTCTATCCTTGGCATTCGCATTGACGATGAAACTCAGAAGTTGCGTCGGGATTTATTAAAAAAGGCACAATACCTACATATCTACAAGAAGAGTCATTCTTCTCATTGATTGTGGTTTGCTTTGCGCGTTTACTAGGAGATCAGTATTAGATTCCGATGCACTACTGCAGCTTTACTCCATGCCTTGGACCTTCACATTCACGATGAAACACAGAAATTGCGTTGGGATGTAATAAAAAATGCAGAATGCCGACTTAAGTACAAGAAGAGTAATTCTTCTCATAGTTTGTAGCTTGCTTTGAGCGTTTTCTGAGAGATCAGTATTAGATTCTGATGCACTACTGCAGCTTTACTCCATCCCTTTGACCTTCGCATTGACGAAGGAACTCAGAAGTTGCGTCGGGATTCAATACAAAAGGCACAATGCCCCCTTATGTACAAGAATAGTAAATCTTCTCATTGATTGTGGTTTGCTTTGCGCGTTTACTAGGAGATCAGTATTAGATTCCGATGCACTACTGCAGCTTTACTCCATGCCTTGGACCTTCACATTGACGACGAAACACAGATATTGCGTCGGAATTAAATACAAAAGGCAGAATGCCGATTTGAGTACAAGAAGAGTCAATCTTCTCATTGTTTGTGGGTTGCTTTTAGCGTTTCCTGGGAGATCAGTATTGGATTCCGATGCACTATTGCAGCTTTACTTTATCCTTTGACCTCCGCATTGACGATGAAACTCAGAAGTTGCGTCGGGATTTAATACAAAAGACACAATGCCGTCTTAAGTAAAAGAAGAGTATATCTCCTCATTGTTTGTGGTTTGCTTTGAGCGTTTCCTGGGAGATCAGTATTAGATTCCGTTGCAGTACTGCAGCTTTACCCTATCCCTTGGACCTTCACAATGACGATGAAACACAGAAATTTCGTCGGGATTAAATATAATTTGCACAATGCCGACTTAAGTACAAGCAGAGTGAATCTTCTCATTGTTTGTGGTTTGCTTCGAACGTTTCCTGTGAAACCAGCTTTGAGCGTTTTCTGAGAGATCAGTATTAGATTCCGATGCATTACTGCAGCTTTACTGTATCCCTTGGACCATCACATTGACGATGAAATATAGAAATTGCGTCGGGATTTAAGACAAAAGGCACAATGCCGACTTCAGTACAAGAGGAGCAAAACTTCACATTGTTTGTGGTTTGCATTGAGAGTTTCCTGGGTGATCAGTATTAAATTCCGATGCACTAAAGCAGCGTTACTCTATCCCTTGGACCTTCACTTTGACGATGAAACACAAATATTGCGTCGGTACTTAATACAAAAGGCATAATGCCGACTTAAGTACAAGAAGAGTAAATCTCCTCATTGTTTGTGGTTTGCTTTGAGCGTTTGCTGGGAGATCAGTATTACATTCCGATGCACTACCGCAGATTTACTCTATCACTAGGACCTTCACATTGTCGATGAAACACATAAATCGCGTCGGGATTTAATACGAACGGTACGATGCCGACTTAAGTACAAGAGGAGTAAATCTTCTCAATGAGTTTGGTTTGCTTTGAGCGTGTCCTGGGAGATCAGTATTAGATTCAGATGCATTACTACAGCTTTACTTTATCATTTTGACGTTCACATTGACGATGAAAGACAGAAATTTCGTCGGGATTTAATACAAAAGGCAGAATGCCAACTTAGGTACAAGAAAAGTAAATATTCTCATAGTATGAGGTTTGCTTTGAGCGTTTCCTGAGAGATCAGTATTACATTCCGATGCACAACTGCAGCTTTACTCTATCCCTTGTAACTTCACATTGACGATGAAACACAGAAATTGCGTCGGATTTAATACAATAGGCACAATGCCGACTTAGGTACAAGATGAGTAAATCTTCTCATTGTTTGTGGTTTGCTTTGAGAGTTTCCTATGGGATCAGTATTAGATTGCGATGAACTACTGCAGCGTTACTCTATCCCTTGGACCTTCACATTGACGATGAAACACAGATATTGCGTCGGGATTTAATACAAAAGTGCCTTTTCTATTAAATCCCGACTAAAATACAAGAAGTGTAAATCTACTCATGGTTTGTGGTTTGCTTTGAGCGTTTCCTGGGAAATCAGTATTAGATTCCGATGCACAACTGCAGCTTTTCTCTATCTGTTGGACCTTCACATTTACGAGAAACACAGAAATTGCATCGGGATTTAATACAAAAGGCACAATGCCTAAAAGTACAAGAAAAGTAATTCTTCTCATTGTTTAAGTTTGATTTGAGTGTTACCTGGGAGATCAGTATTAGATTCCGATGCACTACAGCAGCTTTACTCTATCTCTTGGACCTTCACATTGTGATGAAATACAGAAATTGCGTCTAGATTTAATACAAAAGGCACAATGCCGACTTCAGTACAAGAGGAGTAAATCTTCATATTGTTTGTGGTTTGCTTTGAGCGTTTCCTGGGTGATAAGTATTAGATTCGGATCCACTAATGCAGCTTTATTCTATCCCTTGGAGCTTCACATTCACGATGAAACACAGATATTCCGTCAGGTTTTAATACAAAAGGCGCAATGCCGACTTAAGTACAACTAGAGTAATTTTTATCAATGTTTGTCGTTTGCTTTGAGCAACTCCTGGGAGATCAGTATTAGTGTCCGATGCACTACAGCAGTTTTACTCTATCTCTTGGCCCTTCACATTAACGATTAATTACAGAAATTGCGTCGGTATTTTATACAGAAGGCACAATGCCGACTTAAAAACAAAAGAAGTAAATCCTCTCATTGCGTTTGATTTGCTTTGAGCGTTACCTGCGAGATCAGTATAAGATTCCGATGCACTACTGCAGCATTACTCTATTTCTTGCACCTTCACTTTACCGATGAAACACAGAAATTGCGTGTGGATTTGATACAAAAGGCACAATGCCGACTTAAGCACAGGAAGAGAAGTCTTCTCAATGCTTGTGGTTTGCTTTGAGCGTTTCCTGGGAGATCAGTATCAGATTCTGATGCACTACTGCTGATTTACTCTACCCCTTGGTCCTTCACATTAATTATGGTACTCAGTAATTGCGTCGGGATTTAATACGAAAGGCACAATGCCGACTTAACTACAAGAAGAGTAACTCTTCTCATTGTTTTTGGTTTGCTTTGAGAGTATCATGGGAGATCAGTATTAGATTCCGATGCACTACTGCAGCTTTGCTGTATCCCCTGGACCTTCCCATTGACGATGAAACACAGAAATTGGGTCGGGCATTAAAACAAAAGGCATAACGCCGACATAAGTGCAAGAAGTGTAATTCTTCTCATTGTTTGTGGTTAGCTTTGAGCGTATAATGGGAGATCAGTATTAGATTCCGATGCACTACTGCAGCTTTACTCTATCTGTTGGACCTTCACATTGACGATGAAACACAGAAATTGCGTCGGCAATTAATAGAAAAGGCACAATGCAGACATAGGTACAAGAAGAGTAAATCTTCTCATTGTAAGTGGTTTGCTTTGAGAGATTAGTGCGAGATCAGTATTACATTCCGATGCTCTACTGCAGCTATACTCTTTCCCTTGGACCTTCACATTGACGATGAAATATACATATTGCGTCGGGATTTAATAAAAAAGACATAATGCCGTGTAAAGTAGAAGAAGTGTAAATCTCCTCATTGTTTGTTTCTTGCTTTGAGCGTTTCCTGGGAGAACAGTATTAGATTCCAATGCCCTACTGCAGCTTTACTCTATCCGTTGGACCTTCGCATAGACGATGAAACACAGAAATTGCGTCGGGATTTAATACAAAAGGCAAAATGCCGACTTTAGTACAAGAGGAATAAATCTTCACATTGTTTGTTCTTTGCTTTGAGCGTTTCCTGGGTAATCAGTATTAGATTCCGATGCACTACTGCAGCTCTACTCTATCCCTTGCATATTCTCATTGACGATGAAACACAGAAATTGCGTAAGGGTTTAATTCAAATGGCACAATGGCGACTTAAGTACAAGAAGAGTAAATCTTCTCATTGTTAGTGGTTTACTTTGGGCGTTTCCTTGGAAATCAGCATTACATTCCGATGCATTGCTGCAGCTTTACTCTATCCCTTTGACCATCACATTGACGACGAAACACAGAAATTGCGTCGGGATTTAATACAAAAGGCACTATGCCGACTTAAGTACAAGAGAAGTAAATCTCCATATTGTTTGTGGTATGCTTTCAGCGTTTCCTGGGAGATCAGTATTTGATTCCGATGCACTACTGCAACTTTACTCTATCCCTTTGACGTTCGCATTGACGATGAAACACAGATATTTCGTCGGGATTTAATATAAAAGGCACAATGCCGACTTAAGTATAAGAAGAGTAATTCTTCTCATTTTTTCTGGTTTGCTTTGAGAGTTTCCTGGGAGATCAGTATTAGATTCTGATGCACTACTGCAGCTTTACTCCATCCCTTGGACCTTCACATTGACGATGAAAGCCAGATATTGCGTCGGGATTAAATCAAATGGCACAATGCCGACTTAAGTACAAGAAGAGTAAATCTTCTCATTGTTTATGGTTTGCTTTGAACGTTTCCAGGGAGATCAGTAGTAGATTCCATTGCACTACTGCAGCTTTACTGTATCCGTTAGACCTTCACATTGACGTTAAACACAGAAATTGCTTCGTGATTTAATACAAAATGCACAATGCCGACTTAAGTACAAGAAGAGTAATTGTGCACTTTGTTTCTGGTTTGGTTTGAGCGCTTCCTGGGAGATCAGTAGTAGACTCCGATGCAGTACTGCAGCTTTACTCTATCCCTTGGACCTTCACATTGACAATGAAACACGGAAAATGCGTCGGGATTTAATACAAAAGGCACAATGCCGACTTAAGTACAAGAGGAGTAAATCTCCTCATTGTTTCTGGTATGCTTTGGGCGTTTCGTGGGAGATCAGTATTAGATTCCGATGCACTACTGCAGCTTTACCCTATCCCTTGGACATTCACATTGACGATGAAACACAGATATTGCGTCGTGATTAAATCAAAAGTCACAATGACGACTTGAGTACAAGAAAAGTAAATCTTCCCATAGTTTGTGGTTTGCTTTGAGCGTTTCCTGTCAGATCAGTTGTAGATTCCGTTGCACTACTGCAGCTTTACTCTATCCGTTGGACCTTTACATTGACGATGAAGCACAGAAATTGCTTCGGGATTTATTACAAAAGGCACAATGCCATCTTAAGTACAAGCAGAGTAAATCCTCTCATTGTTTGTGGTTTGCTTTGAGCGTTTCCTGGGAGACCAGTATTAGATTCCGATGCACTACTGCAGCCTTACTCAATCCCTTGGGCCTTCACATTGACGATGAAACTTTGAAATTGCGTCAGGATTTAATACAAAAGGCACTATGTCGACTTAAGTACAAGAAGAGTAGATCTTCTCATTGTTTGTGGGTTGCTTTGAGCAATTCCTGGGGGATCAGTATTTGATTCCAATGAACTACTGCAGCTTTATCCTTTTGACCTTCACATACACGATGAAACAGAAATTGCGTCGGGATTTAATACAAAAAGCCCAATGCCGACTTTAGTACAACAGGAGTACATTTTAACATTGTTTGTGGTTTGCTTTGTGCGTTTCCTGGGAGATCAGTATTACATTCCGATGCACTACTGCAGCTTATCTCTATCCCTTGGAACTTCACATTGACGATGAAACACAGAAATTGCGTAACGGTTTAATTCAAATAGCACAATGGCGACTTAAGTACAAGAAGAGTAAATCTTGTCATTGTTTGTGGTTTGCTTTGGGCGTTTCCTGGGAAATCAGCATTACATTCAGATGCAATGATGCAGCTTTACTCTATCCCTTGGACCTTCACATTGACGACGAAACACAGATATTGCGTAGGGATTTAATACAAAAGGCACTATGCCGACTTAAGTGCAAGAGAAGTAAGTCTACTTACTGTTTGTGGTTTGTTTTCAGCGTTTTCTGGGAGATCAGTATTTGATTCCGATGCACTACTGCAACTTTACTCTATCCCTTTGATGTTCGCATTGACGATGAAACACTGATATTTCATCGGGATTTAATATAAAAGGCACAATGCCGACTTAAGTATGAGAAGAGGAATTCTTCTCATTGTTTCTGGTTTGATTTGAGTGTTACCTGGGAGATCAGTATTAGATTCCGATGCACTACAGCAGCTTTAATCTATCTCTTGGACCTTCACATTGACGATGAAATACAGAAATTGCGTCTAGATTTAATACAAAAGGCACAATGCCGACTTCAGTACAAGAGGAGTAAATCTTCATATTGTTTGTGGTTTGCTTTGAGCGCTTCCTGGGTGATAAGTATCAGATTCCGATCCACTAATGCAGCTTTTCTCTATCCCTTGTTCCTTTACATTCACGATGAAACACAGAAATTCCGTCAGGTTTTAATAAAAAAGGCGCAATGCCGACTTAAGTACAAGGAGAGTAATTCTTCTCAATGTTTGTGGTTTGCTTTGAGCGTTTCCTGGGAGATCAGTATTAGATTCCGATGCACTACTGCAGCTTTACTCCATTCCTTGGAACTTGACATTGACGATGAAACACAGAAATTGTGTCGGGATTTAATACAGTATGCACAATGCCGATTTAAGTACAAGTGGAGTAAATGTTCCTATTGTTTTTGGTTTGCTTTGAGCGCTTCCTGGGAGATCAGTATAAGATTCCGATGCACTACTGCAGCATTACTCTAACCCTTGCACCTTCACATTGACGATGAAACACAGAAATTGCGTCTGGATTTTATACAAAAGGCACAATGCCGACTTAAGCACAGGAAGAGAAGTCTTCTCAATGCTTGTGGTTTGCTTTCAGCGTTTCCTTAGAGATCAGTATTAGATTCCGATGCACTGCTGCTGCTTTACTCTATTTGTTGGAACTTCACATTGACGATGAAACACAGAAATTGCGTCGGCAATTAATAGAAAAGGCACAATGCAGACATAGGTACAAGATGAGTAAATCTTCTCATTGTTTGTGGTTTGCTTTGCGCGTTTACTGGGAGATCATTGTTAGATTCCGATGCACTACTGCAGCTTTACTCCATGCCTTGGACCTTCACATTGACGACGAAACACAGATATTGCGTCGGGATTAAATACAAAAGGCAGAATGCCGATTTGAGTACAAGAAGAGCCAATCTTCTCATTGTTTGTGGATTGCTTTGAGCGTTTCCTGGGAGATCAGTATTAGATTCCGATGCATTACTACAGCTTTACTTTATCCCTTTGACGTTCACATTGACGATGAAACACAGAAATTTCGTCGGGATTTAATACAAAAGGCAGAATGCCGACTTATGTACAAGAAAAGTAAATATTCTCATTGTTTGTGGTTTGCTTTGAGCGTTCCTGAGGGATCAGTATTACATTCCGATGCACAACTGCAGCTTTACTCTATCCCTTGGAACTTCACGTTGACGATGAAACACAGAAATTGCGTCCGGATTTAATACAATAGGCACAATGCCGACTTAGGTACAATGTGGGTAAATCTTCTCATTGTTTGTGGTTTGCTTTGAGAGTTTCCTGGGAGATCAGTATTAGATTCCGATGCACTACTGCGGCGTTACTCTATCCCTTGGACTTTCACATTGACGATGAAACACAGATATTGCGTCGGGATATAATACAAAAGTGCCTTTTGTATTAAATCCCGACTAAAACACAAGAAGTGTTAATCTACTCATGGTTTGAGGTTTGCTTTGAGCGTTTCCTGGGAGATCAGTATTAGATTCCGATGCACTACTGCAACTTTTCTCTATCTGTTGGACCTTCACATTTACGAGAAACACAGAAATTGCATCGGGATTTAATACAAAAGGCACAATGCCGAAAAGTACAAGAAAAGTAATTCTTCTCATTGTTTTAGGTTTGATTTGAGTGTTACCTGGGAGATCAGTATTAGATACCGATGCACTACAGCAGCTTTACTCTATCTCTTGGACCTTCGCATTGACGATGAAATACAGAAATTGCGTCTAGATTTAATACAAAAGGCACAATGCCGACTTCAGTACAAGAGGAGTAAATCTTCATATTGTTTGTGGTTTGCTTTGAGCGTTTCCTGGGTGATCAGTATTAGATTCCGATCCACTAATGCAGCTTTACTCTCTCCCTTGGACCTTCACATTCACGATGAAACACAGAAATTCCGTCAGGTTTTAATACGAAAGGCGCAATGCCGACTTAAGTACAAGGAGAGTAATTCTTCTCAATGTTTGTGGTTTGCTTTGAGCGATTCCTGGGAGATCAGTATAAGTGTCCGATGCACTACAGCAGTTTTACTCTATCTCTTGGACCTGTACATTCACGATGAAACACAGAAGTTGAGTCGGGATTTAATACAAAAGGCATAATGCCGACTTAAGTACAAGAAGAGTTAATCTTCTCATTGTTTGTGGTCTGCTTTGGGCGTTTGCTGGGTGATCAGTATTACATTCCGATGCACTACTGCAGCTTTACTCTATCCCTTGGCTCTTCACATTGACGATGAAATACAGAAATTGCGTCGGTACTTTATACAGAAGGCACAATGCCGACTTAAAAGCAAAAGGAGTAAATCCTCTCATTGTTTTTGATTTGCTTTGAGCGTTCCTGGGAGATCAGTATTAGATTCCGATGCACTACTGCAGCTTTACTCAATCCCTTGGAACTTGACAATGACGATGAAACACAGAAATTGCGCCGGGATTTAATACAGTATGCACAATGCCGAATTAAGTACAAGTGGAGTAAATGCTCCTATTGTTTTAGGTTTGCTTTGAGCGCTTCCTGGGAGAGCAATATTAGATTCTGATGCGCTACTGCAGCTTTACCCTATACCTTGAACCTTAGCATTGACGATGAAACACAGAAATTACGTCGGGATTTAATTCAAAAGGCACAATGGCGACATAAGTACAAGAAGAGTAAATCGTCTCATTGAGCGTTACCTGGGGGACCAGTATAAGTTTCCGATGCACTACTGCAGCATTGCTGTATCCCTTGCACCTTCACATTGACGATGAAACACAGAAATTGCGTGTGGATTTGATACAAAAGGCACAATGCCGACTTAAGCACAGGAAGAGAAGTCTTCTCAATGCTTGTGGTTTTCTTTGAGCGTTTCCTGGGAGATCAGTATCAGATTCCGATGCACTACTGCTGATTTACTCTACCCCTTGGTCCTTGACATTAACTATGATACTCAGTAATTGCGTCGGGATTTAATACGAAAGGCACAATGCCGACTTAAGTACAAGAAGAGTAACTCTTCTTATTGTTTTCGGCTTGCTTTGAGAGTATCCTGGGAGATCAGTATTAGATTCTGATGCACTACTGCAGTGTTACTGTATCCCTTGGACCTTCCCATTGACGTTGAAACACAGAATTTGGGACGGGCATTAAAACAAAAGGCATAATGCCGACTTAAGTGCAAGAAGTGTAAATCTTCTCATTGTTTGTGGTTAGCTTTGAGCGTTTCCTGGGGGAACAGTATTAGATTCCAATGCACTACTGCAGCTTTACTCTATCCGTTGGACCTTCACATTGACGATGAAACACAGAAATTGCGTAACGGTTTAATTAAAATGGCACAATGGCGACTTAAGTACAAGAAGAGTAAATCTTGTCATTGTTTGTGGTTTGCTTTGGGAGTTTCCTGGGAAATCAGCATTACATTCAGATGCAATGCTGCAGCTTTACTCTATCCCTTGGACCTTCACATTGACGACGAAACACAGATATTGCGTAGGGATTTAATACAAAAGGCACTATGCCGACTTAAGTGCAAGAGAAGTAAGTCTCCTTATTGTTTGTGGTTTGCTTTCAGCGTTTCCTGGGAGATCAGTATTTGATTCTGATGCACTACTGCAACTTTACTCTATCCCTTTGACGTTCGCATTGACGATGAAACACAGATATTTCATCGGGATTTAATATAAAAGGCACAATGCCGACTTAAGTATGAGAAGAGGAATTCTTCTCATTGTTTCTGGTTTGCTTTGAGAGTTTCCTGGGAGATCAGTATTAGATTCTCATTCACTACTGCAGCTTTACTCTATCCCTTGGACCTTCACATTGACGATGAAACCCAGATATTGCGTCGGGATTAAATCAAATGGCACAATGCCGACTTAAGTACAGGAAGAGTAAATCTTCTCATTGTTTGTGGTTTGCTTTGAACGTTTAATGGGAGATCAGTAGTAGATTCCATTGCACTACTGCAGCTGTACTGTATCCGTTGGACCTTCACATTGACGATGAAACACAGAAATTGCTTCGTGATTTAATAAAAAAGGCACAATGCCGACTTTAGTACAAGAGGAATAAATCTTCAAATTGTTGGTTGTTTGCTTTGAGCGTTTCCTGGGTAATCAGTATTAGATTCCGATGCACTACTGCAGCTCTACTCTATCCCTTGCCTATTCACATTGACGATGAAACACAGAAATTGCGTGAGGGTTTAATTCAAATGGCACAATGCCGACTTAAGTATAAGAAGAGTAAATCTTCTCATTGTTTCTGGTTTGCTTTGAGAGTTTCCTGGGAGATCAGTATTAGATTCTGATGCACTACTGCAGCTTTACTCTATCCCTTGGACCTTCACATTGACGATGAAACACAGATATTGCGTCGGGATGAAATGAAATGGCACAATGACGACTTAAGTACAACAAGAGTAAATCTTCCCATT
Organism: Schistocerca piceifrons; assembly: GCF_021461385.2. Lineage (NCBI taxonomy): Eukaryota > Metazoa > Arthropoda > Insecta > Orthoptera > Acrididae > Schistocerca > Schistocerca piceifrons. Next base: position 957,964,637 of record NC_060149.1, on the reverse strand, counting down.
GTTTGTGGTTTGCTTTGAGCGTTTCCTGTGAGATCAGTTGTAGATTCCGTTGCACTACTGCAGCTTTACTCTATCCGTTAGACCTTTACATTGACGATGAAACACAGAAATTGCTTCGGGATTTATTACAAAAGGCACAATGCCATCTTAAGTACAAGAAGAGTAAATCTTCTCATTGTTTGTGGTTTGCTTTGAACGTTTCCTGGGAGATCAGTAGTAGATTCCGTTGCACTACTGCAGCTTTACTCTATCCCTCGGACCTTCACATTGACGATGAACTACTGAAATTGCGTCTGGATTTAATAGAAAAGGGACAATGCCGACTTAAGTACAAGAGGAGTAAATCTTCTCATTGATTTTGGTTTGCTTTGAGCGTTCCTAGGAGATCAGTATTAGATACGGATGCACTACTGCATCTTTACCCTAACCCTTTGACGTTCACATTGAGTTGAAAAACAGAAATTTCGTCGGGATTTAATACAAAATGCACAATGCCGACTTAGGTACAAGAAGAGTAATTGTGCACTTTGTTTATGGTTTGGTTTGAGCGCTTCCTGGGAGATGAGTAGTAGATTCCGATGCACTACTGCAGCTTTACTCTATCCCTTGGACATTCACATTGACAATAAAACACGGAAATTGCGTCGGGATATAATACAAAAGGCACAATGCCGACTTAAGTACAAGAGGAGTAAATCTTCTCATTGTTTCTGGTATGCTTTGTTCGTATCGTGGGAGATCAGTAGTAGATTCCGTTGCACTACTGCAGCTTCACTCTATCCTTCGGACCTTCACATTGACGATGAACTACTGATATTGAGTCTGAATTTAATAGAAAACGGACAATGCCGACTTAAGTACAAGCAGAGTAAATCCTCTCAATGTTTGTGGTTTGCTTGGAGCGTTTCCTGGGAGACCAGTATTAGATTCCGATGCACTACTGCAGCCTTACTCAATCCCTTGCGCCTTCACATTGACGATGAAACTTTGAATTTGCGTCGGGGTTTAATACAAAAAGCCGTATGTCGACTTAAGAAAAAGAAAGTAGATCTTCTCATTGTTTGTGGGTTGCTTTGAGCGATTCCTGGGGGATCAGTATTAGATTCCGAAGCACTACTGCAGATGTACTCTACCCCTTAAACGTTCACTTTGACTATGAAACCCAGAAATTGCGTCGGTATTTAATCCAAAAGGCACAATGCCGACTTAAGTACAAGAAGATTAAATCTTCTCATTGTTGGAGGTTTGCTTTGAGAGTTTCCTGCGAGATCAGTATTAGATTCCGATGCACTACTGCAGCTTTACTCTATCCCTTGCATATTCACATTGACGATGAAGCACAGAAATTGTGTCAGGTTTTAATACAAAAGGCACAATGCCGTTATAAGTACAAGAAGAGTAAGTCTTCTCATTGTTTCTGGTTAGCTTTCAGCGCCACCTAGGTGATCAGCATTAGATGACGACGCAATACTACAGCTTTACTTCATCACTTTGACATTCGCATTGACGATGAAACACAGAAATTTCGTCGGGATTTAATACAAAAGGCACATTGCCGACTTCAGTACAAGATGAGTAAATCTTCTCATTGTTTGTGGTTTGCTTTGAGCGATTCCTGGGGGATCATATTTGAATCCGATGCACTACCGCAGCTTTACTCTACCCCTTGGACTTTCACATGGACGATGAAAGACAGAAATTACGTCGGGACTTAATCCAAAAGGCACAATGCTGACTTAAGTACAAGAAGAATAAACCTTCTCATTGTTTGTGGTTTGCTTTGAGCGTTTCCTGGGAGATCAGTATAAGATTCCGATGCACTACTGCATCTTTACTCTATCCCTTGGACCTCCACATTGACGATGAAACACAGATATTGCGTCGGGATTTAATACAAAATGCACAATGCCGACTTAAGTACAAGAAGAGTAAATCTTCGCATTGCTTGTGGTTTGCTTTAAACATTTCCTGGGAGATCAGTATTAGATTCCGATGCACTACTGCAGCTTTACTTCATCCCTTAGACCTTCACATTGACGATGAAATACAGAAATTGCGTCGGGATTTAATACAAATGGCATAATGCCGACTTAAGTACAAGATGAGAAAATCTTCTCTTTGTTTGTAGTTTGCTTTGCGCATTTGCTAGGAGATCAGTATTAGATTCCGATGCACCACTGCAGCTTCACTCTATCCCTTATACCTTCTCCTAGACGATGAAACACAGAAACAGCGTCGGTATTTAATACAAAGGGCACAATACCGACTTAAGTACAAGTAGAGTAAATATTCTCGTTGTTTGTGGTTTGCTTTGAGCGTTGCTGTGAGATAAGTATTAGATTCCGATGCACTACTGCAGCTTTACTCTATCCCTTGCACCTTCACATTGACGATGTAACACAGAAATTGCGTCGGGATGTAATACAAAAATGCACAATGCCGACTTAATACAAGAAGAGTAACTGTTCTCGTTGTATGTGGTTTGTTTTGAGCGATTCCTGATAGATCAGTATTAGATTCGGATGCACTACTGCACCGTTACTCTATCAATCAGACCTTACACATTGACGGTGAAACAAAGATATTGCGTCGGGATTTAATACAAAAATGCACAATGCCGACTTAATACAAGAAGAGTAACTCTTCTCGTTGTCTGTGGTTTGCTTTGAGCGTATTCTGGGAGATCAGTATTATATTCCGACGCACTACTGCAGCTTTACTCTATCCTTTGCACCTTTACATTGACGATGAAACACAGTAATTGCGTCGGTTTATAATACAAAAAGCACAATGCCGACTTAATTACAAGAAGAGTAAATCTTCTCATTGTTTGTTGTTTGCTTTGAGCGTTTCCTGGTAGATCAGTATTCGATTCCGAAACTGAACTGCAGCTTTACTCTATCTCTTAGACCTTTACATTGACGATGAAACGCAGAAATTGGATCGGGACTCAATACAAAAGACATAATGCTGATTTAAGTACAAAAAGAGTAAATCTTCTCATTGTTTGTGGTTTGCTTTGAGCGTTTCCTGGGAGATCAGTATTAGACTCCGATGCACTACTGCATCTTTACTCTATCCCTTGGAACTTCACATTGACGATGAAACACAGAAATTGCCACAGGATTTAATACAAAATGCACTATGACGACTTAAGTAAAAGAAGAGTAAATCTTCTCATTGTTTGTGGTTTGCTTTCAGCGATTCCTGGGAGACCAGTATTAGATTCCGATGCACTACTGCAGTTTTACTGAATCCCTTGGACCTTCGCATTGACGAAGAAACACAGAAATTGCGTTGGGATTTAATACAAAAGGAACAATGCCGACTTAAGTGCAAGACGAGTAAGTCTTCTCATTGTTTGTGGTTTGCTTTGAGCATTTCCTGGAAGATCAGTATTAGATTCCGACGCACTACTGCAGCTCTACTCTATCCCTCGGACCTTGACATTTACGATGAAACACAGAAATTGAGTCGGGAATTAATACAAAATTCACAATGCCGACTTAAGTTCATGAAGAGTGAATCTTCTCTTTGTTTGTGGTTTGTTTTGAGTGATTCCTGGGAGATCAGTATTAGATTCGGATGGACTACTGCACCTTTACTCTATCCCTAGCACCTTCATATTGACGATGAAACACAGATTTTGCGTCGGGATTTAATACAAAATGCACAATGCCGACTTAAGTACAAGAAGAGAAAATCTTCGCATAGCTTGTGGTTTGCTTTGAGCATTTCGTGAGAGATCAGTATTAGATTCCGTTGCACTACTGCAGCTTTATTCTATCCCTTGGACCTTCACATTGACGATGAAACACAGATATTGCGTCGGGATTTAATACATAGGGCACAATGTCGGCTTAAGTACAAAAAGAGTAAATCTTCTCAATGTTTGTGGTTTGCTTTGTGCGTTTGCTGGGAGATCAGTATTAGATTCGAAGCACTACTGCAGCTTTATTCTATCCCTTATACCTTCACATAGACGATGAAACTCAGAAATTGCGTCGGGATTTAATACAAAGGGCACAATGCCGACTTTAAGTCAATAAGAGTAATCCTCTCGTTGTTTGTGATTTTCTTTGAGCGTTTCTGTGAGATCAGTATTGGATTCCGATGCACTACTGCAGCTTTACTCTATCCCTTCCACCTTCACATTGACGATGTAACACAGAAATTGCGTTGGGATTTAATACAAAAGGCACAATGCCGACATAAGTACAAGAAGAGTAAGTCTTCTCATTGTTTGTGGTTTGCATTGAGCATTTCCTGGGAGATCAGTATTAGATTCCGACGCACTACTGCAGCCCTACTCTATCCCTTGGTCCTTCACATTGACGATGAAACACAGATATTGCGTGGGGATTTAATATAAAAGCACAATGCCGACTTAAGTACATGACGAGTAAATCTTCTGATTGTTTGTGGTATGCATTGTGCGTTTCCTGGAAGATCAGTATTAGATTCCGATGCACTACTGCAGCTTTACTCTATCCCTCAGCCCTTCACATTGACGATGAAACACAGAAATTGCGTCGGGATTCAATACAAAGGGCACAATGCTGACTTAAGTATAAGAAGAGTAAATCTTCTCGTTGTCTGTGGTTTGCCTTGAGCGTTTCTGGGAGATCAGTGATAGATTCTGATGCACTACTGCAGCTTTACTCTATCCCTTGCACCTTCATATTGACGATGAAACACAGAATTTCCGACGGGATTTAATACAAATGCACAATGCCGACTTAAGTACAAGAAGAGTAAATCTTCTCATTATTCGTGTTTTGCTTGGAGCGTTTCCTGAGAGATCAGTATTTGATTCCGATCCACAACTGCAGCTTTACTACGTCCCTTTGACCTTCACATTGATGACTGAACACAGAAATTTCGCCGGAATATTATACAAAGGGCACAATGCCGACATTAGTAGAAGAAGAGTAAATCTTCTCAGTCTTTGTAGCTTGCTTTGAGCGTTTCCTGGGAGATCAGTATTAGCTTCCGATGCACTACTGCATCATTACTCTATCCCTTGGATCTTTACATTGACGAAGAAACACAGAAATTGCCTCAGGATTTAATACAAATTGCACGATGGCAATTAAAGTACAAGAAGAGTAAATCTCCTCATTGTTTGTGGTTTGCCTTTGCGTTGCCTGGGAGACCAGTATTAGATTTCGATGCACCACATCAGGTTTACTGTATCTCTTGGACCTTCACGTTTACGATGAAATACAGAAATTGCGTTGGGATGTAATACAAAGTCACAATGCCGGCTTAAGTACAAGAAGAGTAAATCTTCTCAATGTTTGTGGTTTGCTTCGAGCGTTTCCTGGGAGGACAGTATTAGATTCCCATGCACTACTTCAGCTTTACTCTATGCCTTGGACCTTCACATTGACGATGATACACAGAAATTGCGTGTGGATTTAATACAAAAGGCACAGTGCCGACTTAAGTACAAGAAGTGTTAATCATCTCATTGTTTGTGGTTTGAATTGACCGTTATGTGTTAGATCAGTATTAGCTTCCGAAGCACTACTGCAGCTTTACTCTATCCCTTGGAACTTCACATTGACGATGAAACACAGAAACTGCGCCGGGATTTAATACAAAAGGCACAATGCTGACTTAAGTACAAGAAGAATAAATCTTCTCATTGTTTGTGGTTTGCTTTCTAGCGTTTCCTGGGAGATCAGTATTAGATTCCGATGCACTACTCCAGCTTTACTCTATCCCCTGGACCCTCACATTGAAGATGAAACACAGAAATTGCGTCGGGCTTTAATTCAATAAGCACAATGCAGACTTAAAAACAAGAAAAGTAAATCTTCTCATTGTTTGTATTTTGCTTTGAGCGTTTCCTGCGAGATCAGTATTAGATTCCGATGCACTACTGCAGCTTTACTCTAAGCCTTGGACCTTCACGTTGACGATGAAACACAGAAATTGCGTCGGGATTTAAAACATAAGGCACACTGGCGACTTAAGTACAAGAAGAGTAAGTCTTTTCATTGTCTGTGATTTTCTTTGAGCATTTCCAGGGAGATCAGTATTAGATTTCGATGCACTACTGCATTCTTACTCTATCCCCTGGACCTTTACATTGACGAAGAAACACAGAAATTGCTTCAGGAATTAATACAAAATGCCCAATGACAATTTAAGTACAAGGTGAGTAAATCTTCTCATTGTTTGTGGTGTGCTTTCAGCGTTGCCTGGGAGACCAGTATTACATTTCGATGCACCACATCAGGTTCACTGTATCCCTTGGACCTTCACGTTTACGCTGAAATACAGAAATTGTGATGGGATTTAATACAAAAGGCACGATGCCAACTTAAGTACTAGAAGAGTAAATCTTCTTATTGTTTGTGGTTTGCTTTGAGCGTTTCCCGTCAGATCAGTATTTGATTCCGATGCCGACTGCAGATTTACTCTATCCCGTGGACCTCCAAATTGACGATGAAACACAGAAATAGCGTCGAGACTTAATACAAAAGGCACAATTCCGACTTAAGTACAAGAAGATTAAATCTTCTAATTTTTTGTGGTTTGCTTCGACCGTTTCCTGGGAGATCAGTATTAGATTCCGAAACACTACTGCAAATTTATTCTATCACTTGGACCCTAACATTGGCGATGAAACACAGAAATTACGTCGGAATTTAATACAAAATGCACAATGCCGACTTAGGTACAAGAAGAGTAAATCTCCTCATTGTTTGTAGTTTGCTTTTAGCGTTTCCTGGGAGATCACTATTAGATTCCTATGCACTACTGCATCTTTACTCTATCACTTGGACCTCACATTGACGATGAAAGACAGAATTTGCCTCGGGTTTTCTTACAAAAAGCACAAAGCCGACTTAAGCACAAGAAGAGTTAATCCTCTTATTGTTTGTGGTTTGCTTTCAGCGTTTCCTGGGAGCCCAGTATTAGATTTCGAGCACCACATCAGGATTACTGTATCCCTTGGACCTTCACGATTACGATGAAATACAGATATAGCGTCGGGATTTAATACAAAAGGCACAATGCCGACTTAAGAACAAGAAGAGTAAATCTTCTCATTGTTTCTGGTTTGCTTTGAGCTTTTCCTGGGAGATCAATATTAGATTCCGATGCACTACTGCAGCTTTACTCTATCCCTTGGACCTTCATATTGATGATGACGCAAAGATATAGCGTCGGGATTTAATACAAAAGGCACAATGCCGACTTAAGTACTAGAAGAATAAATCCTCTCATTGTCTGTGGTTTGCTTTGAGCGTTTCTTGAGAGATCAGTATTACATTCCGATGCACTACTGCCACTTTTCTATATCCCTTGGACCTTACCATTGACGATGAAACACAGAAATTGCGTGGGGATATAATACAAAAGGCACAATGCTGACTTAAGGACGAGAAGTGTAAATATTCTCATTGTTTGTGGTTGGAATTAAGCGTTTCCTGGGATTTCAGTATTAGATTACGATGCACTACTGAAGCTTTACTCTATCCCTTGCATCTTCACATTGACGATGAAACACAGAAATTGTGTCGGGTCTTAACACAAAAGGCACAATGTCGACTTAAGTACAAGAAGAGTAAATCTTTTCATTGTTTGTGATTTGCTTTGAGAGTTTCCTAGGAGATCCTATTTAGATTCCAATGCAATACTGCAGCTTTAATCTATCCCTTGGACCTACACATGGACGAAGAACACAGTAATAGCGTTGGGACTTAATGCAAAAGGCACAATGCCGACTTAAGTACAAGAGGAATAGATCTTCTCATTGTTTGTGGTTTGCTTTGTGCGATTCCTGGGGGATCAGTGTAAGATTCCGATTCACTACTGCAGCTTTACTCTATCCCTTGGACCTTCGCATTGGCGATGAAAAACTGATATTGCGTCGGGATGTAATACAAAAGGCACAATGCCGACCTAAGTACATGAAGAGTAAAGCTTCTCGTTGTTTGTGGTTTGCTTTGAGCGTTTCCTGGGAGATCAGTATTAGATTCCGAAGCACAAATGCAGATTTACTCTATCCCTTGGACCTTCACATTGACGATGAAACACAGAAATTGAGTCAGTGCTTAATCCAAAAGGCACAATTACGACTTAAATTGAATATGAGTAGATCTTCTCATTGTATGTGGTTAGCTTTGAGCGTTTCCTGGTAGATCAGTGTTAGTTTCCGATGCACTACTGCAGCCTTACACTATCCCTTGGACCTTCACATTGACGATGACACACAGAAATTGCGTGTGGATTTAATACAAAAGGCACAATGCCGACATAAGGACAAGATAAGTAAATCTTCTCATTGTTTGTGGTTTGAATAGAGCGTTTCCTAGGACATCAGTATTAGATTACGATGCAGTACTGCAGCTTTACTCCATCCCTCAGACCTTCACAATGACGATGAAACACAGAAATTGCGTCGGTTCTTAATACAAAAGGCTCAATGCCGATTAAGTACAAGAAGAGTAAAACATTTCACTGTTTGTGGTTTGGTTTGAGCGTTTCTTGGGAGATCAGTTTTTGATTCCAATGCACTACGGCAGCTTTACTCTATACCTTGGACCTTCACATTGACGATGAAACACAGAAATTGCCTCGGAATTTAATACAAAATGCACAATGACGGCTTAAGTACAAGAAGAGGAAATCTTCTCTTAGTTTGTGGTTTGCTTTCAGCGTTTCCTGGCTGCCCAGTATTAGATATCGGTTCACCACTTCAGGTTTACTGTATCCCTTGGACCATCACGATTACGACGAAATACAGAAATTGCGTTGGGATTTAATACAAAAGGCACAATGCCGACTTAAGAAGCAGAAGAGTAAATCTTCTCATTGTTTCTGGTTTGCTTGAGCTTTTCCTGAGAGATCAGTATTAGATTCCGATGCACTACTGCAGCTTTACTATATCCCTTGGACCTTCACATTGACGATGAAACACAGAAATTGCGTGGGGTTTTAATACAAAAGGCACAAAGCCGACTTAAGTACATGAAGAGTAAATCTTCTCATTGTTTGTGGTTTGAATTGGACGTTTCATTGGATAACAGTATTGGATTACGATGCACTACTGCAGCTTTACTCTATCCCTTGGACCTTCACATTGACGATGAAGCACAGAAATTGTGACGGGTCTTAACATAAAAGGCACAATGTCGACTTAAGTACAAGAAGAGTAAATCTTCTCATTGTTTGCGTTTTGCTTTGAGCGTTTCCTGGGAGATCAATTTTAGATTAGAATGCACTACTGCAGCTTTGCTCTATCCCTTGAACCTTCACATTGACGATGAGATACATGAAATGCGTCGGGATTCAACACAAAATGCACAATGCCGACTTAAGTACAAGAACAGTAATTCTTCCCATTGTTTGTGGTTTGCTTTGAGCGTTTCTGGGAGATCAGTATTTGATTCCGATGCACCACTGCAGCTTTACTCCATCCCTTGCACCGTCACATTGACGATGAAACACAGAAATTGCGTCCGGATTTAATAAAAAAGCACAATGCCGACTTAAATACAAGAAGAGTAAATCTTCTCATAGTTTGTGGTTTGCTTTGAGCGTTTCCTGGGAGATCAGATGTAGATTCCGAAGCACAACTGCAGATTTAATCTATCGCTTGGACCTTCACATTGGCGATGAAACACAGAAATTGAGTTGGGACTTAATCCAAAAGGCACAATTCCGACTTAAGTACTAGAAGAGTAAATCTTTCCATTGTTTGTGGTTTCCTTTCAGCGTTTCCTGAGAGATCAATATTAGATTCCGAAGCACTACCGCAGCTTTACTCAATTCTTTGGACCTTCACATTGGCGATGAAACACAGAAATTGCGTCGGGATTACATACAAAATGCACAATGCCGACTTAAGTACAAGAAGAGTAAATATTCTCATTGTTTGTGGTTTGATTTGAGCGTTTCCTGGGAGATCAGTATTCGGATCCGATGCACTACTGCATCTTTACTCTATCCCTTGGACCTTCACTTTTACGATGAATACAGATATTGCCTAAGGATGTAATACAAAGGCACAATGACGACTTAAGTACAAGAAGAGAAAATCTAGTAATTGTTTGTGGTTTGCTTTCAGCGTTTCATGGGAGACCAGTATTAGATATCGATGCACCACATTCGGATTACTGTATCCCTTGGACCTTCACGTTTACATTGAAATACAGATATTGCGTCTGGATTTAATACAAAAGGCAGAATGCCGACTAAACTACGATAAGAATAAATCTTCTCATTGTATGTGGTTTGCTTTGAGCGTTTCCTGGGAGATCAGTGTTAGATTCCGATGCACTACTGCAGCCTTACTCTCTCCCTTGGACCTTCACATTGACGATGAAACACAGAAATTGCGTCGGGAATTAATACAAAAGGCACAATGCCGACATAAGGAAAAGAAAAGTAATTCTACTCACTGTCTGTGTTTTGATTGAGAGTTTCCTGTGATATCAGAATTAGATTATGATGCACTATTGCAGCTTTATTCCATCCCTTGGACCTTCACATTGACGATGAAACACAGAAATTGAGTCGGGTCTTAATACAAAAGGCACAATGCCGACTTAAGTACAAGAAGAATAAATCATTACACTGTTTGTGGTTTGCTTTGAGCGTTTCCTGGGAGATCAGTTTTAGACTCCAATGCACTACTGCAGCTTTACTCTATCCCTGGGACCTTCACATAGACGATGAAGCACAGAAATAGCGTCGGGACGTAATACAAAATGCACAATGCCGACTTAAGTACAAGAAGAGTAGATCTTCCCATTGTTTCTGGTTTGCTTGAGCGTTTCCTGGGAGATCAGCATTAGATTCGGATGCACTACTGCAGCTTTACTTTATCACTTGGACCTTCACATTGACGATGAAACACAGAAATTGCTTCAGGATTTAGTACAAGAGTCACAATGCCCACTTAAGTACGAGAAGAGTAACACTTCTCATTGTTTGTGGTTTGCTTTGAGCTTCTTCTGGGAGATCAGTATTAGATTCCGATGCACTACTGCAGCTTTACTGTATCCCTTGGATATTCAGATGAATCACAGAAATTGTGTCCAGACTTAATACAAAAATCACAATGCCGACTTAAGTACAAGAAGAGTAAATCTTCTCATTGTTTGTGATTTGAATTGAGAGCTTCCTCGAGATCAGAATTAGATTCCGAAGCACTACAGCAGCTTTACTCCATCCCTTGGACATTCACATTGACGATGAAACACAGAAATCGCGTCCATTCTTAATACAAAAGTCAGAATGCCAACTTAAGTACAAGATAGTAAATCTTCTTATTATTTGTGGTTTGTTTCGATCGTTTCCTGGGAGATCAGTATTAGATTCCGATGGACTCCTGCAGCTTTAATCTATCCCTTGGGTCTCAAATTGACGATGAATCACAGAAATTGCGTCGGGATTTAATAAAAAAGGCACAATGCTGAATTAAGTACAAGAAGAGTATAACTTCTCATTGTTTGAGGTTTGCTTTGGGCGTTTCCTGGGAGATCAGTGTTAGATTCCGCTGCACTACTGCATCTTTATCTATCCCTTTGATCATCACATTGACGATGAAACGCAGAAATTGCCTCAGGATTTAATACACAAGGCACAATGGCGACTTAAGCACATGAAGAGCAAATCTTCTTATTGTTTGTGGTTTACTTTCATCGTTTCATGGGAGACCAGTATTAGTTTTCGATGCACCACATCAGGTTATCTGTATCCCTTGGACCTTGCCGTTAACGGTGAAATACAGAAATTGCGTCGGGATTTTACACAAAAGGCACAATGCCGACTTAAGTACAAGAAGAGTAGATCTTCTTATTTCATGAGATTTGCTATGAGCTTTTTCTGGGAGATCAGTATTAGATTCCGATGCACCACATCAGGTTTTGCTGTATCCATTGGACCTTCACGTTAAAGATGAAACACAGAAATTGCGTGGGGAATTAATACAAAAGGCACAATGCCGTCATAAGTATAAGAAGAGTAAATCTTCTCATTGCATGAGATTTGCTTTGAGCGTTTATTGGGTGATCAGTATTAGATTTCGATGCACTACTGCAGCTTTACACTATCCCTTGGCCCTGCACATTGACGATGAAACATAGAAATTGTGTAGGGATATAATACAAAATGCACAGTGCCGACTTAAGTGTAAGAAGAGTAAATTTTCTCATTGTTTGTGGCTTGCTTTGATCGTTTCCTGGGAGATCAGTATTAGATTCCGATGCACTCCTGCAGCTTTAATCTATCCCTTGGGCCGCACATTGACGATGAATCACAGAAATTGCGTCGGGATTTAATAAAAATGGCACAATGCTGACTTAAGTACAGGAAGAGTAAAACTTCTCATTGTTTGTGGTTTGCTTTGGGCGTTTCCTGGGAGATCAGTGAAAGATACCGAAGCACTACTGCGTTCTTATCGATCTCTTTGATCTTCACATTGACGATGAAACGCAGTAATTGCCTCAGGATTTAAAACAAAGGACACAATGGCGACTTAAGCACATGAAGAGTAAATCTTCTTATTATTTGTGGTTTACTTTCAGCGTTTCATGGGAGACCAGTATTAGTTTTCGATGCACCACATCAGGTTTACTGTATCCCTTGGACGTTGCCGACAACGATGAAATACAGAAATTGCGTCGGGATTTTATACAAAATGCACAATGCCGACTTAAGTACAACAAGAGTAAATGTTCGCATTGTTTGTGGTTTCTTTGAGCTTTTCCTGGGAGATCAGTATTAGATTCCGATGCACAACTGCAGCTTTACTCTATCCCTAGGACCTTCACATTGACGGTGAAACACAGAAATTGCGTGGGGATTTAATACAAAAGGCACAATGCCGACTTACGCACAAGAAGAGTAAATCTTCTCATTGCTTGTGATCTGAATTGAGAGCTTCCTGGAGATCAGAATTAGATTCCGATGCACTACTGCAGCTTTACTCTATCCCTTGGATCTTCACATTGACGATGAAACACAGAAATTGCGTCCGGACTTAATACAAAGGTCACAATGCCGACATAAGTACAAGAAGAGTAAATCTTCTTATTGTTTCTGGTTTGCGTGGAGCTTATCCTGGGTGATCAGTATTAGATTCCGAAGCACTACTGCAGCTTTACTTTATCCCTTGGACCTTCACATTGACGAATAAAACACAGAAATTGCGTCGGGATATAATACAAATGGCACAAAGCCGAGTTATGTACAAGAAGGGTAAATCTTCCTATTGTTTGTGGTTTGAATTGAGCGTTTCCTCGGAGAACAGTATTAGATTTCGATGCACTACTGCAGCTTTAGTCTATCCCTTGCACCTTCAATTTGACGATGAAACACAGAAATTGCATTGGGATTTAATACAAGAGGCACAATGCCGTGTTAAGTACAAGAAGAGTAAGTCTTTTCATTGTTTGTGGTTTGTTTTGAGCGTTTCCTGGGAGATCAGTTTTAGATTCCAATGCCCTATTGCAGCTTCACTCTATCCCTTGGAATTTCTCAATGACGATGAAACTCAGAAATTGCGTTGGGATTTAATACAAGAGGCACAATGCCGACTTAAGTACAAGAAGAGTAAATCTTCTCTTTGATTGTGGTTTGCTTTGAGCGTTTCCTGGAAGATCAGTATTAGATTCCGATGCACTACTGCAGCTTTACTGTATCCCAAGGATATTCAGATTGACGATGAAACACAGAAATTGCGTCCAGACTTAATACAAAAGTCACAATGCCGACTTAAGTACAAGAAGAGTAAATCTTCTCATTGTTTCTGGTTTGCTTTGAGCTTATCCTGGGTGATCAGTATTAGAGTCCGAAGCACTACTGCAGCTTTACTTTATACCTTGGACCTTCACATTGACGATGAAACACAGAAACTGCGTCGGGATTTAATACAAAAGGCACAATGCCGACTTAAGTACAAGAAGAGTAACACTTCTCATTGTTTGTGGTTTGCTTAGAGCTTTTTCTGGGAGATCAGTATTAGATTCCGATGCACCACATCAGGTTTTGCTGTATCCATTGGACCTTCACGTTAAAGATGAAATACAGAAATTGCGTGGGGAATTAATACAAAAGGCACAATGCCGTCATAAGTATAAGAAGAGTAAATCTTCTCATTGCATGAGATTTGCTTTGAGCGTTTATTGGGAGATCAGTATTAGATATCGATGCACTACAGCTGCTTTACTCTATCCCTTGGCCCTGCACATTGACGATGAAACATAGAAATTGGGTCGGGATATAATACAAAATGCACAGTGCCGACTTAAGTATAGGAAGAGTAAATCTTCTCAGTGTTTGTGGTTTGCTCTGATCGTTTCCTGGAACATCAGTATTAGAATCCATTGCACTACTGCAGCCTTACTCTATCCGTTGGACCTTCACATTGACGATGATACACAGAAATTGCGTCGGGATATAATACAAAATGCACAATGTCGACCTAAGTACAAGAACAGTAAACCTTTTCATTGTTTGTGGTTTGCTTTGAGCGCTTCCTGGGAGATTAGTTTTAGATTCCGAATCACTACTGCAGCTTTACTATATCCCTTGGACCTTCACATTGACGATAAAACACAGATATTGCGCCGGGACTTAATACAAAAGCGCAATACCGACTTAAGTACAAGAACAGTAAATCTTCTCATTAATTGTGGTTTGCTTCAATCGTTTCCTGGGAGATCAGTATTAGATTCCGATGCACTCCTGCAGCTTTAATCCATCCCTTGGGCTTCACATTGACGATGAGTCACAGAAATTGCGTCGGAATTTAATACAAAAGGCACAATGCCGACTTAAGTAGAAGATCAGTAAATCCTCTCATTGTTTGTGGTTTGCTTTGAGCGCTTCCTGGGAGATCAGTATTACATTCCGATGCACTACTGCAACTTTACTCTATCCCATGGACCTTCACATTGACGATGAAAAACAGAAACTGCGTCGGGATTTAATACAATAGGCACAATGCCGCCTTATTTACAAGAAGAATATAACTTCTCATTGTTTGTGGTTTGCTTTGAGCGTTTCCTGGGAGATCAGTGTCAGATTCCGATGCACTACTGCACCTTTACTCAATCCCTTTGACCTCCACGTTGACGATGAAACGCAGAAATCGCATCAGGATTTAATACAAAAAGCACAATGACGACTTAAGAACATGAAGAGTAAATCTTCTTATTGTTTGTGGTTTGCTTTCAGCGTTTCATGTTAGACCAGTATTAGGTTTCGATGCACCACATCTGGTTTACGGTATCCCTTGGACTTTGCCGTTAGCGATGAAATACAGACATTGCGTCGGGATTTAATACAAAAGGCACAATGCCAACGTAAGTACAAGAAGAGTAAGTTTTTTCATTGTTTGTGGTTTGCTTTGAGCGTTTCCTGTGAGATCAGTATTAGATTGCGAAGTACAACTGCAGCTTTACTCTATCTCTTGGACCTTCACATTGACAATGAAACAGAGAAATTGCGTCGGGACTTAACACAAAAGGCACAATGCCGACTCAAGTACAAGATGAGTAAATCCTCTCATAGTTTGTGGTTTGCATTGGGCGCCTCCTGGGAGATCAGTATTAGATTCCGAAGCACTACTGGAGCTTTCCTCTATCCCATGGACCTTCACATTGACGATGAAACACAGAAATTGCGTCGGGATTTAATACAAAACGCACAATGGCGACTTAAGTACAAGAAGAGTAAATCCTCTCATTGTTTCTGATTTTCTCTGAGCGTTTTCTGGGAGATTAGTATTGGATTCCGATGCTCTACTGCAGCATTACTTTATCCCTTGGACATTCACATTGACGATGAAACACAGAAATTGCGTCGGGACTTAATGCAAAAGGCAGAAAGCCGACTTAAGTACAAGAAGAGTAAATCATCTCATTGTTTGTGGTTTGTTTTGTCGTTTCCTGGGAGAACAATTTTAGATCCCAATGCCCAACCGCAGCCTTACTCAATCCCATGGACTTTCTCATTGACGATGAAATTCAAAAATTGCGTCGGGATTTAATACAAAAGGCACAATGCCGACTTAAGTACAAGGACAGTAAATCTTCTCATTGTTTGTGGTTTGCTTTGGGCGCTCCCTGGGAGATCAGTATTACATTCCGATGCACTACTGCAGCTTTACTCTATCCCTTGGACCTTCAAATTGACGATGAAACACAGAAATTGCGCCGGGATTTAATACAAAAGGCGCAATGCCCACTTAAGCACAAGATGAGTTAATCTTCTCATTGTGGTTTTCTTTGAACGTTTCCTGGGAGATCAGTATTACATTCCGATGCACTACTACAGCTTTACTCTATCCCTTGGACCTTCACATTGATGATGAAATACAGAAATTGCTTCGGGATTTAGTACAATAGGCACAATGCCAACTTAAGTACAAGAAGAGTAAGTCTGCTCATTGTTTCTGGTTTGCTTTGAGCGTTTACTGGGAGATCAGCATTAAATTCGGATGCACTACTGCAACTCTAATTTACCCTTTTGCCTCACATTGACGATGAATCACAGAAATTGCGTAGGGATTTAATACAAAAGGCACAATGCCGACTTAAGTACCAGAAGAGTAAATCCTCTCATTGTTTGTCGTTTGCTTTGAGCGTTTCCTGGTAGATCAGTGTTAGATTCCGATGCACTACTGCACCTTTACTCTATCCCTTTGACCTTCACATTGACGATGAAACGTAGAAATTGCCTCAGGATGTAATACAAAGGGCACAATGACGACTTAAGAACATGAGGAGTAAATCTTCTTATTGTTTGTGGTTTGCTTTCAGCGTTTCATGGGAGCCCAGTTTTAGTTTTCGATGCACCACATCAGGTTTGCTGTATCCCTTGGACCTTGCCGTTAACGATGAAATACAGAAATTGCGTCGGGATTTAATACAAAAGGCACAATGCTGTCTTAAGTACAAGAAGAGTAGATCTTCTCATTGCATGAGATTTGCTGTGAGCGTCTCCTGGGAGATCAGTATTAGATTCCGATGCACTACTGCAGCTTTACTCTATCCCTTGGACCTTCACATTGACGTTGAAACACAAAAATTGCGTCGGGATTTAATACAAAAGGCACAATGCCGACTTACGTATAAGAAGAGTACATCTTCTCATTGTTTGTGGTTTGCTTTGAGCCTTTCCTTGGAGATCAGTATTAGATTTACGATTCACAACTGCAGCTTTACTCTATCACTTGGACCTTCACATTGACGATGAAACACAGAAATTGCGTCGGGATTTGTTACAAAAGGCACAATGGCGACTTAAGTACAAGATGAGTAAATTTTGTGATAGATTGTGATTTGCATTGAGCGTTTCTTGGGAGATGAGTATTAGATTCCGATGCACTGCTACAGCTTTACTCTATCCCTTGGATCTTCACATTGATGATGAAACACAGAAATTGCGTCGGGATTTAACACAATGGGCAGTATGCCAACATAAGTACAAGAAGAGTAAATCTTCTCATTGTTTCTGGTTTTCTTTGAGCGTTTCCTGAGAGTTCAGTATTATATTCAGATGCACTACTGCAGCATTACTCCATCCCTCTGACCTTCACATTGACGATGTAACACAGAAATTACGTTGGGATTTAATACAAAAGGCACAACGCCAACTTAAGTAGAAGAAGAGTAATTCTTCTCATTGTTCGAGGTTTGCTTTGAGCGTTTCCTGGGATATCAGTATTAGATTCCGATGGACTACTGCAGCTTAAATCTATCCCTTGGACGTTCACAATGACGACGAAACACAGAAATTGCGTCGGAATGTAATGCAAAATGCACAGGGTGACTTAAGTACAAGAAGAGTAAATCTTCTCATTTTTTTCTGGTTTCCGATGAGCGTTTCCTGGGAAAACAGTATTAGATTCGGATGGACTACTGCAGCTTTACTCTATCCCTTGGACCTTCACCTTGACGATGAAACACAGAAATTGCGTCGGGATTTAATACAAAAGGTACAATGCCGACTTAAGCACAAGAAGAGCAACCCTTCTCATTGTTTGTGGTTTGCTTATAGCATTTCCTGGGAGATCAGTATTAGATTCCGAAGCGCCACTGCAGCATTACTCAATCAGTCGGACCTTCACGTTGACGGTGAAACACAGAAATTGCGTCGGTATTTAGTAGAAAATGCACAATGCCAAATTAAGCACAAGATGAGTTAATCTTCTCATAGTTTGTGTTTTGCTTTGATCGTTCCTGGGAGATCTGTATTAGATTCCGATGCACTGCTACAGCTTTACTCTATCCTTTGGATCTTCACATTGATGATGAAACACAGAAATTGCGTCAGGACCTAATACAATAGGCACAATGCCGACCTAAGTACAAGAAGAGTAAATCTTCTCATTGTTCAAGGTTTGCTTTGAGCGTTCCCTGGGAGATCAGTATTAGATTCCGATGCACTACTGCAGCTTTACTCAATCCCTAGGAGCTTTACATTGACGATGAAACACAGAAATTTCGCCGGGATATAATCCAAAAGCACAATACCGACTTAAGTACAAGAAGAGTATATCTTCTCACTGTTTGTAGTTTGCTTGGAGCGTTTCCTGGGAGATCAGTTTAGATTACGATGCACTAGTGCCGCTTTACTCTATCCCTTGGACCTTTAAATTGACGATGAAACACAGAAATAGCGTCAGGATTTAATACTAAAGGCACAATGCCGACTTAAGTACAAGAAGAGTAACTCCTCTCATTGTTTGTGGCTTGGTTTTAGCATTTCCTAGGCGATCAGTATTAGATTCCGAAGCACCACTGCAGCATTAATCTATCCCTTGGATATTCACATTGACGATGAAACACAGAAATTGCGTCGAGATTTAATACATAAGGCACAATGCCGACTTAAGTACCAGAAGAGTTAATCTTCTCATTGTTTGTGATTTGCTAGGAGCGTTTCCTGGGAGATCAGTATTAAATTCCGATGCACTACTGCAGCTTTACTCTATCACTTGGATCTTCAGTTTGACGATTAAACACAGAAATTGCGTCGGGATTTAATACAAAAGGCACAATGCCGACTTAAGTACAAGAAGGGTATATCTTCTCATTGTTTGTGGTTTGCCTTGATCGTGTCCTGGGAGATCAGTATTAGATTCCGATGAACTACTGCAGCATTACTCTATTCCTTGGAACTTCACATTGACGATGAGACTCAGAAATGGCGTCGGGATTTAACATAAAAGGCACAATGCCGACTTAAGTACTAGAATTGTAAATCTTCTCATTGTTCGTGGTGTCCTTTAAGCGTTTCCTGGGAGATCAGTATTAGATTCCGTTGCACTACCGCAGCTTTACTCTATCCCTTGCACCTTCAAATTAACGATGAAATCCAGAAATTCCGTTGGGATTTAATACTAAAGGCACAATGCTGACTTAAGAACAAGAAGAGTAAATCGTTTCATTGTTTGTGGTTTGTTTTGAGCGTTTCCTGAGAGATCCGTTTGAGATTACAATGCCCTACTGCAGCATCACTCCATCCCTTGTACCTTCACATTGACGATGAAACACAGAAATTGCTTTCGGGTTTTATACAAAAGGCAGAATGACGACTTAAGTACAAGAAGAGTAAATCTTCTCATTGTTTGTGGTTCGCTTTGAGCGTTTCCTGGGAGATCTGTATTAGATTCCGATGTACTAGTGCAGCTTTACTCTATCCCTTGGTCCTTCAGATTGACGATGAAACACAGAAATTGCGTCGGGAGTTAATACATAAGGCACAATGCCGACTTAAGTACAAGAAGAGTAACTCCTCTCATTGTTTGTGGTTTGCTTTTAGCATTACCTAGGCGATCAGTATTAGATTCCGAAGCACCACTGCAGCATTAATCTATCCCTTGGATGTTCACATTGACGATGAAGCACAGAAATTGCGTCGGGATTTAATACATAAGGCACAATGCCGACTTAAGTACCAGAAGAGTTAATCTTCTCAATGTTTGTGATTTGCTAGGAGCGTTTCCTGGGAGATCAGTATTAGATTCCGATGAACTACTGCAGCATTACTCTATCCCTTGGAACTTCACATTGACGATGAAACACAGATATTGCGTCGGGATTAATTACAAAAGCACAATGACAAGTTAAGTACAAGATGAGTAAATCTTCTCATTGCTTGTGGTTTGCTTTGAGCGTTTCCTCTGGCCTCAGAATTAGATTCCGATGCACTATTGCGGCTTTACCCAATCCCTTGGACCTTCACACTGACGATGAAACACAGATATTGCGTCGGGATTAATTACAAAAGCACAATGCCAACTTAAGTACAAGAAGAGTAAATCGTCTCATTGTTTGTGGTTTGCTTAGAGCGTTTCCTCTGGGATCAATATAAGATTCCGGTGCACTATTGCGCCTTTACTCTATTCCTTGGACCTTCACAGTGACGATGAAACACAGAAATTGACTCGGGATTTAATACAAAAGGCACAATGTCGACTTAAGTACAAGAAAGGTAAATATTCTTTTTGTTTGTGGTTTGCTTTGAGCGATTCCTGGGAGTTCAGTATTAGATTCCGACGCACTACTGCAGCTTTACTCTATCTCTTGGACGTTTACATTGACGATGAAACACAGAAATTGCGTCGGGATTTAACATAAAAGGCACAATGCCGACTTAAGTACAAGAATAGTAAATCTTCTCTGTGTTCGTCGTGTACTTTGAGCGTTTCCTGGGAGATCAGTATTATATTCCGATGCACTACTGCAGCTTTACTCTATCGCTTGGACCTTCACATTGACGATGAAGCACAGATATTTCGTCGGTTTTAATACAAAAGGCACAATGCCGACTTAAGTACAAGAAGAGAAAATCTTCGCATTGTTTGTGGTTTGCGTTGAGCTTTTTGTGGGAGATCAGTATTAGATTCCGATGCACCACTGCAGCTATACTCTATCTCTTGATTCTTCAGATTGACGATGAAACACAGAAATTGCGTCGGGATTCAAAACAAAAGGCACAATGCCGACTCAAGGACAAGAAGAGTAAATCCTCTCATTGTTTGAGTTTTTCTTGGAGCGTTTCCTGTTAGATCAGTATTAGACTCGAATGCAATACCACAGCTTTACTCTATCCCTTGGACCTTCGCATTGCCGATGAAACACAGAAATTGAGCCGGGCTTTAAAACAAAAGGCAAAATGCCGACTTATGTATTAGATGAGTATATCTTCTCATTGTTTGTGGGTTGCTTTGAGCGTTTCCTGGGAGATCAGTATTAGATTGCGCTGAACTACTGCAGCTTTACTCTATCCCTTGAACCTTCACATTGATGATGAAACACTGAAATTGCGACGGGAATTAATACAAAAGGCACAACGCCGTCATAAGTATAAAAAGAGCAAATCTTCTCATTGCATGTGATTTGCTTTGAGCGTCTATTGGGAGATCAGTATTAGATTTCGATGCACTACTGCAACTCTACTCTATCTCTTGGACCTTCACATTGACGATGAAACACAGAAATTGCGTCGGGATATAATACAAAATGCACAATGCCGACTTAAGTACAAGAAGAGAAAATCTTCTCATTGTTTGTAGTTTGCTTTGATCGTTACCTTGGAGATCAGTATTAGATTCCGTTGCACTACCGCAGCTTTACTCTATCCCTTGCACCTTCAAATTAACTAAGAAATCCAGAAATTGCGTTGGGATTTAATACTAAAGGCACAATGCTCACTTAAGAACAAGAAGAGTAAATCGTTTCATTGTTTGTGGTTTGTTTTGAGCGTTTCCTGAGAGATCCGTTTGAGATTACAATGCCCTACTGCAGCTTTACTCTATCCCTTGGACTTTCTGATTGACGATGAAATACAGAAATTGCGTGGGGATTTAATACAAAAGGCACAATGCCGACTTAAGTTCGAGAACAGTAAATCATCTCATTGTTTGTGGTCTGCTTTGAGCGTTTCCTGGAAGATCGGTATTACATTCCGATGCACTACTGCAGCTTTACTCTATCCCTTGGACCTTCACATTGACGATGAAACGACGAAATTGCGTCAGGATTTAATACAAAAGGCAGAATGCCGACTTAAGTACAAGAAGAGTAATTCTTCTCTTTGTTTGTGGTTTGCTTTGAGCGTTTCCTGGTAGATCAGTATTAGATTCCGATGCACTACTGCAGCTTTACTCCATCTCTTGCACCTTCAGATTGACGATGAATCACAGAAATTGCGTCGGGATTCAAATCAAAAGGCAGAATGCCGACTCAAGTAAAAGAAGAGAAAATGTTCTCATTGTTTGAGGTTTGTTTTGAGCGTTTCCTGGTAGATCAGTATTAGACTCCGATGCAATACTGCATCTTTACTCTATCCCTTGGACCTTCACGTTGACGATGAAACACAGAAACCGCTTTAAGTACAAGAAGAGTATATCTTCTCAGTGTTTGTGGTTTGCTTTGAGCTTTTCCTGGGAGATCAGTATTAGATTCCGATACACTACTGCAGCTTTAATCTATCATTTGGACCTTCACATTGACGATGAAACATTGAAATTGGGTCGGGATTTAATACGAATGCACAATACCGATTTAAGTACAAGAAGAGTATATCTTCTCATTGTTTGTGGTTTGCTTTGAGCGTTTCCTGGTAGATCAGTGTTAGATTCCGATGCACTACTGCAGCTTTACTCTATCGCTTGGACCTTCACATTGACGATGAAGCACAGATATTTCGTCGGTTTTAATACAAAAGGCACAATGCCGACTTAAGTACAAGAAGAGAAAATCTTCGCATTGTTTGTGGTTTGCGTTGAGCTTTTTGTGGGAGATCAGTATTAGATTCCGATGCACCACAGCAGCTATACTCTATCCCTTGATTCTTCAGATTGACGATGAAACACAGAAATTGCGTCGGGATTCAAAACAAAAGGCACAATGCCGACTCAAGGACAAGAAGAGTAAATCCTCTCTTTGTTTGAGTTTTTCTTGGAGCGTTTCCTGTTAGATCAGTATTAGACTCGAATGCAATACCACAGCTTTACTCTATCCCTTGGACCTTCGCATTGCCGATGAAACACAGAAATTGAGCCGGGCTTTAAAACAAAAGGCAAAATGCCGACTTATGTATTAGATGAGTATATCTTCTCATTGTTTGTGGGTTGCTTTGAGCGTTTCCTGGGAGATCAGTATTAGATTCCGATGCACTACTGCAGCTTTACTCGATCCATTGGAACTTCACATTGATGATGAAACACAGTAATTGCGTCGGAATTTAATACAAAAGACACAATGCCGACTTAAGTACAAGGAGAGTAAATATTCTCATAGTTTGTAGTTTGCTTTGAGCGTTTCCTGGGAGATAAGTATTAGATTCCGATGCACTACTACAGCTTTACTCTATCACTTGGAATTTCACAATGACGATGAAACGACGAAATTGCGTCGGGATTTAATACAAAGGGCAGAATGGCGACTTAAGTACAAGAAGAGTAAATCTTCACATTGTTTGTGGTTTGCTTTGAGCATTTCCTGGTAGATCAGTATCAGATTCCGATGCACTACTGCAGCTTTACTCTATCCCTTGGACCTTCAGATTGACGATGAAACACAGAAATTGCGTCGGGATTTAATACATAAAGGCACAATGCCGACTTAAGTACAAGAAGAGTATATCTTCTCATTGTTTGTCGTTTGCTTTTAGAATTTCCTGGGAGATCAGTATTAGATTTCGAAGCACCACTGCAGCATTACTCTATCCCTCGGACCTTCAGATTGACGATGAAGCACAGAAATTGAGTCGGGATATAATACATAATGCACAATGCCGACTTTAGTACCAGAAGAGTTAATCTTCTCATTGTTTGTGGTTTGCTAGGAGCGTTTCCTGGGAGATCAGTATTAGATTCCGATGCACTACTGCAGCTTTACTCTATCCCTTGGATCTTCAGATTGACGATGAAACACAGAAATTGCGTCGGGATCAAAACAAAAGGCCGAATGCCGACTCAAGTAAAAGAAGAGTAAATCTTCTCACTGAGGTTTGTTTGAGCGTTTACTGGTATATCAGTATTGGACTCCGATGCAATACTGCAGCTTTACTGTATCTCTTGGACCTTCACATTGACGATGAAACAGAGAAATTGCGTCGGGATTTAATACAAAAGGCACAATACCGACTTAAGTACAAGAAGAGTATATCTTCTTATTGTTTGTGGTTTGCTTTGAGCGTTTCCTGGGAGATCAGTATTAGATTCCGATGAACTACTGCAGCTTTACCCTATCCCTTGCAACTTCACATTGACCATGATACACAGAAATTGCCCCGGGATTTAATACAAAAGGCACAATACCGACTTAAGTACTAGAAGAGTATATCTTCTCATTGTTTGTGGTTTGCTTTGAGCGTTTCGTTGGAGATCAGAATTAGATTCCGATAAACTACTGCAGCTTTACTCTATCCCTTGGAACTTCACAATGATGATGAAACACAGAAATTGCCTCGGGATTTAATACAAAAGGCAGAATGCCGTCTTAAGTAGAAAAAGAGTCAATCTTCTCATTGTTTGTGGTTTGCTATGAGCGTTTCCTGGGAGATCAGTATTAGTTTCCGATGAACTACTGCAGCTTTACTCTATCCGTTGAACCTTCACACTGACGATGATACTCAGAATTTGCGTCGAAATTTAATACAAAGGGCTCAATGCCGACTTAAGTACAAGAAGAGTAAATCTTCTCATTGTTTGTGGTGTGTTTTAAGCGTTTCCAGGGAGATCAGTAATAGTTTCCGATGCACTACCGTAGCATTACTCTATCCCTTGGACCATCACATTGACAATGAAACACAGAAATTGCGTCGGGATTTACTACAAAAGGCACAATACCGACGTAAGTACAAGAAGAGTATATCTTCTTATTGTTTGTGGTTTGCTTTGAGCTTTTCCTGGGAGATCAGTATTAGATTCCGATACACTGCTGCAGCTTTCCTCTATCATTTTGACCTTCACATTGACGATGAAACACAGATATTGCGTCGGGATTAATTACAAAAGCACAATGCCGACTTAAGTACAAGAAGAGTAAATCGTCTCATTGTTTGAGGTTTGCTTTGAGCGTTACCTCTGGGATCAATATTAGATTCCGGTGCACTATTGCGCCTTTACTCTATTCCTTGGACCTTCACAGCGACGATGAAACACAGAAATTGACTCGGGATTTAATACAAAAGGCACAGTGTCGATTTAAGTACAAGAAAGGTAAACATTCTCTTTGTTTGTGGTTTGCTTTGAGCGTTTCCTGGGAGATCAGTATTAGGTTCCGATGCACTATTTTAGCTTTACTCTATCCCTTGGACCTTCACATTGATGATGAAACACAGAAATTTCGTCTGGATTTAATACAAAAGGCACAATGCCGACTTAAGTACAAGAAGAGTAAATCCTCTCATAGTTTGTGGTTTGCTTTGAGCGTTTCCTCGGAGATCAGTAATAGATTCCGATGCACCACCGCAGCTTTACTCTATCCCTTGGAACCTCTCGTTGACCATGAAACACAGAAATTTCGTCGGGATTTAATACAAAAGGCACAATGCCGACTTAAGTACAATAAGAGTAAATCTTCTCATAGTTTGTGGTTTGCTTTGAGCGTTTCCTCGGAGATCAGTATTAGATTCCGATGCACCACCGCATCCTTACTCTATCCCTTGGAACCTCTCATTGACGATGAAACAAGGAAATCGCGTCGGGATTTTATACAAAAGGCACAATGCCGACTTAAGCACAAGAAGAGTAAATCTTATTTTTGTTTGTGGTTTGCTTTGTGCGTTTCCTGGGAGAACAGTATTCGATTCCGATACACTACTGCAGCAGCGTTACTCTATCCCTTGGAACTTCACATTGACGATGATACACAGAAATTGATTCGGGATTTAATACAAAAGGCACAATACCGACTTAAGTACGAGAAGAGTATATCTTCTCATTGTTTGTGGTTTGCTTTGAGCGTTTCCAGGGAGATCAGTATTAGATTCCGATACACTACTGCAGCTTTACTCTATCATTTGGACCATCACATTGACGATGAAACACAGATATTGCGTCGCGATTAATCATAAAAGCACATTGCCAACTTAAGTACAAGAAGAGTAAATCGTCTCATTGTTTGTGGTTTGCTTTGAGCGTTTCCTCTGGGATCAGTATTAGATTCCGATGCACTGTTGCGCCTTTACTCTATTTCTTATACCTTCACAGTGACGATGAACCACAGAAATTGCGTCGGGATTTAATACTAAAGGAACAATGTCGACTTAAGTACAAGAAAGGTAAATATTCTTCTAGTTTGTGGTTTGCTTTGAGCGTTTCCTGGGAGATCAGTATTAGATTCCGACGCACTACTGCAGCTTTACTCTATACCTTGGACGGTCACATTGACGATGAAACACGGATATTGCGTCGGGATTTAACATAAAAGGTACAATGCCGACTTAAGTACCAGAAGAGTTAATCTTCTCATTGTTTGTGGTTTGCTAGGAGCGTTTCCTGGGAGATCGGTATTAGATTCCGATGCACTACTGCAGGTTTACTCTATCCCTTGGATCTTCAGATTGACGATGAAACACAGAAATTGCGCCGGGATTCAAATCAAAAGGCACAATGCCGACTCATGTTAAAGAAGAGTAAATCTTCTCATTGTTTGAGGTTTGCTTTGAGCGTTTCCTGGTAGATCAGTATTAGACTCCGATGCAATACTGCAGCTTTACTCTATCCCTTGGCCCTTCACATTGACGATGAAACACAGAAATTGCGTCGGGATTTAATACAAAAGGCACAATACCGACTTAAGTACAAGAAGAGTATATCTTCTCATTGTTTGTGGTTTGCTTTGAGCTTTTCCCGAGAGATCAGTATTAGATTCCGATACACTACTGCAGCTTTACTCTATCATTAGGAATTTCACATTGACGATGAAACACAGATATTGCGTCGGGATTAATTACAAAAGCACAATGCCAACTTAAGTACAAGAAGAGTAAATCGTCTCATTGTTTGTGGTTTGCTTTGAGCGTTTCCTCTGGGATCAATATTAGATTCCGGTGCACTATTGCGCCTTTACTATATTCCTTGGACCTTCACAGTGACGATGAAACACAGAAATTGACTCGGGATTTAATACAAAAGGCACAATGTCGACTTAAGTACAAGAAAGGTAAATATTCATTTTGTTTGTGGTTTGCTTTGAGCGATTCCTGGGAGTTCTGTATTAGATTTAGACGCACTACTGCAGCTTTACTCTATCCCTTGGACGTTTACATTGACGATGAAACACAGAAATTGCGTCGGGATTTAACATAAAAGGCACAATGCCGACTTAAGTACAAGAATAGTAAATCTTCTCTTTGTTCGTCGTGTACTTTTGAGCGTATCCTGGGAGATCAGTATTATATTCCGATGCACTACTGCAGATTTACTGTATCGCTTGGACCTTCACATTGACGATGAAGCACAGATATTTCGTCGGTTTTAATACAAAAGGCACAATGCCGACTTAAGTACAAGAAGAGAAAATCTTCTCATTGTTTGTGGTTTGCGTTGAGCTTTTTGTGGGAGATCAGAATTAGATTCCGATGCACCACTGCAGCCTCACTCTATCCCTTGATTCTTCAGATTGACGATGAAACACAGAAATTGCGTCGGTATTCAAAACAAAAGGCACAATGCCGACTCAAGTACAAGAAGAGTAAATCCTCTCATTGTTTGAGTTTTGCTTGGTGCGTTTCCTGTTAGATCAGTATTAGACTCGAATGCAATACCGCAGCTTTACCCTATCCCTTGGACCTTCGCATTGCCGATGAAACACAGAAATTGAGCCGGGCTTTAAAACAAAAGGCAAAATGCCGACTTATGTATTAGATGAGTATATCTTCTCATTGTTTGTGGGTTGCTTTGAGCGTTTCCTGGGAGATCAGTATTAGATTTCGATGCACTACTGCAGCTTTACTCGATCCCTTGGAACTTCACATTGACGATGAAACACAGTAATTGCGTCGGAATTTAATACAAAAGACACAATGCCGACTTAAGTACAAGGAGAGTAAATATTCTCATTGTTTGTAGTTTGCTTTGAGCGTTTCCTGGGAGATAAGTATTAGATTCCGATGCACTACTACAGCTTTACTCTATCACTTGGAATTTCACATTGGCGATGAAACGACGAAATTGCGTCGGGATTTAATACAAAGGGCAGAATGGCGACTTAAGTACAAGAAGAGTAAATTTTCACATTGTTTGTGGTTTGCTAGGAGCGTTTCCTGGGTGATCAGTATTAGATTCCGATACACTACTGTAGGTTAACTCTATCGTTTGGACCTTCACATTGTCGATGAAACACAGATATTGCGTCGGGATTAATTACAAAAGCACAATGCCAACTGTAGTACAAGAAGAGTAAGCGCCTAATTGTTTGTGGTTTGCTTTGATCGTTTCCTCTGGGAACAGTATTAGATTCCGATGCACTATTGCGCCTTTACTCTCACCCTTGGACCTTCACAGTGGCGATGAAACACAGAAATTGCGTCGGGACGTAATACAAAAGGCACAATGTCGATTTAAGTACAAGAAAGGTAAATATTCTTTTTGTTTGTGGTTTGCTTTGAGCGTTTCCTGGGAGATCAGTATTAGATTCCGATGCACTACTGCAGCTTTACTCTAGCTCTTGGACGTTCACATTGACGATGAAACACAGAAATTGCGTCGGGATTTAATACATAAAGGCACAATGCCGACTTAAGTACAAGAAGCGTATATCTTCTCATTGTTTGTGGTTTGCTTTTAGCATTTCCTGGGAGATCAGTATTAGATTTCGAAGCACCACTGCAGCATTACTCTATCCCTCGGACCTTCAGATTGACGATGAAGCACAGAAATTGAGTCGGGATATAATACATAAGGCACAATGCCGACTTTAGTACCAGAAGAGTTAATCTTCTCATTGTTTGTGGTTTGCTAGGAGCGTTTCCTGGGAGATCAGTATTAGATTCCGATGCACTACTGCAGCTTTACTCTATCCCTTGGATCTTCAGATTGACGATGAAACACAGAAATTGCCTCGGGATTTAATACAAAAGGCACAATATCGACTTAAGTACTAGAAGAGTATATCTTCTTATTGTTTGTGGTTTGCTTTGAGCGTTTCCTGGGTGATCAGTATTAGATTCCGATACACTACTGTAGGTTTACTCTATCGTTTGGCCCTTCACATTGTCGATGAAACACAGATATAGCGTCGGGATTAATTACAAAAGCACAATGCCAACTGTAGTACAAGAAGAGTAAGCGCCTAATTGTTTGTGGTTTGCTTTGATCGTTTCCTCTGGGAACAGTATTAGATTCCGATGCACTATTGAGCCTTTACTCTCACCCTTGGACCTTCACAGTGGCGATGAAACACAGAAATTGCGTCGGGATTTAATACAAAAGTCACAATGTCGACTTAAGTACAAGAAAAGTAAATATTCTTTTTGTTTGTGGTTTGCTTTGAGCGTTTCCTGGGAGATCAGTATTAGATTCCGATGCACTACTGCAGCTTTACTCTAGGCGTTGGACGTTCACATTGACGATGAAACACAAAAATTGCGTCGGGATTTAACATAAAAGGCACAATGCCAACTTAAGTACAAGAATAGTAAATTTTCTCAATGTTCGTGGTGTACTTTCAGCGATTCCTGGGAGATCAGTATTAGATTCCGATGCACTACTGCAGCTTTACTCTATCCGTTGAACCTTCACATTGACGATGAAGCACAGATATTTCGTTGGTTTTACTACAAAAGACGCAATGCCGACTTTAGTACAAAAAGAGTATATCTTCTCATTGTTTGTGGTTTGCTTTGAGCGTTTCGTTGGAGATCAGAATTAGATTCCGATAAACTACTGCAGTTTTACTCTATCCCCTGGAACTTCACAATGATGATGAAACACAGAAATTGCCTCGGGATTTAATACAAAAGGCAGAATGCCGTCTTAAGTAGAAAAAGAGTCAATCTACTCTTTGTTTGTGGTTTGCTATGAGCGTTTCCTGGGAGATCAGTATTAGTTTCCGATGAACTACTGCAGCTTTACTCTATCCGTTGAACCTTCACACTGACGATGATACTCAGAAATTGCGTCGAAATTTAATACAAAGGGCACAATGCCTTCTTAAGTACAAGAAGAGTAAATCTTCTCATTGTTTGTGGTGTGTTTTAAGCGTTTCCAGGGAGATCAGTAATAGTTTCCGATGCACTACCGTAGGATTACTCTATCCCTTGGACCATCACATTGACAATGAAACACAGAAATTGCGTCGGGATTTAAATAAAAGGCACAATGCTGACTTATGTACAAGAAGAGTAAATCCTCTCATTGCTTGTGGTTTGCTTTGAGCGTTTCCTGGGAGATCAGTATTAGATTCCGATACACTACTGCAGCTTTACTCTATCATTTGGACCTTCCCATTGACGATGAAACACAGAAAGTGCGTCGGGATTTAATACAAAAGGCACAATACCGACTTAAGTACAAGAAGAGCATATCATCTCATTGTTTGTGGTTTGCTTTGAGCATTTACTGGGAGATCAGTATTAGATTCCGATACACTACTGCAGCTTTACTCTACCCCTCGGACCTTCACATTGACGATGAAGCACAGAAAATGCGTAGGGATTTAATACAAAAGGCACAATGAAGACTTAAGTACAAGAAGAGTATATATTCTCACTGCTTGTGGTTTGTTTTGAGCGTTTCCTGGGAGAACAGTATTAGATTCCGATGAACTACTGCAGCTTTACCCTATCACTTGGAACTTCACATTGACGATGATACACAGATATTGCCTCGGGATTTAATACAAAAGGCACAATACCGACTTAAGTACAAGAAGAGTATATCTTCTCATTGTTTGTGGTTTGCTTTGAGCGTTTCCTGGGAGATCAGTATTAGATTCCGATACACTACTGCAGGTTTACTCTATCGTTTGGACCTTCACATTGACGATGAAACACAGATATTGCGTCGGGATTAATTACAAAGGCAGAATGCCAACTTAAGTACAAGAAGAGTAAATCGCCTCATTGTTTGTGGTTTGCTTTGATTGTTTCCTCTGGGATCAGTATTAGATTCCGATGCACTATTGCGCCCTTACTCTAACCCTTGGACCTTCACATTGACGATGAAACACCGAAATTGCGTCGGGATTTAATACAAAAGGCACAATACCGACTTAAGTACAAGAAGAGAATATCTTCTCATTGTTTGTGGTTTGCTTTGAGCATTTACTGGGAGATCAGTATTAGATTCCGATACACTACTGCAGCTTTACTCTATCATTTCGATCTTCACATTGACGATGAAACACAGATATTGCGTCGGGATTAATTACAAAAGCACAATGCCAACTTAAGTACAAGAAGAGTAAATCGTCTCGATGTTTGTGGTTTGCTTTGAGCGTGTCCTCTGTGATCAATATTAGATTCCGGTGCACTAATGCGCTTTTACTCTATTCCTTGGACCTTCACAGTGACGATGAAACACAGAAATTGACTCGGGATTTAATACAAAAGGCACAATGTCGACTGAAGTACAAGAAAGGTAAATATTCTTTTTGTTTGTGGTTTGCTTTTGGCGTTTCCTGGGAGTTCAGTATTAGATTCCGATGCACTACTGCAGCTTTACTCTATCCCTTGTACCTTCACATTGACGATGAAACACCGAAATTGCGTCGGGATTTAATACATAAGGCACAATGCCGACTTAAGTACCAGAAGAGTTAATCTTCTCATTGTTTGTGGTTTGCTAGGAGCGTTTCCTGGGAGATCAGTATTAGATTCCGATACACTACTGCAGGTTTACTCTATCATTTGGACCTTCACATTGACGATGAAACACAGATATTGCGTCGGGATTAATTACAAAGGCAGAATGCCAACTTAAGTACAAGAAGAGTAAATCGCCTCATTGTTTGTGGTTTGCTTTGATCGTTTCCTCTGGGATCAGTATTAGATCCCGATGCACTATTGCGCCCTTACTCTAACCCTTGGACCTTCACAGTGACGATGAAACACAGAAATTGCGTCGG
The DNA here is from genome assembly GCF_021461385.2 of Schistocerca piceifrons. Taxonomy (NCBI): domain Eukaryota; kingdom Metazoa; phylum Arthropoda; class Insecta; order Orthoptera; family Acrididae; genus Schistocerca; species Schistocerca piceifrons. Next base: position 957,932,577 of record NC_060149.1, on the reverse strand, counting down.
GATTTAATACAAAAGGCACAATGTCGACTTACGTACAAGAAAGGTAAATATTCTCTTTGTTTGTGGTTTGCTTTGAGCGTTTCCTGGGAGATCAATATTAGAATCCGATGCACTACTGCAGTTTTACTCTATCCCTTGGACGTTCACATTGACGATGAAACACAGAAATTGCGTCGGGATTTAACATAAAAGGCACAATGCCGACTTAAGTGCAAGAATAGTAAATCTTCTCATAATTCGTGGTGTTCTTTGAGCGATTCCTGGGAGATCAGTATTAGATTCCGATGCACTACTGCAGCTTTACTATATCCGTTGAACCTTCACATTGACGATGAGGCACAGATATATCGTTGGTTTTATTACAAAAGGCACAATGCCGACTTTTGTACAAAAAGAGTAATTCTTCTCATTGTTTGGGGTCTGCTTTGAGCGTTTCCTGGGAGATCAGTATTAGATTGCGATGCACTACTGCAGCTTTACTCTATCCGGTGGACCTTCACATCGACGATGAAACACAGAGATTGCGTCGGGATTTAATACAAAAGGCACAATGCCGACTTAAGTACAAGAAGAGAAAAATCTTCTCATTGTTTGTGATTTGCTTTGAGGGTTTTCTGTGAGATCAGTATTAGATTCCGATGCACCACTGCAGTTTTGCTCTATCCCTTGGATCTTCCGATTGACGATAAAGCACAGAAATTGCGTCGGGATTCAAAACAAAAGGCACAATGCCGACTCAACTACAAGAAGAGTAAATCTTCTCATTGTTTGAGGTTAGCTTTGAGCGTTTCCTGTTAGATCAGTATTAGACTCCGATGCAATACTGCAGCTTTACTCTATCCCTTGGACCTTCACATTGACGATGAAACACAGATATTGCGTCGGGATTTAATACAAACGGCACAATGCCAATTAAGTACAAGAAGAGTATATCTTCTCATTGTTTGTGGTTTGCTTTGAGCGTTTCCTGGGAGATCAGTATTAGATTCCGATACACTACTGCAGGTTTACTCTATCATTTGGACCTTCACATTGCCGATGAATCAGAGAAATTGCGTCGGATTTAAAAGAAAAGGCAAAATGCCGACTTATGTATTAGATGAGTATATCTTCTCATTTTTTTGTGCTTTGCTTTGAGCGTTTCCTGGGAGATTAGTATTAGATTCCGATGCACCACTGCAGCTTTACTCTATCCCTTGGAACATCACATTGACGATGAAACACAGAAATTGCCTCGGGATTTAATACAAAAGGCAGAATACCGACTTAAGTAGAAAAAGAGTCAATCTTCTCATTGTTTGTGGTTTGCTTTGTGCCTTTCCTGGGAGATCAGTATTCGATTCCGATACACTACTGCAGCGTTACTATATCCCTTGGGACGTCACATTGACGATGAAACACTGATATTGCGTCGTTATTTAATACAAAATGCACAATGTCGCCTTAAGTACACGAAGGGTAAATATTGTTTCTTTTGTGGTTTGCTTTGAGCGTTTCCTTGGAGATCAGAATTAGATTCCGATGCACTACAGCAACTTTACTCAATCCCTTGGACCTTCACATTGCCGATGAATCAGAGAAATCGCGTCGGGATTTAAAAGAAAAGGCAAAATGCCGACTTATGTATTAGATGAGTATATATTCTCATTTTTTTGTGGTTTGCTTTGAGCGTATCCTGGGAGATCAGTAATCGATTCCGATGCACTACAGCAGCTTTACTCTATCCTGTGAACCTTCACATTGACGATGAAACTCAGAAATTGCGTCGGGATTTAATTCAAAAGGCACAATGCCGACTGAAGTACAAGAGGAGTAAATATTCCATTTTTTTGTTTTTGGTTTGCTTTGAGCGTTTTCTGGGAGAACAGTATTAGATTCCTATGCACTACTGCAGCGTTTCCCTGTCCCTAGGATCATCACATTGACGATGAAACACAGAGATTGCGTCGGGATTTAATACAAATTACACAATGCCGACTTAAGTTCAAGAAGAGTAAACCTTCTCATTGTTTGTGGCTTGCATTGAGCGATTCCTGGGAGATCAGTATTAGATTCTGATGGACCACTGCAGCTTTACTCTATCCCTTGGAACTTCAGATTGACAATGAAACACAGAAATCGCGTCGGGATTTAATCCAAAAGGCACAATACCGATTTAAGTACAAGAAGAGTAAATATTCTCATTGTTTGTGGCTTGCTTTGAGCGTTTCCTGGTTGATCGGTATTAGATTCCGACGCACTGCAGCATATCTCTATCCCTTGGACCTTCACATTGACGATGAAACACAGAAATTGCGTCGGAATTTAATACAAAAGACACATTGCCGACTTAAGTACAAGAAGAGTAAATTTTCTCATTGTTTGTGGTTTGCTTTTAATGTTCCCTGGGAGATCAGTATTAGATTCCGATGCACTACTGCAGCTTTACTCTATCCGTTGAACCCTAACATTGACGATGAATTTCAGAAATTGCGTCGGGATGAAATACAAAGGGCACAATGCCGATTTAAGTACAAGAAGAGTAAATCTTCTCATTGTTTGTGGTCAGTTTTGAGTGTTTCCTGGGATATCAGTGTTAGTTTCCGATGCACTATTGTAGCATTACTCTATCCCTTGGACATTCACATTGACGATGATACACAAAAATTGCGTCGGGATTTAATATAAAAGGCACAATGCCAACTTAAGTACAAGAATAGTAAATCTTCTTATTGTTCGTGGCGTGCTTTGAGCGTTTGCTGGGAGATTAGTATTAGATTCCGATGCACTACGGCAGCTTTACTCTATCCCTTTGACCTACTGTTTGACGATGACGCACAGAAACATCTTCGGTATTTAATACAAAAGGCACAATGCCGACATAAGAACAAGAAGTGTAAATCTTCTCATTCTTTGTGGTTTGCTTTGAGAGTTACCTGGGAGATCAGAATAAGATTCCGATGCACTACAGCAGCTTTACGTTATCACTTGGACTTTCAGATTGTCGATTAAACACAGAAATTGCGTTGGTAATTAATACAAACGGCACAATGCCGACATAAGTACAAGCAGAGTAAATCGCCTCATTGTTTGTGGTTTGCTTTGTGCGTTTCCTGGGAGATCAGTATTGTATTCCGATGCACTACTGCTGGTTTACTCTATACCTAGGACCTTCACATTGACGATGAAGCACAGAGATAGCGTCGGCATTTAATACAAAAAGCAGAATGCCGTTTTAAATTCAAGAAGAGTAAATCTTCTCATTGTTTATGGTTTGCTTTAAGCGTTACCTGGGAGATCAGTATTAGATTTAGATGCACTACTGCAGCTTAACTCTATCCCTTGGGTCTTCAGATTAACGGTGAAACACAGAAATTGCGACGGGATATAACTCAAAAGGCCCAATGCCGACTTAAGTACAAAAAGAGTCATTTCCTCATTGTTAGTTGTTTGCTTTGAGAGTTTCCTGGGAGATCAGTATTAGATTCCGATGCACTACTGCAGCGTTTCCCTATCCCTAGGATCTTCACATTGACGATGACACACAGAGATTGCGTCGGGATTTAATACAAATTACGCAATGCCGACTTAAGTTCAAGAAGAGTAAACCTTCTCATTGTTTGCGGCTTGCATTGAGCGATTACTGGGAGATCAGTATTAGATTCTGATGGACCACTGCAGCTTTACTCTATCCCTTGGACCTTCAGATTGACAATGAAACACAGAAATTGCGTCGGGATTTAAAATAAAAGGCACAATGCAGACTTAAGTACAAGAAGAGTACACCTTCTCATTGTTTGTGGTTTGCTTTGTGCGTTTCCTGGGAGATCAGTGGTAGATTCCGATGCACTACAGCAGCTTTACTCAATCCCCTGGACCTTCACATTCACGACGAAACACAGAAATTGCGTCGGGATTTAATACAAAAAGCACAATGCCGACTTAAGTACAAGAAGGTTAAATCTTCTCATTGTTTGTTGTTTGATTTTAACGTTTCCTGCGAGATCAGTATTAGTTTCCGATGCACTACTGCAGCTTTACTCTATCCCTTGGACCTTCACAATGACGATGAAACACAGAAATGGAGTCAGGATTTAATACAAAAGGCACAATCGGGTCTTTAGTACAAAAAGAGTAAATCTTCTCATTGTTTGTGGTTTGCTTTGAGCGTTTCCAGGGAGATCAGTATTAGATTCTGATGGACCACTGCCGCTTTACTCTATTCCTTGGACCTTCAGATTGACAATGAAACACAGAAATCGCGTCGGGATTTAATCCAAAAGGCACAATAACGATTTAAGTACAAAAAGAGTAAATCTTCTCATTGTTTGTGGTTTGCTTTGAGCGTTTCCAGGGAGATCAGTATTAGATTCCTATGCACTACTGCAACGTTTCCCTATCCCTAGGATCTTCACATTGACGATGAAACACAGAGATTGCGTCGGGATCTAATACAAATTACACAATGCCGACTTAAGTTCAAGAAGAGTAAACCTTCTCATTGTTTGTGGCTTGCATTGAGCGATTCCTGTGAGATTAGTATTAGATTCTGATGGACCACTGCAGCTTCACTCTATCCCTTGGACCTTCAGCTTGACAATGAAACACAGAAATCGCGTCGGGATTTAATCCGAAAGGCACAATACCGAATTAAGTACAAGAAGAGTAAATCTGCTCATTGTTTGTGGCTTGCTTTATGCGTTTCCTGGTTGATCGGTATTAGATTCCGACGCACTGCAGCATTTCTCTATCCCTTGGACCTTCACATTGACGATGAAACACAGAAATTGCGTCGGAATTTAATACAAAAGACACAATGCCGACTTAAGTACAAGGAGAGTAAATATTCTCCGGGTCTGTGGTTTGCTATGGGCGTTTCCTGGGAGATCAGTATTAGATTCCGGTGCACCACTGCAGCATTACTCTATCCCTTGGACTTTCACATTGCCGATGAAACACAGAAATTGCGTCGAGATTTAATACAATAGGGAAAATGCCAACTTGAGTACAAGAAGAGTAAACCTTCTCAATATTCGTGGTTTGCTTTGAGCGTTTCCTGGGAGATCAGTATTAGATTCCGTTGCACTGCAGCATTACTCTATCCCTTGGACCTTCACATTGACGATGAAACACAGAAATTGCGTTGGGGATTTAATACAAAAGGCTCAATGCCGTCCCAAGTACAAAAAGAGTAAATCTTATCATAGTTTGTGTTTTGCTCAGAGCCTTTCCTGGGAGATCAGTATTAGATTCCGATGCACTACTGCAGATTTACTCTATCCCTTGGACCTTCACATTGAGGATGAAACACAGAAATTGCGTCGGGATTTAATACAAAAGGCACAGTCCGACTAAGTACAAGAAGAGTAAATTAACTCATTGTTTCTGGTTTGCTTTGAGCGTTTCCTGAGAGATCAGTATTATATTTCGATACACTACTGCATGATTATTCTAACCCTTGGACCTTCACATTGACGATGAAACTCAGAAATTGCGTCGGGATTTATAACAAAAGGCACAATGCCGACTTACGTACAAGAAGAGAATATTTTCTCATTGTTTGTGGTGTTCTTTGACCGTATCCTGGGAGATTAGTATTAGATTCCGATGCACTACTGCAGCTTTATTCCATCCCTTGGGCCTTCGCATTGACGATGAAACACAAAAATGGCGTCGGGATTTAATACAAAAGGCACAATGCTGACTTAAGCACAAGAAGAGTAAATCTTCTCATTGTTCGTCGTTTGCTTCGAGCGTTTCCTGGAAGATCAGTACTAGATTCCGATGCACTACTGCAGCTTTACTGTATACCTTGGACGTTCACATTGACGATGAAACACAGAGATTGAGTCGGGATTTAATATAAAGGCAAAATGCCGAATTAAGTACTAGAAGAGTGAATCTTCTCATTGTTCGTGGATTGCTTTGAGCGTTTCCTGGGAGATCTGGATTAGATTCCGATGCACAACTGCAGCTTTACTCTATCTCTATGACCATCACATTGACGATGAAACACAGAGATTGCGTCGAGATATAATACAAAAGGCACAATGCCGACTTAAGTTCAAGAAGAGTACACTTTTTCATTGTTTGTGGTTTGCTTTGAGCGTTTCCTAGGAGATCAGTATTAGATCCCGATGCACTACTGCAGCTTTACTCCATAACTTGCACCTTCACAATGACGATGCAACACAGAAATGGCGTCGGGATGTAATACTAAAGGCACAATGGCGACATAAGTACAAGAAGAGGAAATCTTCTCATCGTTTGTGGTTTGCTTTGAGCGTTTCCCGGGAGATCAGTATTAGCCTCCGATGCTGTACTGCAGCTTTACTCTATCCCTTGGACCTTCACATTGACGATGAAACACAGAAATTGCGTCGGGATTTAATACAAAAGGCACAATGACGACTTAAGTACAAGAAGAGTAAATCTTCTCATTGTTTGTGGTTTGCTTTGAGCGTATCCCGGGAGATCAGTATTAGCTTCCGATGCACTACTGCAGCGTTACTCTATCCCTTGGACCTTCACATTGACGATGAAACACCGAAATTGCGTCGGGAATTAACCCAAAACGAACAATGCCGGCTTAAGTACAAGAAGACTAAATTTTCTCATTGTTTGTGGTTTGGTTTGGGCGTTTCCTGGGACATCAGAATTAGATTCAGATGCACTACTGCTGCTTTACTCTATCTTTTGGACCTTCTCCCTGACGTTGAAAGAGAGAATTTGCGTCGGGATTTAATACAAAATGCACAATGCCGACTTAAGTACAAGAAGAGTAATTCTTCTCATTGTTTGTGGTTTCCTTTGAAGGTTTCCTGGGAGATCAGTACTAGATTCCGAAGCACTACTGCAGCTTTACTCTATCCCTAGGACCTTCACATTGACGATGAAAGACAAAAACGGCGTCGAGATTTAATACAAAAGGCACAATGCCGACTTAAGTACAAGAAGAGTAAATCTTCTTATTATTTGTGGTTTGCTTTGAGCGTTTCCTGGGAGGTCAGTATTAGATTCCGATGCACTACTGCAGCTTTACTCTATCCCTTGGACCCTCACGTTGACGATGAAACACAGAAATTGGGTCGGGATTATATACAAAAGGCACAATGCCGACTTAAGTACAAGAAGCGTATATCTTCTCGTTGCTTTTGGTTTGCTTTGAGCTTTTCCTCGGAGATCAGTATAAGATTCCGATGCTCTACTGCAGCTTTAATCTATCCCTTGCACCTTCACAATGAAGATGAAACACAGAAATGGCGTCGGGATGTAATACTATAGGCACAATGCAGACAAAAGTACAAGAAGAGTAAATCTTCTCATAGTTTGTGGTTTGCTCTGAGCGTTTCCTGGTAGATCTGTACTAGTTTCCAGTGCACTACTGCATCTTTCATCTATCACTTGGACCTTCACAATTACGATGAAACACAGAAATATGTGTAGGGTTTTAACGCAAAAGGCACAAGGAGGACTGAAATACAAATAGAGCCAATCTTCTCATTGTTTAAGGTTTGCGTTGAGTGTATCCTGGGAGATTAGCATTAGATACCAATGCACTACCGCAGCTATACTCAATCCCTTGAACCTTCACATTGACGATGAAACTCAGAAATTGCGTCGGAAATTGATACAGAAGGCACAATGCCAACTTAAGTACAAGAAGAGTAAATCTTCTAATGGTTTGTGGTTTGCTTTGATCGTTTCCTGGGGGATCAGCATTAGATTCCGATGCACTACTGCAGCATTACTCTATCCCTTGGACCTTCACATTGACGAAGAAACATAGAAATTGCGTCGGTATTTAACACAAAATTCACAATGCCGACTTAAGTACAAGAAGAGTAAATCATCTAATTGTTTGTGGTTTGCTTTGAGCGTTTCCAGGGAGAACAGTATTAGATTCCGATGCACTACTGCAGCTATACTTTATCCCTTGGACCTTCACATTGACGATGAAACACAGAAATTGCGTCGGGATATAAAACCGAAGCCACAATGCCGACTTAAATACAAGAAGAGTAAATCTTCTTATTGTTTGGTGTTTGCTTTGAGCGTTTCCTTGGACATCAGTATTAGATTCCGATGCACTACCGCAGCTTTCCTCTATCCCTTGGAATTTCACATTGATGATGAAACACAGAAATTGCGTCGTTATTTTATACAAAAGGCACAATGTAGACTTAAGTACAAGAAGAGTATATATTTTTTTGTTTGTGGTTTACGTTTAGCGTTTCCTGGGAGAACAACATTACATTCCGATGCACTACTGCAGCTTTACTCTATCACTAGGACCTTCATATTGACGATGAAACACAGAGATTGTGTCGGGATATAATACAAAAGGCACATTGCCGATTTAAGTTCAAGAAGAGTAAACCTACTCATTGTTTCTGGTTTGCTTTGAGCGTTTCCTGGGAGATCAGTTTTAGATTCCGATGCACTACTGCAGTTTTACTCCATCCCTTGGACTTCACATAGACGATCAAATACAGAATTTGCGTCGGATTGTAATACAAAAGACACAATGCCGACTGAAGTACAAGAAGAGTAAATATCCTCATTGTTTGTGGTTTCCTTTGAGTGTTTCCTGGGATATCAGTATTAGATTTCGATGCACAACAGCAGCTTTACTCTATCCCTTGTACCTTCCCATTGACGATGAAACTCAGAAATTGCGTCGGGATTTATTACAAAAGGCACAATGCCGACTTAAGTACAAGAAGAGTAATTCTTCTCATTGTTTGTGGGTTGCATTGAGAGTTTTCTGGGAGATCAGTATTGGTTTCCGATGCACTAGTGCAGCGTTACTCTATCCCTTGGAACTTCACATTGACGATGAAACACGGAAATTTTGTCGCGGTTTAATACAAAAGGCACAATGCAGAAATTAAGTACAAGAAGAGTAAATTTTCTCATTGAATGTGGTTTGATTTTAGCGTTTCCAGGGAGATTAGTTTTAGATTCCGATGTACTACTGCAGCTTTACTCTATCCCTTGGACCTTCACATTGACGATGAAACACAGAAATTGCGTCGGGATTTTATACAAAAGGCACAACGTTGACTTAAGTACACGAAGAGTAAATATTCTCTTTGTTTGTGGTTTGCTTTGAGCGTTTTCTGGGAGATCAGTATTAAATTCCGATGCACTACTCCAGCTTTACTCTACCCCTTCTACCTTCACATATACGATAAAACACAGAAATTTCGTCGGGAATTAAAACAAAAGCCACAATGCCGTATTAAATACAAGAAGAGTATATCTTTTTATTGTTTGATGTTTGCTTTGAGCGTTTCCTTAGACATCAGTATTAGATTCCCATCCACTACTGCAGCTTTATTCAATCCCTTGGACCTTCACATTGACGATCAAACACAGAAATGGCGTCGGGATTGAATACAAAAGGCACAATGCCAACTGAAGTACAAGAAGAGTTAATCTTCTCATTGCTTGTGGTTTGCTTTGAGCGATTTCTGGGAGATCAGTATTAGATTCCGATGCACTACTGCAGCTTTACTCTATCCCTTGGACCTTCACAATGACGATGAAACACAGAAACTGCGGCGGGATGCAACATAAAATGCACAAAGCCGACTTAAGTACATTAAGAGTAAATCTTCTAATTGTTCGTGGTTTGCTTTGAGCGTTTCCTGGGAGATCAGTATTAGATTCCGATGCCCTACAGCAGCTTTACTCTATCCCTTGGACCTACACATTGACGATGAAACACAGAAATTGCGTAGGGGTGTAAAACAGAAGGCACAATGCTGACTTAAGTATAAGAAGAGTAAATCTTCTCATTGTTGGTAGTTTGCTTTGAGCGTTTCCTGGGAGATCAGTATTAGATTCCGGTGCACTACTGCAGCTTTACTCTATCCCTTGGACCCTCACATTGACGATGAAACTCAGAAATTGCGTCGGGATTTAACACAAAAGGCACTATGCCGACTGAAGTACAAGAAGAGTAATTCTTCTGATTGTGTTTGGTTTGCATTGAGCGTTTCCTGATAGATCGGTATTAGTTTCCGATGCACTACTGCAGCGTTACTCTGTCCATTGGATCTTCACATTGACGATGAAACACAGAAATTGCTTCGGGAAATAATACAAAAGACACAATGCTGACTTAAGTTCAAGAAGAGTAAACTTTCTCATTGTTTCTGGTTTGCTTTGAGCGTTTCCTGGGAGATGAGTATTAGATTCCGATGATCTACTGCAGCTTTTCTCTATCCCTTGGACCCTCAGACTGACGATGAAACACAGAAATTGCGTCGGGATTAATACAAAAGGCACAATGCTGACTTAAGTACAAAAAGTGTTAATCATCTCATTGTTTGTGGATTGTTTGAGCGTTTCCTGGGAGATCAGTATTAGTTTCATATGCACTACTGCAGCTTTACTGTATCCCTTGGACCTTCACTTTGACGATGAAACACAGAAATTGCGTCGGGAATGAACCCAAAAGGCACAATGCCGACTTAAGTACAGAAGACTAAATCTTCTCATTGTTTGTGGTTTGGTTTGGGCGTTTCCTGGGACATCAGTATTAGATTCCGATGCACTACTGCAGTTTTACTCTATCCCTTGGACCTTCACATCGACAATGAAAGACAGAAATTGCGTCGCGATTTAATACAAAAGGCTCAATGCCGACATTAGTACAAGAAGAGTAAATCCTCTCATTGTTAGTGGTTTGCTTTGAGCGTTTCCTTGGACATCACCATTAGATTCCGATGCACTACTGCAGCTTTACTCTATCCCTTGGACCTTCACATCGGCGATGAAACACAGAGATTGCGTGCGGATTTAATACAAAAGGCACAATTCCGACTTAAGTACAAGAAGTGTAAATCGTAACATTTTATGTCGTTTGCTTTGAGCGTTTCCTGGGAGATCAGTATTAGATTCCGATGCACTACTGCAGCTTTGCTCTATCCCTTGGACCTTCACATTGACGATGAAACACAGAAATTGCGTCGGGATTTAATACAAAAGGCACAATGACGACTTAAGTACAAGAAGAGTAAATCTTCTCATTGTTTGTGGTTTGCTTTGCGCGTTTCCTGGGAAATCAGCACTACATTCCGATGCACTACTGCAGCTTTACTCTATCCCATGGACTTTCACATTGAGACGAAGGACAGAAATTGCGTCGGGATTTAATACAAATGGCACAATTACGACTTATGTACGAAAAGAATCAATCTTCTCATTGTTTGTGATTTGCTTTGAGCGTTTCCTGGGAGATAAGCATTAGACTCGGATTCACTAGTGCAGCTTTACTCAATCCCTTGGACCTTTACATTGACGATGAAACACAGAGATTGAGTCGGGATTTAATATAAAAGGCAAAATGCCGAACTAAGTACTAGAAGAGTAAATCTTCTCATTGTTCGTGGTTTGCTTCGAGCGCTTCCTGGGTGATGAGTACTAGATTCCGATGCACTACTGCAGCTTTACTCTATACCTTGCACGTTTACATAGACGATGAAACACAGAAATTGCGTCGGGATATAATACAAAAGGCACAATGCTGACTTAAGTTCAAGAAGAGTAAACTTTCTCATTGTTTCTGGTTTGCTTTGAGCGTTTCCTGGGAGTTCAGTATTAGTTTCCGATTCACTACTGCAGCTTTACTCTATACCTTGCACTTACACAATGACGATGAAACACAGAAATGGCGTCGGGATGTAATACAAAGGCACATTGCCGACATAAGTACAAGAAGAGTAAATCTTCTAATAGTTTGTGGTTTGCTTTTAGCGTTTCCTGGGGAATCAGTATTAGATTCCGATGCACTACTGCAGCATTACTCTATCCCTTGGACCATCGCATTGACGAAAAAACATAGAAATTGCGTCAGGATTTAATACAAAAGGCACAATGCCGACTTACGTACAAGAAGAGTAAATCTTCTGATTGTTTGTGGTATGCTTTGAGCGTTTCCTGGGAGTTCAGTATTAGATTCCGATGCACTACTGCAGCTTGACTCTATCCCTTGGACTTCACATTGACGATGAAACACAGAAATTGCGTCGGGAATTAACCCAAAGGGTACAATGCCGACTTAAGTACAGAAGACTAAATCTTCTCATTGTTTGTGGTTTGGTTTGAGCGTTTCCTGGGACATCAGTATTAGATTCCGATGCACCTCTGCAGCTTCAGTCTATCCTTTGGACCGTCACATTGACAATGAAACACAGAAATTGCGTCGGGATTTAAAACAAGGGGCACAATGCCCACATAAGTACAAGAAGTGTAAATCTTCTCATTGTTTGTAGTTTGCTTTGAACGTTTTCTGGGAGATCAGTATTAGATTCCGATGCAGTACTGCAGCTTTTCTCTATCCCATGGATCTTCACATTGACGATGAAAGACAGAAATTGCGTCGGGAATTAACCCAAAAGGCACAATGCCGACTTAAGTACAGAAGACTAAATCTTCTCATTGTTTGTGGTTTGGTTTGAGCGTTTCCTGGGATATCAGTATTAGATTCCGATGCATCTCTGCAGCTTCAGTCTATCCTTTGGACCTTCTCGTTGACGATGAAACAGAGAAATTGCGTTGGGATTTAATACAAAATGCGCAATGTTGACTTAAGTACAAGAAGAGTCACTCTTTTCATTGTTTGATGTTTCCTTTACGCGCTTCCTGGGAGATAAGTACTAGATTCCGAAGCACTACTGCAGCTTTACTCTATCCCTTGGACCCTCACAATGACGATGAAACTCAGAAATTGCGTCGGGATTCAACACAAAAGGCACTATGCCGACTGAAGTACAAGAAGAGTAATTCTTCTGATTGTGTTTGGTTTGCATTGAGCGTTTCCTGATAGATCGGTATTAGTTTCCGATGCACTACTGCAGCGTTACTCTGTCCATTGGATCTTCACATTGACGATGAAACACAGAAATTGCTTCGGGAAATAATACAAAAGACACAATGCTGACTTAAGTTCAAGAAGAGTAAACTTTCTCATTGTTTCTGGTTTGCTTTGAGCGTTTCCTGGGAGATGAGTATTAGATTCCGATGATCTACTGCAGCTTTTCTCTATCCCTTGGACCCTCAGACTGACGATGAAACACAGAAATTGCGTCGGGATTAATACAAAAGGCACAATGCTGACTTAAGTACAAAAAGTGTTAATCATCTCATTGTTTGTGGATTGTTTGAGCGTTTCCTGGGAGATCAGTATTAGTTTCCGATGCACTACTGCAGCTTTACTGTATCCCTTGGACCTTCACTTTGACGATGAAACACAGAAATTGCGTCGGGAATGAACCCAAAAGGCACAATGCCGACTTAAGTACAGAAGACTAAATCTTCTCATTGTTTGTGGTTTGGTTTGGGCGTTTCCTGGGACATCAGTATTAGATTCCGATGCACTACTGCAGTTTTACTCTATCCCTTGGACCTTCACATCGACAATGAAAGACAGAAATTGCGTCGGGATTTAATACGAAAGGCACAATGCCGACTTAAGTACAAGAAGAGTAAATATTTTGATTGAATGTGGTTTGATTTGAGCGTTTCCTGGGAGATCAGTATTTGGTTCTGATGCACTACTGCAGCTTTACTCTATCCCTTGGACCTTCACATTGACGATGAAATTTAGAACTTACGTCGGGATTTAATACAAAAGGCACAATGCCGACATAAGTACAAGAAGAGTAAATCTACACATTGTTCGTGGTTTGCTTCGAGCGTTAACTGGGAGATCAGTTCTAGATTCCGATGCACTATTGCAGCTTTACTCTATACCTTGGACGTTCACATTGACGATGAAACACAGAAATTGAGTCGGGATTTTATACAAAAGGCACAATGCCGACTTAAGTACAAAAAGAGTTAATGTTATTTTGTTTGCGGTTTACTTTGAGCGTTTCCTGGGAGATAAGTATTAGACTCGGATGCACTAGTGCAGCTTTACTCAATCCCTTGGACCTTTACATTGACGATGAAACACAGAGATTGAGTCGGGATTTAATATAAAAGACAAAATGCCGAATTAAGTACTAGAAGAGTAAATCTTCTCATTGTTCGTGGTTTGCTTCGAGCGCTTCTTGGGTGATGAGTACTAGATTCCGAAACACTACTGCAGCTTTACTCTATACCTTGCACGTTTACATAGACGATGAAACACAGAAATTGCGTCGGGATATAATACAAAAGGCACAATGCTGACTTAAGTTCAACAAGAGTAAACTTTCTCATTGTTTCTGGATTGCTTTGAGCGTTTCCTGGGAGTTCAGTATTAGATTCCGATGCACTACTGAAGCTTTACTCTATACCTTGCACTTACACAATGACGATGAAACACAGAAATGGCGTCGGGATGTAATACAAAGGCACAATGCCGACATAAGTACAAGAAGAGTAAATCTTCTTATTGTTTGTGGTTTGCTCTGAGCGTTTCCCAGGAGATCAGTACTAGATTCCAGAGTACTACTGCAGCTTTAATCTATCCCTTGGACCTACACATTGACGATGAAACACAGAAATATGCGCCGGTATCTAACGCAAAAGGCACAAGGAAGACTGAAGTACAAATAGAGTCAATCTTCTCATTGTTTGAGGTTTGCGTTGAGCGTTTCCTGGGAGATCAGCGTTAGATTCCGATGCACTACCGAAGCTATACTCAATCCCTTGATCCTACACATTGACGATGAATCCCAGAAATTGCGTCGGGATTTAATACAAAAGGCTCAATGCCAACTTAAGTACAAGAAGAGTAAATCTTCTAATAGTTTGTGGTTTGCTTTTAGCGTTTCCTGGGGAATCAGTATTAGATTCCGATGCACTACTGCAGCATTACTCTATCCCTTGGACTTTCGCATTGACAAAAAAACATAGAAATTGCGTCAGGATTTAATACAAAAGGCACAATGCCGACTTACGTACAAGAAGAGTAAATCTTCTGATTGTTTGTGGTTTGCTTTGAGCGTTTCCTGGGAGATCAGTATTAGATTCCGATGCTCTACTGCAGCTTGACTCTATCCCTTGGATCTTCATATTGACGATGAAACACAGAAATTGCGTCGGGAATTAACCCAAAAGGTACAATGCCGACTTAAGTACAGAAGACTAAAGCTTCTCATTGTTTGTGGTTTGGTTTGAACGTTTCCTGGGACATCAGTATTAGATTCCGATGCACCTCTGCAGCTTCAGTCTATCCTTTGGACCTTCTCATTGACGATGAAACAGAGAAATTGCGTCGGGATGATTTAAAACAGAAGGCACAATGGTGACTTAAGTACAAGAAGAGTAAATCTTCTCATTGTTTGTGGTTTGCTTTGAGCGTTTGCTGGTAAATCAGTATTATATTCCGATGCACTACTGCAGCTTTAATCTATCCCTTGGACCTTCACATTGACGATGAAACACAGAAATTGCGTCGGGATTTAAAACAAAAGGCACAATGCCCACATAAGTACAAGAAGTGTAAATCTTCTCATTGTTTGTCGTTTGCTTTGAGCGTTTTCTGGGAGATCAGTATTAGATTCCGATGCAGTACTGCAGCTTTTCTCTATCCCATGGATCTTCACATTGACGATGAGAGACAGAAATTGCGTCGGGAATTAACCCAAAAGGCACAATGCCGACTTAAGTACAGAAGACTAAATCTTCTCATTGTTTTTGGTTTGGTTTGGGCATTTCCTGGGACATCAGTATTAGATTCCGATGCACCTCTGCAGCTTCAGTCTATCCTTTGGACCGTCTCCTTGACGATGAAGCAGCGAAATTGCGTTGGGATTTAATACAAAATGCGCAATGTTGACTTAAGTACAAGAAGAGTCAATCTTCTCATTGTTTGTGGTTTCCTTTGCGCGCTTCCTGGGAGATAAGAACTAGATTCCGAAACACTACTGCAGCTTTACTCTATCCCATGGACCTTCACATTGACGATGAAAGACAGGAATTGCGTCGGGATTTAATGCAAAAGGCTCAATGCCGACATTAGTACAAGAAGAGTAAATCTTCTCATTGTTAGTGGTTTGCTTTGAGCGTTTCCTTGGACATCAGTATTAGATTCCGATGCACTACTGCAGCTTTACTCTATCCCTTGGACCTTCACATCGACGATGAAACACAGAGATGGCGTCGGGATTTAAAACAGAAGGCTCAATGGTTACTTAAGTACAAGAAGAGTAAATCCTCTCATTGTTTGTGGTTTGCTTTGAGCGTTTGCTGGTAAATCAGTATTAGATTCCGATGCACTAATGCAGCTATAATCTATCCCTTGGACCTTCACATTGACGATGAATCACAGAAATTTCGTCGGGATTTAATACGAAAGGCACAATGCCGACTTCAGTACAAGAAGTGTTAATCTTCTCATTGTTTGTCGTTTGTTTTGAGCGTTTCCTGGGAGATCAGTATTAGATTCCGATGCACTGCTGCAGCTTTACTCTATCCCTTGGACCTTCACATTGAAGATGAAACACAGAAATTGCGTCGGGATTTAATACAAAAGGCACAATGACGACTTAAGTACAAGAAGAGTAAATCTTCTCATTGTTCGAGGTTTGCTTTGCGCGTTTCCTGGGAGATCAGTACTAGATTCCGATGCACTACTGCAGCTTTACTCTATCCCATTGACCTTCACATTGACGATGAAGGACAGATATTGCGTCGCGATTTAATACAAAAGTCACAATTACGACTTAAGTACGAAAAGAATCAATCTTCTCATTGTTTGTGGTTTGCTTTGAGCGTTTCCTGGGAGATCAGTATTTGGTTCCGATGCACTACTGCAGCTTTACTCTATCCCTTGGACCTTCACATTGACGATGAAACATAGAACCTACTTCGGGATTTAATACAAAAGACATAATGCCGACATAAGTACAATAAGAGTAAATCTTCTCATTGTTCGTGGTTTGCTTCGAGCGATTCTTGGGAGATCAGTACTCGATTCCGATGCACTACTGCAGCTTTACTCTATACCTTATACGTTCACATTGACGATGAAACACAGGAATTGCCTCGGGATTTTATACAAAAGGCACAATGTCGACTTAAGTACAAAAAGAGTAAATGTTATTTTGTTTGTGGTTTACTTTGAGCGTTTCCTGAGAGGTAAGTATTAGACTCGGATGCACTAGTGCAGCTTTACTCTATCCCTTGGACATTTACATTGACGATGAAACACAGAGATTGAGTCGGGATTTAATATAAAAGGCCAAATGCCGAATTATGTACTAGAAGAGTATATCTTCTCATTGTTCGTGGTTTGCTTCGAGCGTTTCCTGGGTGATGAGTACTAGATTCCGATGCACTACTGCAGCTTTACTCAATACCTAGCAGTTACACAATGACGATGAAACACAGAAATGGCGTCGGGATGTAATACAAAGGCACAATGCCGACATAAGTACAAAAGAGTAGATCTTCTTATTGTTAGTGGTTTGCTCTGAGCGTTTCCTGGGAGATCAGTACTTGATTCCAGTGCACTACTGCAGCTTTAATCTATCCCTTGGAACTACACATTGACGATGAAACACAGAAATATGCGTAGGGATTTAACGCAAAAGGCACAAGGAGGACTGAAGTACAAATAGAGTCAATCTTCTCATTGTTTGAGGTTTGCGTTGAGCGTTTCCTGGGAGATCAGCGTTAGATTCCGATGCACTACCTCAGCTATACTCAATCCCTTGAACCTACACATTGACGATGAATCCCAGAAATTGCGTCGGGATTTAATACAAAAGGCACAATGCCAACTTAAGTACAAGAAGAGTAATTTTTCTAATAGTCTTGTGGTTTGCTTTTAGCGTTTCCTGGGGAATCAATATTAGATTCCGATGCACTACTGCAGCATTACTCTATCCCTTGCACCTTCGCATTGACGATAAAACATAGAAATTGTGTCGGGAATTAACCCAAAAGGCACAATGCCGAATTAAGTACAGAAGACCTAATCTTCTCATTGTTTGTGGTTTGGTTTGGGCGTTTCCTGGGATATCAGTATTAAATTCCGATGCACCTCTGCAGCTTCAGTCTATCCTTTGGACCTTCTCCTTGACGATGAAACAGAGAAATAGCGTCGGGATTCAAAAAAGAAAGCACAATGGTGACTTAAGTACAAGAAGAGTAAATCTTCTCATTGTTTGTGGTTTGCTTTGCGCGTTTCCTGGGAAATCAGCACTACATTCCGATGCACTACTGCAGCTTTACTCTATCCCATGGACTTTCACATTGAGACGAAGGACAGAAATTGCGTCGGGATTTAATACAAATGGCACAATTACGACTTATGTACGAAAAGAATCAATCTTCTCATTGTTTGTGATTTGCTTTGAGCGTTTCCTGGGAGATAAGCATTAGACTCGGATTCACTAGTGCAGCTTTACTCAATCCCTTGGACCTTTACATTGACGATGAAACACAGAGATTGAGTCGGGATTTAATATAAAAGGCAAAATGCCGAACTAAGTACTAGAAGAGTAAATCTTCTCATTGTTCGTGGTTTGCTTCGAGCGCTTCCTGGGTGATGAGTACTAGATTCCGATGCACTACTGCAGCTTTACTCTATACCTTGCACGTTTACATAGACGATGAAACACAGAAATTGCGTCGGGATATAATACAAAAGGCACAATGCTGACTTAAGTTCAAGAAGAGTAAACTTTCTCATTGTTTCTGGTTTGCTTTGAGCGTTTCCTGGGAGTTCAGTATTAGTTTCCGATTCACTACTGCAGCTTTACTCTATACCTTGCACTTACACAATGACGATGAAACACAGAAATGGCGTCGGGATGTAATACAAAGGCACATTGCCGACATAAGTACAAGAAGAGTAAATCTTCTAATAGTTTGTGGTTTGCTTTTAGCGTTTCCTGGGGAATCAGTATTAGATTCCGATGCACTACTGCAGCATTACTCTATCCCTTGGACCATCGCATTGACGAAAAAACATAGAAATTGCGTCAGGATTTAATACAAAAGGCACAATGCCGACTTACGTACAAGAAGAGTAAATCTTCTGATTGTTTGTGGTATGCTTTGAGCGTTTCCTGGGAGTTCAGTATTAGATTCCGATGCACTACTGCAGCTTGACTCTATCCCTTGGACTTCACATTGACGATGAAACACAGAAATTGCGTCGGGAATTAACCCAAAGGGTACAATGCCGACTAAAGTACAGAAGACTAAATCTTCTCATTGTTTGTGGTTTGGTTTGAGCGTTTCCTGGGACATCAGTATTAGATTCCGATGCACCTCTGCAGCTTCAGTCTATCCTTTGGACCGTCACATTGACAATGAAACACAGAAATTGCGTCGGGATTTAAAACAAGGGGCACAATGCCCACATAAGTACAAGAAGTGTAAATCTTCTCATTGTTTGTAGTTTGCTTTGAACGTTTTCTGGGAGATCAGTATTAGATTCCGATGCAGTACTGCAGCTTTTCTCTATCCCATGGATCTTCACATTGACGATGAAAGACAGAAATTGCGTCGGGAATTAACCCAAAAGGCACAATGCCGACTTAAGTACAGAAGACTAAATCTTCTCATTGTTTGTGGTTTGGTTTGAGCGTTTCCTGGGATATCAGTATTAGATTCCGATGCATCTCTGCAGCTTCAGTCTATCCTTTGGACCTTCTCGTTGACGATGAAACAGAGAAATTGCGTTGGGATTTAATACAAAATGCGCAATGTTGACTTAAGTACAAGAAGAGTCACTCTTTTCATTGTTTGATGTTTCCTTTACGCGCTTCCTGGGAGATAAGTACTAGATTCCGAAGCACTACTGCAGCTTTACTCTATCCCTTGGACCCTCACAATGACGATGAAACTCAGAAATTGCGTCGGGATTCAACACAAAAGGCACTATGCCGACTGAAGTACAAGAAGAGTAATTCTTCTGATTGTGTTTGGTTTGCATTGAGCGTTTCCTGATAGATCGGTATTAGTTTCCGATGCACTACTGCAGCGTTACTCTGTCCATTGGATCTTCACATTGACGATGAAACACAGAAATTGCTTCGGGAAATAATACAAAAGACACAATGCTGACTTAAGTTCAAGAAGAGTAAACTTTCTCATTGTTTCTGGTTTGCTTTGAGCGTTTCCTGGGAGATGAGTATTAGATTCCGATGATCTACTGCAGCTTTTCTCTATCCCTTGGACCCTCAGACTGACGATGAAACACAGAAATTGCGTCGGGATTAATACAAAAGGCACAATGCTGACTTAAGTACAAAAAGTGTTAATCATCTCATTGTTTGTGGATTGTTTGAGCGTTTCCTGGGAGATCAGTATTAGTTTCCGATGCACTACTGCAGCTTTACTGTTTCCCTTGGACCTTCACTTTGACGATGAAACACAGAAATTGCGTCGGGAATGAACCCAAAAGGCACAATGCCGACTTAAGTACAGAAGACTAAATCTTCTCATTGTTTGTGGTTTGGTTTGGGCGTTTCCTGGGACATCAGTATTAGATTCCGATGCACTACTGCAGTTTTACTCTATCCCTTGGACCTTCACATCGACAATGAAAGACAGAAATTGCGTCGGGATTTAATACGAAAGGCACAATGCCGACTTAAGTACAAGAAGAGTAAATATTTTGATTGAATGTGGTTTGATTTGAGCGTTTCCTGGGAGATCAGTATTTGGTTCTGATGCACTACTGCAGCTTTACTCTATCCCTTGGACCTTCACATTGACGATGAAATTTAGAACTTACGTCGGGATTTAATACAAAAGGCACAATGCCGACATAAGTACAAGAAGAGTAAATCTACACATTGTTCGTGGTTTGCTTCGAGCGTTAACTGGGAGATCAGTTCTAGATTCCGATGCACTATTGCAGCTTTACTCTATACCTTGGACGTTCACATTGACGATGAAACACAGAAATTGAGTCGGGATTTTATGCAAAAGGCACAATGCCGACTTAAGTACAAAAAGAGTTAATGTTATTTTGTTTGCGGTTTACTTTGAGCGTTTCCTGGGAGATAAGTATTAGACTCGGATGCACTAGTGCAGCTTTACTCAATCCCTTGGACCTTTACATTGACGATGAAACACAGAGATTGAGTCGGGATTTAATATAAAAGACAAAATGCCGAATTAAGTACTAGAAGAGTAAATCTTCTCATTGTTCGTGGTTTGCTTCGAGCGCTTCTTGGGTGATGAGTACTAGATTCCGAAACACTACTGCAGCTTTACTCTATACCTTGCACGTTTACATAGACGATGAAACACAGAAATTGCGTCGGGATATAATACAAAAGGCACAATGCTGACTTAAGTTCAACAAGAGTAAACTTTCTCATTGTTTCTGGATTGCTTTGAGCGTTTCCTGGGAGTTCAGTATTAGATTCCGATGCACTACTGAAGCTTTACTCTATACCTTGCACTTACACAATGACGATGAAACACAGAAATGGCGTCGGGATGTAATACAAAGGCACAATGCCGACATAAGTACAAGAAGAGTAAATCTTCTTATTGTTTGTGGTTTGCTCTGAGCGTTTCCCAGGAGATCAGTACTAGATTCCAGAGTACTACTGCAGCTTTAATCTATCCCTTGGACCTACACATTGACGATGAAACACAGAAATATGCGCCGGTATCTAACGCAAAAGGCACAAGGAAGACTGAAGTACAAATAGAGTCAATCTTCTCATTGTTTGAGGTTTGCGTTGAGCGTTTCCTGGGAGATCAGCGTTAGATTCCGATGCACTACCGAAGCTATACTCAATCCCTTGATCCTACACATTGACGATGAATCCCAGAAATTGCGTCGGGATTTAATACAAAAGGCTCAATGCCAACTTAAGTACAAGAAGAGTAAATCTTCTAATAGTTTGTGGTTTGCTTTTAGCGTTTCCTGGGGAATCAGTATTAGATTCCGATGCACTACTGCAGCATTACTCTATCCCTTGGACTTTCGCATTGACAAAAAAACATAGAAATTGCGTCAGGATTTAATACAAAAGGCACAATGCCGACTTACGTACAAGAAGAGTAAATCTTCTGATTGTTTGTGGTTTGCTTTGAGCGTTTCCTGGGAGATCAGTATTAGATTCCGATGCTCTACTGCAGCTTGACTCTATCCCTTGGATCTTCATATTGACGATGAAACACAGAAATTGCGTCGGGAATTAACCCAAAAGGTACAATGCCGACTTAAGTACAGAAGACTAAAGCTTCTCATTGTTTGTGGTTTGGTTTGAACGTTTCCTGGGACATCAGTATTAGATTCCGATGCACCTCTGCAGCTTCAGTCTATCCTTTGGACCTTCTCATTGACGATGAAACAGAGAAATTGCGTCGGGATGATTTAAAACAGAAGGCACAATGGTGACTTAAGTACAAGAAGAGTAAATCTTCTCATTGTTTGTGGTTTGCTTTGAGCGTTTGCTGGTAAATCAGTATTATATTCCGATGCACTACTGCAGCTTTAATCTATCCCTTGGACCTTCACATTGACGATGAAACACAGAAATTGCGTCGGGATTTAAAACAAAAGGCACAATGCCCACATAAGTACAAGAAGTGTAAATCTTCTCATTGTTTGTCGTTTGCTTTGAGCGTTTTCTGGGAGATCAGTATTAGATTCCGATGCAGTACTGCAGCTTTTCTCTATCCCATGGATCTTCACATTGACGATGAGAGACAGAAATTGCGTCGGGAATTAACCCAAAAGGCACAATGCCGACTTAAGTACAGAAGACTAAATCTTCTCATTGTTTTTGGTTTGGTTTGGGCATTTCCTGGGACATCAGTATTAGATTCCGATGCACCTCTGCAGCTTCAGTCTATCCTTTGGACCGTCTCCTTGACGATGAAGCAGCGAAATTGCGTTGGGATTTAATACAAAATGCGCAATGTTGACTTAAGTACAAGAAGAGTCAATCTTCTCATTGTTTGTGGTTTCCTTTGCGCGCTTCCTGGGAGATAAGAACTAGATTCCGAAACACTACTGCAGCTTTACTCTATCCCATGGACCTTCACATTGACGATGAAAGACAGGAATTGCGTCGGGATTTAATGCAAAAGGCTCAATGCCGACATTAGTACAAGAAGAGTAAATCTTCTCATTGTTAGTGGTTTGCTTTGAGCGTTTCCTTGGACATCAGTATTAGATTCCGATGCACTACTGCAGCTTTACTCTATCCCTTGGACCTTCACATCGACGATGAAACACAGAGATGGCGTCGGGATTTAAAACAGAAGGCTCAATGGTTACTTAAGTACAAGAAGAGTAAATCCTCTCATTGTTTGTGGTTTGCTTTGAGCGTTTGCTGGTAAATCAGTATTAGATTCCGATGCACTAATGCAGCTATAATCTATCCCTTGGACCTTCACATTGACGATGAATCACAGAAATTTCGTCGGGATTTAATACGAAAGGCACAATGCCGACTTCAG